>NC_081412.1:454802042-455404542 GCF_030272615.1 Cryptomeria japonica
GATATGATCCTAAAAGCACAGTTGCACATATTTTGATTTACACACATCATAACACCACAAATAAAAACTCCATATTGATTTTCTATATATACCATGTTCTTAATTGCAAACATCAATTATGTCATAAAAAAAGAAGGATAAGTATAGGTCCAATTAAGCTGTCTACCAAACATAATTGTGGTGAATCCAGTCCAATCTAGGAGATAGAGAGGACCTAAAAGATCATATTACACTTCTTTAAGCAGCTCCAAATGATACATAAGCCGACACACATCATCTAGGGTCAACAACAACGTAACATATAGATAACATCCAAATGAATTAACTTAATGTAGATCACCGAATGTCAAATGTAGGACCCAAATACAACTCAAAACAATCTCCAAAGTTAGCACATATTATTAAGATCATATAATAAGTTGGAAAACAAAACTCTTTTGGCCAAGCCACAACGATTACCCAAAAAGACAACATCAGACACAATGCAACACCAAACATATCATTCAACACCATGCAGAGAACATGAGGACATTCCTAGAACATTCAACAATATTCCCATATACTTATTTCTCACTATCACATTTATAAATGTTGGCACAACACAAATAGATACAATTACTTCATTCTCTGAATGCCATGAAACACAATCCTACGAAAAAGGGTTAGTGCAGGATCATGGGGGGCCAAAAAGTGGCGATGTAAAAAAATAGCCTTCTCCACTTGCCTAAAAACGTGAAAATTTGTGTTGACTTTTTGCTTGGACTGAGTGTCAGTACACCTTGGCATGGTGAACACCTAAGCAAATCGAATATCCGATAATATCAGATATTTGATTTTTATTTGTAATTTTACATTAAAAAATAAATTATATAATATATAATGTAATAATAATATATTATATATTACATATTATATAATGTATAATATATTATTATGTTATATATTATATAATATGATAATATAATATATATATTATAAAATATATAATATTATATTATATTATATATTATATAATACGTATTATATAATATGTTATTATATTATATTATATAGTATAACAATAACATATATATATTATATAATATATAATATAATATAATATTATATATTATATAATACATATTATATAATATGTTATTATATTATATTATATATTATATAATATATTATTATATTATTATATAATACGTATTATATAATTATATAATATATTATTATATTATATAATATAATGTTATGTTAAAATAATTTAAGTATAAAAATCAGATATCCGATTTTCTGAGACAATATATTTCGACTGTAACAACCCATGAGTTATTTTTAACCCATGGGCTGCGTGATTTTTGGGAATCCGATATCCGGTTTTTTGCCCAAAAATTGCTAAAAAATACATTGAAAGGTAAGATTTTTATTGTTTTCAATCATTTTCATTCAATTTTTGTATTTTTTTTAATTTTTATTTGTTTTGTCATTTAAAATATGGTTTTTTCATGAAAACTAGGTTTTTAAAAATCAAATACAAAATTGTTTACATTCAATTAGGTTAAAAATGGGGGATAACAGTGAAAACATTGATCAACCACAACCACAACAACCAAACCCTCATTTTCCAAACCCCCCCTCAATTCAGGATTTAATTGCACAAAATTTGAACTAATTGAGGGGGATTGCAGATGTATATCGTAGGATCCCTTTCCTAAAACCAATGTTTGATCCTCTCATGTCGATCATAAAGAGTATGGAAACCATGACTGAGGAGCACAATGTTGCCCTTTTGTGGCAAGATTCTATGAGGGAACAATATGCGGATGGCTTGTCGTATAAGGAGATCAAGGATCTTGAGATATCCAAAGTCGATATCGCCTCATTGTTTGTGAATCCCCACACTGGTCAACCTGTAGACCCCCAAAAAACAAAACTTTCTATTAAATGGTGCACAAATGATGGTATTGTGAAAATTTTTTGGGATCATTGGTGGATGGTTTTCGACAAACCACCCAGCAACAATCTTGATGTCCACTTCTACTTCATAAAAAAATTGTATGCTGAGTTTTTTTTAGGAAAACATGTGAACTACTTTGACATCCAACCTTTTCAGGGTGTGGGTTTAGGGATGCCCCAAAATAGACCTAGGGTAGTCAGAGTAGTCAAGGGCCCATATGTCCCCCCTCCTCCTGTTGATCCCCCACCTCCAGTGCAACATCTAGATATCATTTGTGAGGTGGCATCACATACCATATCAGTTATTCACTCTTTGAATAGCCTTTTGGTTTCCTAGGCTGGGTCAGTAGCTCAGCCTACTTTTGATGGTAGCGGTGCATCCGGTGGCACTAACATGTCATCCTCAGCTCCACACATTTGTGTGCCTCATAGTTGTGTCATGTGTGGGCACGTATGCTTGGGTCCAGTTGGACAGCTTGTTGATCCTCATGCGGACAGTGCAAATTATGAGGTGCATGAGATGAATGAAGCACCAGATGTTATGACACAAACTGGAGGATACCCTAGGGAGTCCTCTCATGCTAGAGGCGAGGAGGCACTGTCATCATACATTGATGATGTAGTGGTAAGATTTGTATTTTCATAGTTCATGCTATATTTTAAATGAATATTTATAATCTAGATAATATTAAGTACTAATTTTTATTTACATGGTCTATTTAATAGTTGATGACCAAGGAGGAGTTGACACAGATTCAAGAGGGCACCTTGATGGTACATATATTATTGCACCTAGTCGTTTGTATTTTACTGTACATACATGCTCATCATTTATATTAGTATTAATTAGATTATGTAGTAACTTGCATGTATATCTTATTTTACTCTTGTAGGGCACAAGCAACACAAGTGCGGGGCAGTGTGATTTAGGATCTGGTAGTGTAGTTGGAGACAAGGGAAAGGTAATTGAATGCAAATATGATTGAATGAATACATTAAATAACTTATAGTGATTATACACATGTAGACATAGATTGATAGTTTCATATACTTGTGTATATGTACAGAGAATTCTTGGCTTCACATCCTTGTTGACTACACCTAGTATACCTGAAGATGAAGAAGAAGAAGAGATGCCTCGAGTACATGTGTGTTTATTTTATTTTGTGTTTAGTAGATATAATTTGTCATTATTAGTGATAATTATATGCTAACTTGTATCAATGTCATTCGTGTATGAAAATATTGAAAACATACCTCCTTTACTGAAGACATACATCAAGAGTCCTGCAAAGTCGAAGAGAAAATGTGGAGATGAGGTAAACAAGAATAGTTCAATTATAGTTCATTTTTATGTTAACTTTTCGAATGTGAGTTATATAATATAACTAATATTAATCGTGGTTTGTTTTTTCTTGTGTAGGATCCTTCAGAGCCAAGCAGTGCTATGAAGAGGATTGATTTTGATGATCCATCAACAACTTAGGATGTTATAGATAGTTTTGGGATCCTTACATGTCTAGTTGGCATGTAGATTTTTTATATGGGCATACATTCATGTATATAGACATACATTTTTTTTGAGTTGGCGTTTATGCCATATTTGTGTATGGACATACATTTGTAATCATTTGACATTTTCATATATACAAAAGTTGATATTTGATCATATAAATTGTTTCTCATATGTGCATGGTGTTATCATGGAAATTTTTAATCTTCATTCCAATAATTAACAATGGTTAATAATGGTTATTTAATAAACAATACAATTCATTTCATTTCATCGTAAGTGTTGTTTGTATAATGAACAATACAATTCATTTAATGAACAATACAATATAATTCATTTAATGAACAATAATTGATACAATTCATTATTACCCTATGCATGCTACTATTTTACCCTCCCACTTGGTCAAACGCTTGGGCTCATACTCTATCGGCGTCGTCCCTTGAGCACCCTAATTACTAAAAATTGTCAAACTTTGACGGACCCTAACTTGGAATTCGTGGCACCTGTGAACAATCTATTTGAACTTAAGGGTCCATGAGAGGGGTCCCTACAAAAGCCTATCTCATTTTTTCAATTTTCCCTATGGTTTTATTAGGGCAGCATTGTTTCGGTTGGTGAAAAAGTCGTCAGTCTCATTCAATCGAATGTTGTCGCGTGGCCAATTTATCATCCTGCTCATTGTGATAACAAACCGTTGGCTCCGACATGTCTAGTTAGGCATTATTACCCTATGCATGCTCCTATTTTTCCCTCCCACTTAGTCGAACACACGGGGTCATACCCTATCGACATCATCCCTTGAGCACCCTAAGTACTAAAAATTGTCAAACTTTGACAGGCCCTAACTCAGAATTCATGGCACCTACAAATGATTCCTTTAAACCTACGGGTCCACGAGAGGGGTCCCTACAAAATTCTATCTCGGTTTTTCAAGTTTCCCTACGGTTTTATTAGGGCAGCATTTTTTCGGTTGGCAAAAAAATCATCAGTCTCATTTAATCGAATGTTGTCGCGTGGCCAATTTCTCGTTCTGCTTGTCGTGATAATGAACTGTCAGCTCTGACATGTACAGTTAGGAATTATTACCCTATGGATGATCCTATTTTTCCCCCCCACTAGGTTTAACGCTCGGGGTAATACCCTATCGATGTCGTCCCTTGAGCACCCTAAGTGCTAAAAATTGTCAAACTTTGACAGGCCCTAACTCAGAATCCGTGGTGCCTGCGAACGAACTGTTTGAACCTATGGGTCCATGAGAGGGGTCCCTACAAAATAATATCTCAATTTTTAAAGTTTCCCTATGGTTTTATTAGGGAATCATTTTTTGGTTGGCGAAAAAATCGTCAGTCTCATTCAATCAAATGTTGTCGCGTGGCCAATTTCTCGTTCTTCTCATCATGATAATGAACCGTTGGCTCTAACATGTCTAGTTAGGCATTATTACCCTATGCATACTCCTATTTCTACCCCCCACTCAATCTAACGCTTAGGGTCATACCCTACTGATGTCGTCCCTTGAGCACACTAAGTGCTAAAAATTGTCAAATTTTGACGGCCCCTAACTCGGAATCCGTTGGACCTGTGAACAATTCATTTGAACCTATGAGTCCATGAGAGAGGTCCCTAAAAAATCCTATCTCGGTTTTTCAAGTTTCCCTACTGTTTTATTAGGGCATCATTTTTTCGGTTGGCGAAAAAAATCGTCAGTCATTCAATCGAATGTTGTCGCGTGGCCAATTTCTCGTTCTACTCATCGTGATAATGAACCGTCGGCTCTGACATGTCTAGTTAGGCATTATTACCCTATGCATGCTCCTATTTTTCCTCTCCACTCAGTCGAACACTCAGGGTCATACCCTACCAGCATCGTCCCTTGAGCACCCTAAGTGCTAAAAATTGTCAAACTTTGACGAGCCCTAACTCAAAATCCGTGGCACCTGCGAACTATCCATTTGAACCTATGGGTCCATGAGAGGGGTCCCTACAAAAGCCTATCTCATTTTTTCAATTTTCCCTTAGGTTTTATTAGGGAAGCATTTTTTTCCAAGTTGGCAAAAAAATCATCAGTCTCATTCAATGAAAAATATAGATAAACAAGCATTACACTATAGACACATAATGATCATCAATATTTCCATGTGTTGTATACACATAATTACCATTACACTTGCATGTGACATCCATGAAGGGATATGCAAACATGATTTTTTTTCATTATCAAAACAACTACACCAATGTACTCATGTATAGATACATTGAATATCATCAATATAACTAAACCAATTTTCTCATGGACATTGTATATCATCATAAAAATGTTACATAAATTCACATCCATATACAAATGCAACATCCCACTTCATCTGCATCAGACATCCTCATGTCCTAAGAGAAAAGCTTACGTACAGTAATGCCTGCATATAAATGAAGACCAAAATATGTAACCTTTTTATGCGGAATGAATGTGCTACAAGAAACAAATTATAACATTTAATACAAATTATTTTGTCAAATTATAAATAGATCATTTGAAACATTTTTAAGACATGGAAGATTGTATAATTACGAAACCTATCAGTTTCTCTGCAAAGTATAGAAGCATAACTTTGAAGAAAGACACATGTTGATTAAAGCCCTTCTCACTGCATTTCTCTGCATGGTTGAAGATGATGGTAGATATGGTCATTTCTAAATAGAAATACATTCACTTTACTTAGTGTTTATGCAAAAAAATTAATCTCATTAATGCACAAAGGAATATGTACCATCACCAAGAGAGGGTCTTGTCAACGGTGAATGATCTAGCATGAACCTGCATTTTTAAGAATTGTTAGTCTACACATAAAAAGCATGGATGAACATAAAGGCTTTATGATAATCACTTCAAATAAAATGCATGATAATAAATGAAAAGGTGGGATTGTATACCATAAAAATACATACCTTCAAATTATATCAACAAAACCCACTATGTTGACACAAAAATCATAATGTAATACTGTTATATATCATCAAAAAAGACCTGCATGAGCATAAAGGTTTTGCGATAATTATATCATCAAAAATTGTCAAATAGTGTTGTCTAATAACAAAAATTGTAAAGCTAATCAAATGCATGATAATAAGTAATGTTGCAAAAATATGTCCCTTCCAATTATATTGAGTGTACCCACTATGTGCATGCAAAAACCATGTTGCCAAAAAAAAACGTTCATCAATAGACCTGCATTTTGAACACATCATTAATATA
Source organism: Cryptomeria japonica (assembly GCF_030272615.1). NCBI lineage: Eukaryota > Viridiplantae > Streptophyta > Pinopsida > Cupressales > Cupressaceae > Cryptomeria > Cryptomeria japonica. The sequence goes on from NC_081412.1 coordinate 454,808,750, forward strand.
CACGTAACAAACTTGAACATTAAGGTTTAATGATCATTGTTTGAAATGAAATGCATGATAAAAAAATAAGGCACCATTAAAGACCTACTACTCAAGTATGCCTGAAGGGTCATCTCTTTTCTTAAGAGTATCCAATATTGCTTCATGATCAACAATAGTCACTATCCATAGCTCTTTGGTCTTTGGTTTTGCTTGATGCTTCAACAACCTGATATTTGTAGCTATAATAAGGTGTGAATACATTATAATGGTTTTGTGTCTCTCATAGTCTTCAAATGCAGGTATGCCATTCTTTCTAATCATGTATGTTCGCAACCAAGTTCCTACAACAACAATTGAACCTGTAGGATATGTGAACCCATCATCATCTATCACTAGTTGTGTTAGCTTTTGTTTTCCCTGTACACATCATGCCAACCAATATTCTGATCTCTCTTCATTCCCTTGTGGTGCAACAACTACAAAAACATGTCTTGGTTATACAAGATCTAATAAACGGTCATACTCAAGTGAACTTTCCATGTCATCATTTGACAAGGATATTGTTTGAGATAAATGAGTTAGATATTGGGGAACCCACGTATCAACCCACTCACTTGACTTGCACTGATCCCAATCACACCAAACACAACTCTGACAAAAACAAGCCAATGCTTGTGTCCAAATGGTCCATGTACTTGCATCTAAGCTGGGAAATGAATGCATCTTTGAAGAATCTTTAATTGTTTAGCAATCCAATCTATCTCCCACTATGTCCTCCTCAACCAACCAAAAGAATCTGGTCACTGCTGAATCAAGAGTACCTCCATGTGACAATGCTGAACTACACCAATAAATAACAAAACGTGCATTAGATAAATTTGCACCTGAAATCCTCAATTTCTCCTTAACTAGAGCTCTCTTCAAACATGCACCTGCTTCGTCATGCTCCCCCTTCCCCTGGCCTGCCTAAAAAAAATACCAAACATGAGGTATACGCCTCTCTACATGCATTCTACTCAACCAATAAAACATACAGGCATTCTTGAATTGACCCGTATAGTTATCTGACCATATGATATGTCGATCAATTACAATATCTTTCTCATGCAAGAACTCAGAAAAATTCTCGAAAGAATGTTGCGCATACTTAGAGGAGTGTGATCTATCATCACTCATATAAAAATGATACTCCTAGATTATCTTCCTATCCTCTTCTGTACTATCAGGAGCATGTCTATATGTAATGTGAACAAAAATAGCAATCTGGATTGAAATGTAGTACTGAGACTGTACCTCATTCTGTGGTTGCAATGTATAGTTCTCTGCAAAATCAACCACTGATACAATAGTGCCAATCAGGAAAGAGTTCTTACACATCCTGAACTGTTGATCCAACCACTGAAACCTATGGGTGTGCCTTGCATACTTGTAGAAAATATTTTCCTTAAAATCCAAAATAAAATCAGCAATACTCACTTCTCTTGAGACTAATTCGCATCTAGAACCTTCACCTCCACTCTTCAAAGTATATTTCACTATCTCATATCTTTTTTTCTCAACATAATTCTTTCCAAACTCATGTTCGCTGCCCTCATGAAAACATGAAACAAACTTTGACAACCCACCACATTCTAAGCACTTCTCATTCAAACAATCATTTCTATAGAAATAAGAGCCATCATCTCTAGGGCATAAAAATAGATCTTGCAAGTCTCTTGATGATCTCAAAAATAGCATTGCACCACACTCTTGCAACATCTCATTAGCATGCATTGTAGAACGAATATGACATAAAAGTTCACGGTACATTGAAAACTCCACATGGTGCTTGCAACAACAAGTATTACGAATCTTAAGAGGAACACAATAAAATGGCTTCAAAGATTCAAAGGCCCTTTGTGATATTTGCAAAGTTTGATGTACTTCACAAAAAAAATTGTACAACATTGTTTGGCTTGATTCCAAGAAATGTTTGGGATGCGATGTGTGGTCTCGGTTGTCGATTCTTAATTTCAAAATGTCCTTTACATTGGGTGACACTCTAGAATTAGAGTGCCAAAATTGTTGAATCTCCTCCTTCACATTGTAAGTCAGCTTTCTATCAACACGTGGAAGCCTCCAACCAAAAGCCCATGTATCTTGTTGAAGTGGATCGGCAAGTCTTTGTCTCCATGCAAGTGCTCTATCCAAAGTTTTATGGTTTATGTTAAAATCAACACAAGTTTGTCTCATTTGATGATCCTTCCTCAATTGATGGCTTACTAAGGAGGTTGTAATCACTCTTCAAGCAGCTCTGTTATCTCTTTCCTTGGTATTCTTTCAAATAGAATTGAGAGCGCCAAATAGATTTTTGGCAATAATAGAATTTCTCTCCATCTTCTTGTTCATACAAATCTTCAATTTGTTTAGAAATGGTCTCATATTTATCATCTTTATCAATTGAACAAAGAGTTGGCATTTCTCGGTCAATGTCTTATTGCTAAAATTTTGGTCGAAAAGTTGTGTAACCCACAACTGAATGGTTCTTGTTGACCTCTTTCCTTCAAGATTCACAATAATGTTCTCATTGATTTCAAGTAACCATTTTGGGGTTCTTGAAGGTCTTCGATTTGGAATTTGTCTTTCATCCATGGGAGGGTCTTCAATTCTAAAGTAATCAGGTGTTACGTATTGTTCACTTGGTTGAGAAATTCCACCTTCAATGTCAAAGTTTTCCACATTTTCACCTCTAATGTCAAAATTTTCCACATGTTGACCTCCTATGTCAAAATTTTCCACATGTTGAGCATTTTCATTATCACTTTCAACATTTTCAACATATTCAAAATTTTCACTTTCAAAATCTACATTTTCATTTTCAATAACTTGTGACACATTTTCAAATTCAATTTCATCTTCACTTGAAGTAACATTAGCAATATTTAGCATTCCTTGTCTTCTCCTCCTACGACCTTCTCTATCTCTTTCTCTATACACTTCAATTTGGTCATTTAAAAGTTTTCTTTTGCGTTTAGACTTTCGACAACTACTACTCCCCATTTACCTCCACAAAGATGCTCCTAAATGATTAACAATGTAAGATTTGATTTTAAGAATCTCTCAAAAGTAACAATTTGTCTCAACCTATCTAAAAACCTATGATCGTCGATAGAAAATAGAATATGCAAATTGTGGGCCAATGAAATCCACAAAATGGCCCACAAGGCTCTTTTTTATTTACAAAAATCGGATATCCGATTTTAATGTATAAATTTGTGGTCCCAAAAAATTTTCCCGTTGCCGCCTTTTTTTTCACTATTGCCACATTAATGGCAATGTCAAAAATCGGATATTTGATAAAATACATAAGGACTGGCTCTAGTCCATTTGTTTGGTTGTTTAATTGCAATTTTTGAAATTTTGTCTTATTAACAAGCCCTACCCCGATGATGTTGCCAGAGTATGAAGTGGTTGTATCGAGTATCGACAAGAGTGGTTCACACTTACCCCGTTGACCTGATAAGTCGTCAGTGCTAGAAGTATTGTTATCGGATATCGAGAAGAGTAGTTTCAAGTTACCTTGTTGACCCGATAAGAAAGATTTGTCTTGGTCATTCATTGGTGAAGCCATCGAGTATCGGGAGGATCTATTTCATGTTACCCTGATGACCCGATGAGTAAACATTGGCTTGGAGTGCGCTCGATGAGTGTTGCTATTGGAGATCGGGAAGAGTAGTTTCACGCTGCACCGATGACCTGATGAGGCTGTCTCTCTTTCCAAGTTGTCATCAACAATCAGAAGTCAGGTTTTGAAGTCTTCCCAATGACCCGATAGGAAGTGCGGAGTGTGGAAAGTCATCCTCAGCCATCGAAAGCCAGGATTTGTTGTCACATCGATGACCCGATGGAACCTGTGAGATAGTTGCATATGGAAACCATTGGTAATGAGATCTATCTGATCCAATAGGAGGAGTTCACAATAGAGGATGGAGTGTATAAAAAGACCCAACGGACATCTGTAAGGGGTTGATCGTTGATTGTCGATTACCTCGGAGAACACATTTGTTTTTCTGAAATTCGATAGAGAAGTCCATTTTTTGGTTTCAAATCAGAGTCTAATTTCTATTTGTGAACTGCAATAATATGTTAAAAAATCTAAGTTCACGTTTGTTGTTAATGTAAATGTTTCTTTTCTCTATCATGTGAGTTTAAGGTTTGAACCCGTGAATAAGCTCGCAATCTGTAAATAAAGCTTTCTATTTCTGTTTGTGTTCCCTATTTGCAATATTCATATGGCTCTAACTTGAAACTTGACATGATCATTGGAGATTGTCAAGTAGAGCCAAATATGTACAATAGGTTTTTATTTGTAAGAGTCTAGGAGATGGCATTAGCTATTCCTGCAAACTGACCCTAGGAGAGCTTGGTGATAGTCTGGCTAGGTGTCAGTAACTTGAAGGAGATAACTTGTAGGGGAAGGAATCTACTGAGAACTGGAAGAAGATCCAGAAGGCTACAAGCCTAAACCCGAGACATTATGAAACCAAAAGGAAAAAAGTTTACTAAACCAAACAAGATGGGTGCTTTAGCAAAGAGAGATTGAATGTGTGTGTCCTACAACCTTGCAAGGATATAGTGAGCAAGCTTGCTTTGTGAGCTAGAGGAAGGTGAGATAAGAAAACAATTGGTAGGGGAGTACATAGGAAAGACTATGGGCCCTAAGGGAGAATAGGATTATGCCACAAAAGAACTCCAGTTGGTGGTAAATTAGGACTCTCCCTATCAGAGAGAGATTGGGGAAGAGAGAGAGAGAGAGGGGGGGAGAGAGAGATTAGGGGAGAGGGGGAGAGAGAGAGATTAGGGGAGAGAGGGGGGAGTGGGGAGAGAGAGAGAGAGAGAGAGAGAGAGAGAGAGAATATGGTGTCTTAAGGGGTCGTAGGACACAATATGACCCCTTAGGATACCATAGAACCCATAATGACCCAATATGGTGTCATTAGGGGTCATATGGTGTCCTAAGGGGTTGTAGGATACAATATGACCCCTTAGGACACCATAGGACCCATAACGACCCAATATGGTGTCGCTAGGGGTCATATGGTGTCCTAAGGGGTCATAGGACACAATATGACCCCTTAGGACACCATAGGACCCATTACGACCTAATATGGTGTCATTGGGGGTCATATGGTGTCCTAAGGGGTCGTAGCACATAATATGACCTGTTAGGACACCATAGGACCCCTAACGACACCTTATGGTGTCATAAGGGGTCATATGTTGTCCTTAGGGGTCATATGGTGTCCCATGATCCCTTAGGACACCATATGACCCATAACGACACAATTTGGTGTCTTAAGGTGTCATATGGTGTCCTAAGGGTTTGTAGGACACAATATGACCCCTTAGGACACCATAGGACCTCTTAAGACACCAAATTGTGTCGTTAGGAGTCATATGGTGTCTTAAGGGGTCATAGGACACAATATGACCCCTTAGGACACCATAGGACCCATAAATACTCAATATGGTGTCATAAGGGGTCATATGGTGTCCTAAGGGGTCGTACGACACAATATCACCCCTTAGGACACCATAGGACCCCTAACAACACCATATGGTGTCATAAGGGGTTGTATGTTGTCCTTAGGGGTCATATGGTTTCCCATGACCCCTTCGGACACCATATGACCCATAATGACACAATTTGGTGTCTTAAGGGGTCGTATGGTGTCCTAAGGGTTCGTAGGACACAATTTGACCCCTTAGGGCACCATAGGACCCCTTAAGGCACCAAATTGTGTCGTTAGGGGTCATATGGTGTCTGAAGGGGTCATAGGACACAATATGACCCCTTAGGACACCATAGGTCCCATAACGACCCAATATGGTTTCATGTGGTGTCCTAAATGGTTGTAGGACACAATATGACCTCTTAGGACAAAATAGGATCCCTAAGGACACCATATGGTGTCATTAGGGGTCATATGTTGTCATTAGGGGTCATATGTTGTCATTAGGGGTCATATGGTGTCCCATGACTCCTTAGGACACTATATGACCCATAACAACACAATTTGGTGTCTTAAGGGGTCATATGGTGTCCTAAGGGGTCGTAGGACACCATAGAACCCATAATGACCCAATATGGTGTCATAATGGATCATATGGTGTCCTAAGGGGTTGTAGGACACAATATGACCCCTTAGGACACCATAGGACCCCTAACAACACCATCTAGTGTCATAAGGTGTTGTATGTTGTCCCTAGGGGTCATATGGTGTCCCATGACCCCTTAGGACACCATATGACCCATAATGACACAATTTGGTGTCTTAAGGGGTCATATAGTGTCCTAAGGGGTTGTAAGACACAATGTGACCCATTAGGACACCATAGGACCCCTTAAGACACCAAATTGAGTCGTTAGGGGTCATATGGTGTCCTCAGGGGTCGTAGGACACAATATGACCCCTTAGGACACTATAGGACCCATAACGACCCAATCGTATGGTGTCCTAAGGGGTCGTAGGACACAATATGGCCCCTTAGGACACCATAGGATCCTAACGACACCATATGGTGTCATAAGGGGTTGTTTGTTGTCCTTAGGGGTCATATGGTGTCCCATGACCCCTTAGGACACCATATGGCCCATAATAACACAATTTGGTGTCTTAAGGGGTCATATGGTGTCCTAAGGCATCGTAGGACACAATATGACCCCTTAGAACACCATAGGACCCCTTAAGACACCAAATTGTGTCATTAGGGGTCATATGTTGTCCTAATGGGTCGTAGGACATAATATGACCCTAGGACACCATAGGACCCATAACGATCCAATATGGTGTCCTAAGGGGTCGTAGGACACAATATGACCTCTTAGGACATCATATAACCCCTAAATTGTGTTCTTAGGGGTCATATGGTGTCCCATGACCCCTTAGGACACCATATGACCCATAACAAGATAATTTGGTGTCTTAAGTGGTCATATGGTGTCCTAAGGGGTCGTAGGACACAATATGACCCCTTAGGACACCATAGGACTTCTTAAGACACCAAATTGTGTCATTAGGGGTCGTAGGACACAATATGACCCCTTAGGACACCATAGGACCCATAACAACCCAATTTGGTGTCATAAGGGGTCATATGGTGTCCTAAGGGGTCGTAGGACACAATATGACCCCTTAGGACACCATAGGACCCCTAACCACACCATATGGTGTCATAAGGGGTCATATGTGCCATAACAACACCGTATAGAGTCATAAAGGGTCATATCTCTCTCTATCAAAATTTGTAAATACATATGTGCAGAAAGTCCTTGGGGGTTTAGAAAAATCAGTAAATTACTTCTTCTATTGAGAAATTCCTTGGGGGTTTAGAAAAATCTATCTTAGAATTTGTAAATACATATGTGGAGAGGTATTTTAGCGGTAGCTCAGTTTTCACTTTGCATATATGGTTAAGAAATGGAAGTTGATTTGTATTCCCACTGCTAATTGCTCTTCATCTAACAATCCATTAAAAATTGATAGATCCCATGTTGTTTGGCATCCTCCTCAGTGTAACTTTGTAAAAATAAATTTTGACAGTTCTTCACGAGGTAACCCAGGTGACTCAGGGGCTGGAGTGTGTATTAGACATCATCATGGGGACCTGAAAGCCTTCAAATCCTCAATCTTGCCCCCAAGAACCAATAACATGGTAGAAGCCCAAGCATTGTTACTTGGTTTGATACTTGCTAAGAAGATGGTTTTTTCAAAAGTTCATGTTGAAGGGGATTCTACTATTAGAATTAATACTTGCAAACATAGAAAATCCTTCAATTGGCACATTCACTATGTTATATTTCAAGTTTGGGATCTATTGGATTCATTCGAGGAAGTCCACTTGTCGCATATGCTCGGACGAGGGAATAAATTAGCGGATAGGCTAGCAAACTTGGGGTGTGATGGTACAGAGGTTGATTCAGCTAAAGATGACTGTGTTTTATTCCAAATCCTCCCCCAGTTAGATGACATCATCAAAGTTGAGTCAAGTATAGGAAAAGGAGTTTTTAAACCATTAATGATTTAATCATTATAATATATGCCACCTGAATCCTATTTATTCTTCACAAATTGGAAATCATGCGATTTTCTCTACTCATTCACATTCTCTATGGTTGCATGTGTGAGAAGCTACTGTTGGTTTAATTGATGGCTAAGATATGGAAACCTTGACACACTCATCACCATTGCCTTGTGCGAAGGCATGGTTTCAGCCTTCACACACACTCTTCAGTAATCAATCTCATACTCAAATTTTTCGCTTTCACCGTCGTTGTTATGCAAATATTTATTACACCTGTAATCCAACATACATGTGGTTGATTAATCATCATTAATCGGTAGTTCACCATGTGTTGTAGAGACTTGTATCCATACTTAAGTGAGTAATTACCTTCTTTGGATGGATCCCAAATGATTTTACCCTCCTTATTTGATAAGAAAGATATTCTTTGGGATAAGGCTTGTTGCACTATTCTCTTATGATTGTCATCAACAAGAATCTCTGAAAAATCTTTCCAAATTACTTTCCCTGAATGTAATTCAGCACCACTTTAACATAATCAATTAAAGCTATGAGATTTCCACAATCCATCTTATATTCTTGAATTTTTTCTAGATTCGATTGTGTGTATTTTTTTCCCATCAACATTTCGAATCACACTCCGTGATTCATCATCGGGATGAAAAGAATTCCAAAGACATGAAATATGATGTTTTGAAAAGAATTATTTTCATCCTGATGATGAATCACGGAGTGTGATTCAAAACATTGATGGAAAAAAAATACACACAATCGAATCCAGAAAAAACTCAAGAATATAATCAATTAATTTATCACCCCAAGCACTAATGAGAATTGCAATTACATCCTACAAATGTTGCAACTAATATAATGAGATGTATCCATTCCAAGAGTCATTCCAAAAATGTATTGATTCTCCATTATGCACTTGCCATAACACTTCTTTTAGAGGTCGAAGATTTCTCAATTGCTTCCCATTTCTATCCCCACCAATCCTTGAAACTTGCATTCTTCTCTATAAGATTTGTATTTTTTGTACTTCCACTCTTGCTTTGTTTCTATAGATATATTTCTATCATTTTCATTGTTATCCATTATTTTATTGAGTCATGAACTTTTTCCCATTTATTCTATTGTTCAATGCATGGATTTTCCATATATATATGGAAAATGATTTTTACATCAATGTTATTTATTTTAATGACTTCAATAGATATCATTATTATTTCATATTAGATCTACAATCATTATAATTTTCTTGAAAATATAATACTAAATAAAATATAGTCCATATCATCATTTTTGAAAAATTAATTTACATATTAAAAAAATAGAATTTCAAAATAATATCATTTGGTCCCCCAAAATGAAGCTAAATTGATTTTTCTTTAGCATTTGATAGTTGTAGAAAGGACTTTATTAAGAGTTTCATCTAAGTCTAGAATGTACATCTAAGGGGTTTCATCTAACCCCTTAAATCAATCCTATTTGATGGAACTCCTTGCAGCTTCAATCATGAATTTTTCTAAAAAAATATGTGATTTGAAGCAAAAAATAAGATGTTGCACAAGCAGACCACACTATTGTGGGATCATAGTAAACTAATTCTCAATAATTATAATGTCTCATATTTTTCACAAAGAACAAAGTAATAATATACCCTTATCCTCATCTTCAATATTAATATCAATGGATTCTAGCTAACTCACAATCAAATTAAATGCATCTAAAAGGTTTAAAACATTGTCCCCGTCTTTTATTTTTGATAGATATAATTTTTTTCTCAAATAAATTTAATTTGCTTTCAAGCTCTTTGTTTGGTAAATGTTACCAATCCATTTTCATAAGTAACGCATGGTGATCTCCTCAAAAATATTTAGCTAAATAAAATTTTCAAAACACCAACAAATGATTTCTATTCTTTGTAATAACTCTTAGTAAAATTTTTAATATAAATTAATCTAGAATAATGCAATGGAAATCAACAAGAAACACACAAATTATTTGGATCTAAAATACCCTCATAAAATAAATAGAACTACACACATAGGCTTACTATAATATAGTATTCCATTCACACATTTCATTCAAGTGATTACATGGTTTTGATACTAAAAATATTTTTTGATAATCAAAGTTAGAATGAGTACAAATATATTTAAAAAAATTAAATTTTAGATAAAATCTTCAAGGTTGAAGTGTTGATACAATCTTTATATGTAGTTTTCCTCTAAAAATTAAAGGGTTTTCATCCTTTCATCTCCAAAGAAAATAATTTTATCTTTGATATAATTGTTGTCTATCAAAACTAAGCATAATTGATTGAAATAAGGTTTTTGGATTATTGGTTTCATAAAATGATTATCTCAAATGATGAAGCTTCCTACCTTATATAGGAGTTAAAGACTAAGCATGGGCTCAAATGATCAAATTTTTTTTAAAGTTTTTTTTCTAATTTATATTTAAATTTGAGCCCTTTAATGGTGTCCTTATTCATCCATGAAGACTAGTGAATTCTCTATTTGAATTATGGGATTCCATGATTATATGATAGAAGGAAATTTTTTAGGGAAATGCTTAGCAGTAGGTGAAGTAGATAATAGGTGTGTGCAAAATAGTGGGCACACACCAAAAAAAAGTTGAAAAAACAACAACCACATCCGTGGTTATAAAATTTCAAAATACCCCGTACGTGTTTAGGTCCGTTGTTTCCAAGCCTAAAGGGACAAAATTGTGTATGGTGTCCTTTAGGAAATAAGACTACGTACATGGTCCTTTATGAACTAGGACCCTGTACATGGTCTTAGTTCCTAAAGGGCCATGTACATAGTCCCTGTTAATAAATTATTTTTTAAACTGTCGACTGTATCATTTTACCCCATGATTGAGAGCAAGTTTGAGCATGTTTTTTCTTCCAAGCCATGCATGGGCTCCATTTTTTCACACCTAGATGCAATGGAAAGAGGTCGGTTATGCATTTTTTTTTTTCTTGCACATTTGATAAATTTTATATATGTTTCAATTTAAATTTGTTGATTTTGATTATTTTTTAATTTTTTTTTGTTACCAATATCAGATTTTGAAAAATCCAGAACCACGACAAGACACACCTCAAAACCCATAGAAAAAACCACAACAAACACAGGAGGATTTGCTTAATCAATTAGGGCAAAATATTTTTAAAATAACTAGACTAATTAATAGATTGAAACATCTAATATTGAGCATCATTTATCCCTTGCCACTAGCCTAGAAACATTGGCTAGTGGTGCCACTGCAGTTTCGAGTCAGATTACAAAATGGGGAAACTATAGGGATATGTATCACACTTATTATGTTGATGGGTTATCATAAGATGCAGTGAAAAATAAAAATATAAATAAAGCACAAATATGTGCTCTTTTTGTTGATCCTAGAACTGGTGAGTCCTTACCTCTTATTGCAAAGAGGTTTCCCATACATTGGTGTACCAATGTGCAGTTGAAGAATCTTTTTTGGAATAGGTGGTGGATGGTTTTTGACTAACCACCTTGTAATAATTTTGAGGTTTCCTTACATTTTTTGAAGAAAGTATATTGTGAGTCTGTCCTCAATGAGCAGCCTAATTATTCTGATATGAGAGAGTTCTATGGCAGAGGTGGCAGCTCTGCCCAAGATAGACCTGGGATCTTGGAGCCCGTAGGGTAATAGACCCACATAGTCATCGCCTCTAACACCCAAACCCAAGGTGCATATGACGGTCCCAATAGCCCTTAAAAAGTTGATGGAGCTACAGACTCTTTAGGAAGCCACAACATTGGCTAATCTGATCATACATCATGGGACACAGTTAGCATACCCTCTTGGCTCAGATGATGATCCATTAGATGAGGTAGTTGGCACTAGTCAACTCATTGAGCATGTGTGTCCCACTTGCTCAGGCATATGCACAGGGATGGATGTCGAGGTAGTGCAGATGGTTCTGCATCCCATCAATGCATGATTTGCAGGAGCAGATGTCAGACCCACACCACTAAGGATATGGCGCTGACGGATGAATTGATGGACATGTTGTTTGCTAGTCAACTGTAGATACAAGTGTATTGATTTGAATTCATAAGATTTTATTTATCAATCATTTAAATTTTGCAATTGTAAATGAATTTATATTTATAGATCGATTTAAATTGACACAAACAATATGTATTTCAAGATGCAGCAACAGGTGTTAATAAACCATCTGATATTCCTATCGTAGTTATTGTAGCTACATCTTCGACGCGTGGGGTATAAATTTTGTAACATGTTAAAATAGAATAGTACTTTGAATTCAAAAAAAAATATAAGATATACTAACTCTCTTTAATTCTTGACAAAGTTTTGTTTTGTAGGTGTTGACAAGGGACCAAATGTCCCACATTGATGATGCCACACTCTCAGGAATCAATTTTGGCCTACAAAGCTATACGGTATCATATTTTGCACACCTTATTTTATGTAATCTTTTGATGGAATATGAAAGTCATTTAATTTTGAATTTGTTAAATTATGTTTAATATTATCTACTAATATCTCTTGTGTTAATTTTGTTTGTTTAAGGGTACCCACTCCATGTCTAAGCCTCGTCCTCAGTGAAAGAAATCCTTGATGATGCCTAAACGTGGGAAGAAGGTAATTGAACACATTTTTAATTGTATAGTTGTTTGAAAAGGTTGAAATTGTCTTAGTTGGAATTTGTAGATTGATTAGTGTTTTTTGTGTATTTTATATACAATGGCCATTGGGCTTTGTAGATTTGTTGAATGCACTTGATATGCCCAAGGATCGAGAGAGGGTAGAGGTATGTATCTCTACTTTATTTTCTTAATTTGGTGATTATATGTACGTGTACATGTGAACTTGTGATAAATTATAATTTATCATTTTTCATACAAGAAATATCCATAGCTGCTTCATCAATGGCGAGCCCTCCTCCATGTACTGGAGAATCATCTCAGGCTCTGGTACACTTTTGTTTTATATATTGCATTAATTGTATTTAACCTACAATACTTATCATTATATTAATTGTATTTAATCTATAATCATTTTTCGTAAATGTAATAGCCACAACTGCTCCATCAATGACAAACACTCGTTAGACTACTGGAGAAGCATATGAGGCTCCGATACACTTTTGTTCTCTATATTGTATATTTTTAGTGTTTTTGATCTATATATGTTAGTACATTGTATTGATTATATTTAATCTACAATAGGCCCCTTCGTGGTTCAACCATAACTTGGATCCTTTCAAGTTTGTGTTCAAGAAAAATCCTAAGATTGACAAGGAGAAGAGAAAGAAGATAGTAGATCCTAGATCAGCACATGAGGTAATCTCCATTTCAATTGCAAATAAATTATGGTTAAATGCATAGATATGTTGATAATTGTGAACAATTTTCTATAAAAGAATTCTAACTTGACTTTTGAATTGTGGCTGTGCAGCCATCTTCAGAGCCACATACTGCATCATGTGTTGCTAGGAAGCATTATTCATTAGACTCAAAGTTATTCTCAACAAAATGCTAGAGACTCAATTTATTCTCTAATTTGTTCTCTCACACACAAATATATATGTGAAACCTCTGCTACAGTATCAAGGCGTGGTAGAAAATTAGCATGGATTTAGATACATTTTGTAAGTATGAAATTAGCGCATGTGCAGTGTTTCAGGCAAAGTTTGGGATCTCTGGTCGTTCCATTCAATAAGTTGTAAATTTGATTTTACTAACAGAAAGTAGTTCAAAATTACAGAGAGTTAGTTTGAATGATTGATGTTGACCTTGGAATTCATTTATGTCATTTCTAATGTTCTTATTAAGGTAAACAAGAATTTTGTTCAAAAGTTCATTATGCATCGCTTGCTCTGCTAGATTGTCATATCTGATATTTCGAGGTTTTGCAGTTCACGGAGTTTAAAGGTCTATAAAGTAGTTTTTCTCTGCTTATCCATCGATTACAGCGGCTGAAACATGGATGATTGGATTAGGAATTTGCACTTCTCTCAATTGCTCTGAATAGCTTTATTTATAGCTTTATTTTTTTGGATTATTGGGGACTGGCGTTTACCTTTTTAAAATAGGGTGTAACTATAACTCCTAAGATAATTTACTTAGATTTTTAAAAAAACTTTTAGTGTGAGATTGGTTCTAATTATGTAACATATAACTTAACTTAAATATATTTTTTTCATTATAATTAGGGTTTAATTATTTGATCTTATTTATCAAGAATTTTTTAATGTTGCTAGAGTTTATATATATATATATATATGCACACATTTCAAAAGGGTAAAAATTCATCAAACACAAAAGAAAGTTACAAAGCAAGAAAGGCCAAAAGACTCACAAAGAACAAACAATTGAAAAATTGTATCCTCCTCAACTAATTGCTCAAACAACTGAGCTAAATCCAAAGGCAAAACACTCCTATTTACAACATTCCAATCTTGCAAACATTTTGAAGAAGTTGCATACATACTAAGCAATCTACTTCATCTAGGTGATGCTCATTTAACATATTCACCACCACTTGTGAATCAGATTCACAAGTAATCCTTCAAAAGCCAAGAGCACAACTACTCTCCACTGCATACAAGATGGTAAGAGCTTCCATGTAGTATATTTTATGAAGCCCTTTATAATGATAAGAAGAAAAAAAAGATTGTTAAAAAAAAAAGAATTTATAAAGATTGATAAACTTGAAAAATTAAAATTTAGATCTAGTTTTGTTTCGAATGTATATAGATTAAAAAATAACTTATTAGTGTATGTGTATATACATGTGTGTGCTATCAATACAATTCATAATGATTTTATTAATATTTTCTGAATGTAAAAGTAAAATAAGACTATCATCATTTTCACCAAAATTTGGTAAAACGCAATAATAATCTTTTCTCACTACAATAATTTTTTATTTTTGTTTACATACTAATGTCCTAATAGAAATTTGTGAGAGGGTTAAGAGGACCTTTATAAGAGTAATTGTATAAGAAATATAGACTTAATTTCTTCATAGAAAATCAATAGATTAAGAAATCCATTACAATCAAATCTACTTGTGATTTATCTAATTTGAACCTTAAAATTAATATATTTTACATCTTTTTACGACAATTAAAATTTTAAAAATATATTATTTGATAAACATTATCAACTGAATTTAATTAAGATTAAAAGTAAATCAATAAATAGAAAACCATATCATAAATGATCCACCTAATTCTAGTTCTTTCATTGATGATTTAAACTAGAGTGCAATATGATTCCAACCATATAAATAAGAATCCTTTACACTTGTCCAAGTGGATTCTCTAATTCAAATAAATTCTCTACTCTAATTCAAATAAATTCTCTAACTTGTCAATAGAAAAGTTCTTAATGCCAACCATTTAGTGGAAAGAATCATTACCTATGAGCAATCATCCTTAATAAGGTATTCTCTCTTTGCTAGTTTGGAACACAATCCCCCAAAAAAGACAATGCTATGGTTTGTCCATACACTAGGCCAATCTCTTAATTACCTATACATCTTTCATTATCTATTTTTCCCCACTATGCATAATCTATACATCTTTCATTATCTATTTTTCCATCACTTGTAAGCCATTGATTTTATCTCCCGCACGCTACTAACAAAAGTGATTAAAATCGAGTCGCAAATAACATCTTACAGCCATCGCTTGCACGT
Organism: Cryptomeria japonica; assembly: GCF_030272615.1. Taxonomy (NCBI): domain Eukaryota; kingdom Viridiplantae; phylum Streptophyta; class Pinopsida; order Cupressales; family Cupressaceae; genus Cryptomeria; species Cryptomeria japonica. Next base: position 454,824,509 of record NC_081412.1, read on the forward strand.
ATGGCCAAATTACTCACATAAATAGCACGCTAATCATTACTAAATTCAGCTATATCAAAATATAATAATTCATATTATATATTTTACAAAATTTAAATTTTGTAAAATACAAGTTAAATTATAAAAAACCAGGCCTGATTCAGAGCTTTTCCCATTTCTTAGAACAATAACCGTAAATAGAGCGTATCTAATCCATGGCAAAATTGAGAGTGCTTGCGTGTAGTATAACAGCAAGATGATTCAATTCTTGAATTCTTCCGTCATCCCGCGAAATCTCTCTTTCAATTGAGTTCATCACTTGTGCGTCCGACTCAATCTTACTTGTAAAGAGGAATGCCTGGATGAGCACAAACTTTGGCACTTGATTTTCAAGTATGACAATGTCCTTTTCAATGGCATACCAGAGCGGGGTATTTCTTATGGACTCTAAAATATGGTCCACCTGGGTATCTACACTGAATTTGCAAGGCCTGCAAATGGACTTCAAAAGCAGGGAAATAAAAGAGGTGTCCAGAGCAAGAATCTGAGACAGCTCATCACGGCTGTATGGAATAACCTTGATATAGCAGGCTCTGATTGGATAATCCAAGGAGAGCTCACTTTCCAGTGCGCACTTCAATTTCAGTGCGTAGTAGTGTGATCTTTTGTGGTGATAAGGTCTGATGGAAATCACTTGGGGAACGTATGCTTTTGGCTCTGGCCTCAAAAGAGAGGGAGCTGTGCCGAATATGGACACTCTAGAATCTGTTACAGGGGCTCCCAATTCATATTCCTTCACATGTATTGAGCACTCACCATTGTGTTCAGGAGATATAGCCTTGTCAAAATGTAATACAGTCTACAGTCCTGCCAAAAAAAGAAATAAAGCCAAAATGTAACCAATTCAACAATGCATTCCATTCATTTAGCTTTCATTAATTTGCAAACAAACCAGGAGTGGAAGTCTAGAAATTACAAACCTTATAAACAACAGTGTAGGTTTCAAGAATTTCTCGAAATAGAAATGCACCTGAAAGATCTTCTTGCATAAGGAAATTTGCATCGCCAAAACAAATTCAACTCTAAATGAAGGAAGCATTAAAGAACAGTTCCATACAAATAAATTATTCATTAGTCCTCGTTCCATCCAAATTGAACAGTTCCATATCAAATAGATTATCCATTAGCCTCCGTTTCCATCCAAAATGAACATTTCTATGCAAATAAATTATTTATTAGCCGCCAGTTCCATCCAAAATCAACATTTCTATGCAAATAAATTATTTATTAGCTGCCAGTTCCATCCAAAATCAACATGTCTATACAAATAATTTATTCATTAGCTCAGTTCCATCCAAAAAAAAGCATTTTCATACAAATAAATTATTCATTAGTTTCAGCTCCATTCAAAATGAATATTTCCATACAAATAAATTATTCATTAGTCACCATTTCATCCAAATGGAAGATTTCCATACATATAAATTATTCATTATTTCCCATCTCATACAAAATGAACATTTCCATACCAATAAATTATTCCATCAGCCAAATTAGTGATTAGCCGGCTAATGAATAATTTATTTTGTATAAAACAACTTCCAAAAGGGCTAGGATTACGTAATAGAAGGCATTTTCCTCAGTCACCGTCTGACACGTGAAAGGTGCATATTGAATCCAGAAAACTTGGTGCATTCCATAGAGTTCGGGGTGCATCTACACCGTCCCCTCATTTAGGCCACAGGAAATTGGCTGCGTTTGCTTTTAAATTTTCCATATGCCCGCTTCGTTCTTAACTAGGCTAACTAGGCTAGGTAGAAAGACGACTAAAAATTCAAAACTTTTTTTTGTCTTCTTAATTAGAACTGCCATGTAAGCGATCATTTAAGGCTGGACAAGTTGACTAATAATATTAAGAATAAAACTCTTAAATTATTTTTTTATTTATTATTTTGTATAAAGAAGTCTAATATTTTATATTTAGAGAAAAAAAAATGTAATAACATCACACTTCAATGTTTCTAAAAGCTGAAGGTTTGAAAAATAACATTAAAGCATGAGACAAAATAATATATAGTTAAACCATCAAGTAATAAGAGATATAAAATTCAACAAAAAGTGGTGGAATACAATTATTAAGTTTGCTCTAGTCAATGGGAAGGTCTTGGCCATGTCAATGATTGACTCCCAACTTATAATCACGCCTTCTTCATTCCCTCTTTTTTAATACCCAAGTTTCATTCTTTGTGGGAGGAATGACTAACATTGGACAACTAAATTTGTCATTGTCTAGCCAAATAGAATCACCCCTATTATAGGATTGTGAGAAGATGTAAGGTGGATACGGTTGTTGAGACCAACCTTGAGCTTTCTCACCTTGAGCTTCATGCTAAGGTGGTAGAGAAACATGTGCGCCATGAGAATCATGTCTATGAATATGGTGACTATGCTAATGTTGGTGCCCTCAACAAGGGGAAAACCTCCTACAAGAGGTAGAAGTCAATGGGATCATAGGAATCATACAAGGTTCATTACCATAGTGGTCAAGAAGCACTTGTAGGTGAGAAAACTTTATTAGCTTGCATTGTATGAGAACATTAGAGAAAACCTTAGGATTTGGTATACATAACTTAGAAATGTGTATGAATAGAAGAGCACTAAAAAAGGAGTTGATTTTTTCTCTTTCCAAATGTTGAATGTGAATTCCACTTTGAAAGCATGTAATATCTGGCTAAATTCAACAAGAATTTGAGGTAAAAAAATCATATACTATGAAAAGGCCTTGAAGATGGCATGCATCTAATTCCAATAAAGTAGGGTCTAGTATGAAACTAGAAAATACTATTGAAAGTTTTCTATTGTCTACAAAAAGTACAAATATTGACGAGTGCCAAATGGATCAATATACACCTAATAGAAAAATGATGGTAAAGCATCTTTACAAAGCAAAGCAGAAGTTTCAAGTATGGTTGTCTATATAATATGGAATTTACATTATTATGAGTTAGCCAAAGACTATAATTCCCATCTATCATTGAATTTTTGCATCATATGCAAATGTAAAGCGAACCAAGCATATCCTTTATAGGGTTTATAGTAACCAAATGAGGTATCAAGATACCATAATATCTCCACCAAGGTTTATTATACCTACATACACAAATAGAATCAACAATAGTTGGAAGGATTCATAATCCTAGTTGGAATGTCTAGTTTAGCTTCATTGTCAAGGAAAAAAGTTTGTGGTGGTCCTTAGAAAAGGATCTAAAAGTGTATTAGTACTTGTAGACGTATAAATTTGACCACTTTCCTAAACGAATATTTAATATTCATTTTAACCCCATTCCTCTATTTAATTAAATTCTTCACATTCATCTATCTAATTAAATAAATTACTCAATTTATGTAATTAAGTTCACCTAAACCATTTCTAGCCTTTAATTAAATAAATCACTTTATTTAATGAATTCCCCCTTTCTCCCTTTTTAATTAAATTTGCATTTAATTAAATTTATCCTTGCCAGTAAATAAATATAATTTATTTATTTAAATCCCCCACTTGTATTTATGCAAGTTGCATCTATTTTGTTGAAATAAAGTAATTTTTATTTTAATTAAAATCCTCCTCCTCCTCCTCTATCTCCTCCTCTCCCTCTATCTAAACCACGCCCTCCTCCACCTCCTCCTCCTCCTCTATCTCCTCCTCTCCCTCTATCTAAATCACCCCCTCCTCCACCACCACCACCACCACCACCTCCTCCTCCTCCTCCTCCACCATCTCTACCTCCCTCTGATAGTTCTGATACTTAATGTAAGTACAGATGCCAAGCTAATAAGATGAGAGGGGGGCGGGGGGTTGAATCATACAAACTTAATCTTCCAAGAAAACAACAGATTCAACCTTGATAACATATACTTCAGTAATATAACCAAAACTACTAAACATGCAAACTCAAAAGCATATAAACATCATAACACTCATAACACCAGATTTAACGTGGAAACCCAAATAGGGAAAAACCACTATGGGATTTCGGACCCACTAAGAAATATACTCTTCTAGAGTATGTTTGGTTAAAAGAAAATCTTGTTAAAGATTACAAACACATTGCTAGATGTGACCCGATTAAGGGATTTCCCTAAGATCTGCTAAGATCTTCACCTTGTTAGAAGTGACCTTGTTAAAAGATTTCAAACAGTCAATCAGAATGTCACCTTGCTAGAGTGTTTTACAAATAAGACTGTTAAGTCCACTCAGTTAAGAGATTTTATATCACTTTACAAAATATCAGTAATAAAAATCTATCTGCAACTTCACGTCTAAAATGCTAAAGCAGATTCTTATTTGCTCAATACAATATAGACATAGAACTAATCTTGTCCATGTGCTAGGCTCTATACTCTGTTATTCAAAACAGGTCTTCAAGCTTTTGTGCTCGGTAATCACTATGTAGCATCCCTATGCATACACTTTCCCACATACATTGTTTATCAACAGTTCCTTATTTATAAACAATTCGCGAACCGCTTAATCTCCTTGATCACATTTCCCATGATCAATCATAGCCATCAGATCTTCAAACTTTGACTAGGTTCAATGTATCCTTCGATCTGAAAATGTTTTACCCCACCTTGGAACTTGCATATATTTCTTGGAACTTGTGCTAGGGTATTGTGGTTCAATCTACATTGTAGATCTTCCTGCCGATTTTCCTTTGCCATAGATTATTTAACAAACTTCATTCACGACATACCAATCATTTAATCATAGCCAGCTCATCAGCTTCCTTCATTAAATAATACTTTTATTCATTCAATGCATTCTGTTACTACTCGGTTGCAACTCGATAAATACTAAACTTCACTCGGTAGACATTCTGCCTTCATTAACCGATAGTGATAACCTTAGGGTTTACCAACTAGGTTCCTTAGGGTTTAAACTATTGATTATCAAAATTTACATGACAAAACATTTTATGCCATAACCAGGTATCATCTATATTTGCATACAGACACTTATTCTAAGTTGAGTCAAGATGAAATGTATTACCTTTTGTTTGTGTCCCAGTAGCAGCTAACTTTCCATTCTTGTCATGAACTTTGACAATTCCTTTCTGAAATTCTATTCAGTATCCTGTATTGTTTAGTTGTGCTACACTCAACAAATTGTATTTCAAACCTTCAACCCAATAAACATCATTGCATCTTGCATTGTCAAGAAGTGTTATGGATCCTTTACCTTTTACCGGACATGGTACATTATTACCAAATCTTACATAGCCTCCATCATAGTCTTCTAACATAACAAACTTGTGTTTATCACCTGTCATGTGATGCGAGCATCCACTATCTATGATCCAAGAATCATTAGTATTTATGTGAGATATTAGGGCTTTTTCTTCATACCTTTCCTCATCTGATCCATCTTTGATAGCCACATAAACTACTTCCTCTGTATCAGTTTCATCTGATTTATCATCATTTGATTTCTCATCGGCTATTAAACATGACTTTCTATCTCTTCTTCTGAAGTCTCGGTATCCTCTGTAATGATTATCTTTCTATCTATCATCTTGGTAATCTCTCTTTTCAGTAGAATCTTTGTCAGGACAGTTAGAAGCCATATGTCCTATCTTATCACAATTGAAACATTTCAAAGGTAGTTTTCCTTTATACTTACCTTTGCCTCTCGGTAACCTTCTGACAAATAGTGCTTCAAACTCTTCTTGCTTTCTATTTTTCTCATAAAGTTTGTGTACTTCCTCCATGTTCTTGCGAAATCTTTCATTTGCTCCACTATGATCCCCTTTAGTGTATTTACTCATTCTATCATTGTAATCATTAGATTCACCAATGTGAAAAGAACTAAATGTAGATTCAACTTTATGTACCGATGACCCACTGTTATCAAAGTTACTTAACTCAAATGCATGTAGCTTACCAATAGTAGCATCTAAAGAAACTAGCATATTGGGTACAGACCTCAATTCATTGATTGTAGAGACTCAGATTGCATAAGCCGGTAGAAGGGTTCTTAACAACTTACTTGTTATATCCTTTTCTTCAATAGTTCCACCTGCTCCTTTGATTTGATTGACAATCTCCTTTAGTCGTGTACTATACTGGGTTATGTTCTCACATTCATTCATCCTCATATATTCAAGTTGTCCTCTTAGATTATCCACTTTTGCTCTTTGAACATGTTCATCACCACCATACACAGATATGAGCTTGTCCCACATTGTCTTTGCATCATTGCAGCCTTCTAGATCATTAAACTCTGAATTAGTCCATGCAGATGTTATTTCAATCATTGCTTGGATATGTTCTTGCTTTGCCTTTATCTCTTCCATTGTCAATGGATAGGTGCTCGGTGTGATGAAATCATTCTCCAGATAATATATAGCATATTCTCCAACTCCTGATAGGTGCAGCTTCATCCTTTTCTGCCATGTAGAGAAACTTGACTTGTTCAGCTTTGGTGCATCCCTCTTATACATCTTTGGATCTTTTCCTCAAGTACCTTTAAACTTTTTCTTCCGGAGTCCAAAGCTTTGATACCAATTGATAGTTCTGATACTTAATGTAAGTACAGATGCCAAGCTAATAAGATGAGAGGGGGGGAGGGTGAATCATACAAACTTAATCTTCCAAGAAAACAACAGATTCAACCTCGGTAACATATACTTCAGTAACATAACCAAAACTGCTAAACATGCAAACTCAAAAGCATATAAACATCATAACACTCATAACACCAGATTTAACGTGGAAACCCAAACAGGGAAAAACCACTATGGGATTTCGGACCCACTAAGAAATATACTGTTCTAGAGTATGCTCGGTTAAAAGAAAATCCTGTTAAAGATTACAAACACATTGCTAGATGTGACCCGGTTAAGGGATTTCCCTCAAATTTGTTAGGATCTTCACCTTGTTAGAAGTGACCTTGTTAAAGGATTTCAAACACTCAATTAGAATGTCACCTTGCTAGAGTGTTTTACAAATAAGACTGTTAAGTCCACTCGGTTAAGAGATTTTCTATCACTTTACAAAATATCAGTAATAAAAATCTATCTGCAACTTCACATCTAAAATGCTAAAGCAGATTCTTATTTGCTCAATACAATATAGACATAGAACTAATCTTGTCCATCTGCTGGGCTCTATACTCTATTATTCAAAACAAGTCTTGAAGCTTCTATGCTCGGTAATCACTATGTAGCATCCCTGTGCATACACTTTTCCACATACATTGTTTATCAACAATTTGTTATTCATAAACAATTCGCCAACCACTTAATCTCCTTGATCACATTTCGCATGATCAATCATAGCCATCAGATCTTCAAACTTTGACCAGGTTCAATGTATCCTTCGATCTGAAAATGTTTTACCTCGCCTTGGAACTTGCATATATTTCTTGGAACTTGTGCTAGGGTATTGCGGTTCAACCTTTGCTATAGATCTTCCTATCGATTTTCCTTTGCTCATCAACTTCCTTCATTAAATAATGCTTTTATTCATTCAATGCATTCTGTTACTACTCGATTGCAACTCAGTAAATACTAAACTTCACTCGGTAGACATTCTACCTTCATTAACCGATAGTGATAACCTGAGGGTTTACCAACTAGGTTCCTTAGGGTTTACCGACTAGGTTCTTTGCTCGGTAACATAGTATAGTATTAACCTTACAATCAATAACATATGTATGATATCAAAACAATCTAAACATCATGATCTCATCATTGTCTAACTCAGTAATAGTTGCCTATTGAATAACTTATTCCTCCCCTTATTCATTATATTCTTTCTGTGTCTTTTATCGACATCTTTATACTCATCAAATCATACTTCTTAAGATATGGCAACATCATACTGATTTAGAAAATCAATTTTCTTGACATCAATGACAAAATAATAATATTAAGACAGTAAAACATCCTTAATCCATTTTATCCATAATCATCAACAACCTTCTCAATATCCTTATTGAAATGTCAACAATCTCTCCTTGTCTGTTATAATGCCAACACCCTCTCCTATCTCCTCTCCTCCTCATCTCTCCGTCTGACTCCCCCTTGCCTTTGTAGCTACTCATCCTCATCATCATCAAAAGTAGGCAGCATATCTGTCGGATCCAATATACGTGCCACTGCATATGCCACAAAGTATGTTGAGAACTCCTATGTCATACCTGCATCCACAACCCCAACCCCGTAATCCCAAATTTTCCCTTCCAGCAACATATACTCCTCCATCACTATTGCACTATCTAGAGTAGGTCCCCACTCCGACACATCTTGTTACCGACGAGCATATTAACAAGCTCCCTGTGGCATCCCCTATTGTCTACCATATTGTCGTTGAACATAGTTGTGCAAGAATCTTTCAATGATAAAGGGTGTCCACTCGATCAAATACCTTGACATATACACATAGGGAATCTCTAGCCTGTCATCTGCCCACTCCTCAGAATCCATATACAGTCTCCAAATGACCGTATCAATGTCATCCAGTACCCTCCACCAATGCTCTTGTTTGCCTAGCTTACGTCGAACAACTACACCTATATACCCATATGCACATGCCTGACCAACTAGCCTATTCCTGTCTGCAAGTGGCCTCGGTGCAGGAATGTGCTCCCATGCAACCAATACAAACAAGCTATAAGGCCATAAATGTGTGTGGTAAATGAAGGCAATAGAAATGAAAAATTCAGTTTCAAAGGGTCCACACACCAACGAGACTCTTGGTGAAAGTTACAGGAACTATATTGAATATCTCAACTTCCCAAGGGGTGTCCCATTGTTCTCTATCTCACAGGATTCCCAGGGTCTGACTCTTGCTCTCAAATCACTGAGCAAAGTGGCTTAGGAATGACAACTCTAAGAACGAGTGATGATTGATTAATAAGAATGAATGCATTCCTACATGTGTGATATTGAAATTAGGATGATTAAACTAGTATGAAGATGATGCTATGATAAAAGATTAGTAATCCTATCCTAACATGATATACTAGTCTAACATGGATATGTTATGATATTGAGAATGCTTCTAAATGTTATTATGATTTAACAAAGAGAGACTAGATGCTTAGTAAAAATGACTATGAGTTTGATGCATAAAACTTCTATATCACTAGCAAAATGACTATAAGTTGGATGCACAAAGAGTTGGATCCTAAAATGAGAGAATGAGAGCTCTATTTATAGGGAAAATGGAGCAATGGATGGTCAAGATTGGATAATCTTAACAAGGGCCAGGATTGAAAGTTAATCAATCCATGTTTACAATTCTCACCAATGAAATGGTGACAGTTGTTAACAAAAGGTTGCTTGAGAGGGGATGTGAAAAGCATTAAATGCTTGAGAAGACATGAAGGTTACCCTAGGAGGTAAGGTTAAGGTTAGGTTAGGGTCATCCATTGGATAAAGCTTTTATCCAAGGGGTAAACTCTTGTGCAAGGGTTAAAGGGATAACCAAGGGTAAAGCCATGAATGTTTGATGAGACCCTTGGGTTAGATGAAGATTGGGTTAGAGGGTGGCTCAAATAAGTTGAGTCCCACTTTTGGGCAAAAAGTGGAAGTGTTTTCTCTGTTTTTCAAATTTTTTGTCGATTGATGTCAAAATTTGATGCACTTAGAGATTGAATCTCAAAAAACTTCAGTAATATAAAATGTAGTGCTCGAAGTCTACATTTAAAATATGTAGTTTATTTTAATACCCACATGGTAGAAATCACTTTTTAGTAGGCATGTTTAAAAACCAGTTTTTCAAAATGTTTGTTTCAAGACCATACCACACGTGTATGACCACCCTTTTTTGATGTAAATAAATGAATTTTTGCAAATCCTTCTGGAAAATGATACCTAAGACACCAAATATTGATGAGAATATTTTTTCGTATTTTTTTATTGAATATATATTTTTTTAATTAATTTTTAACTGACAATAAAGTATATTCTCAAAACATCGGGTGTACGACCACCATAATTTGATGAAAATTTCATATTTTTCAATTTTCTTTTTCTTTTAATATTCAAAAGAATTGTATGTAGATCGATGTCATATAATTTATTTTTCTAAAATCCTAAAAACAAAAAAGTTATTAAAGTTTTAGTGAACCAAGGTATTTTATGTTTAGGTTCCACTTTTTATTAATAAATAATACAAAAATAGTAAAAATAATCTTATCACTATGAATTTTACATTTTTGAAATCGGGACACTGAAAAATCTAATGGGTTTTTATTTCATCAAAAAATTCAATCAGAAAGGCCCTCAAAAAAATATGCCAAGGTAGAAATTTGATGTCGTTTTACCTTAGTCATTTTTTTGGAGGTCCAAACATAGGCTTGGTGGGACCAAGCCTATCCCGAAGCAAAAAACAATGCTAAGGGTTGTTTGCCGACCCTAATTTTAACAAACAGGCACCTATTTCGCTTTGTACAATTGAAAGCAAAATGGGAACCCGATTATAAAACGGGCACCCATTTCATTAAATAATGGGTGCCTGTTTTTGAAAAGATCCATTAGGTCAAAATCTGGCCACAAGCACAAATCCCAATGATTGAATGATTTTTCAATCATTGCCTAACAGGTACGATCTGCAAAGAGAATGTTTTGATTAATCATTCTATTTTTTTGTCTTATTGTCAGTTTGGTAAGGAGATTGATTCGAATTCAAAATTTTGTTCAGCCATGGGATAAAATCAACACAAGACAAGGCAAAGGAAGGTTCTAACAATTGAGGATATTACAACAAATAGGGAGAAGGAGACAATACATCAACGAGAGAGAAGATCAAGAATGAGACAAGGAGCTTCAAGTTCCACAATCGTTTCAGAAGAAGAGAACATCAATGAGACCATAAATGCTGATGAAAGAAATAGAATAGGACCATTTAATTCAAGTGCATCATCTAATCCATTATTGGATGCATGTATGTCTTCACAACCCTATGTTTTTTTCTCATGAAGAAATTGGTGATTTAGTAGAAGCAGGTTACGTATTAAATAAAGCGCCAATTGAAAATCAAACCCCAAATGAAATTAGAACTCAAGTTGAAACTGAAATTGAAATCCAAATTGAAACCCCAAATAAAACTAGATCTCAACTTGAAACTGAAATTGAAACCAAATTTGAAACTCCAAATGAAATTGAAAATCCACCTGCAACTAAAACCAATAATGTGTATGTAGACATGGAAACGCCAATTGAAAATGAAACATGTTTGAATGATAATCAAACGAATGAAAATTTTAAAATTAAAAGTGATGTACTAGACAACCTTCCTAGCTTGGTTTCATGGAGAGAGATTACGACACATGCAAATAGATTGTTTAGACATTTTTTTTATAATAAAAAATTTGGGTTTCAATGTCAATTAATGGTACAACTAATTAAAATGACTAAAATGCGAAAAGTGATGAAGAAGTTAGGCTTTTATGTCAAACCCAAGAAGAAGGAGGAGTCTTTAAAACAAGTTGCATCAACTGTTGCTAGTGCCTTTGATACAATCGGAAAGAAAAAATGTTCTAAAGATAAAAATATGGCACAACAGGCAATAACAAGAGCTTTAGTAAGCCAACTTCTAATAAAAGAATAATGAGTAACATAAGTGGATATCTTAATATTCATCGTAAAACTTTGTCAAGAGCTGTAAAAAGAAGAGTTAACTTTGAAAGTGATCCGACAAACAAATTGTGGACTTTTAGTGGTAGACTACCAGGGTCTGATATGAAACTTACTGGTGACGTCAAAAATTTGATCAAAACATTATGGCACGATAATACGAGAGTATCACCTAATGTTAGAGATGTTCTTAAATTAAGAGTTGGGTCAAAAATTCATGATCAACATCCAAAACACCTATTGGACATGACTCAAACTAAATTGTACAACAAAAAATTTGGATGATAAGGTGTTGACTATTAGCATTTGTCAAAGGTCTTTTGAAAAGTGTAAACCTTGGTATGTTCAAATTAACAAGGAAAGAGTCACATGTTGTTGCAAAACTCATGTTCAATTTCGCTACCATTATGATGTATTTCGATATATACATGTTACAATGCATAGTAATGGAATGTTCCAAGAATGTGTTATAAATATACCACCTGAAACTATAAAGAAGTTTATATCAAGTTTGTTTTGTAACCCACCAAATGAGCAAAATTTTCTTTTCAATGCATGTGTTTCTGGTGTATGTGATATATGTGGCAATCTTGCATTGTTGGATGAATTGTAGTACCCCTACTCGTTTGGACTCATATTTTATTCTTGTTGTTTTCAGTGGATACATTACCATGTTTTGTTATTCAGACTTATATGACATTATTTCATGCTTCATATGGATATGGAATGCATAATTTATTTGCAGTATTTCAGTACTTGTGGTTTATGGCATTTTATGGATTATTGCTATGTACTGACACTTTACCTTATTTATGCAATGTATGTTGTGTATTTGCGAGTGTATTGGATGCAAGGGGATGATTTTCCTTCACTCATTTTGGTGAGACAAGAAACATCGCGATTCTCCTTCATCGATGTGTATGTTGTGTTTTCTATATGGTATATATGCATGTGTGGTTCAGTGATGCAAGATATTGCAGGTACAAGTACCGGGTAGGTACGAGGTAACATCTCCATCTGGCTACATAGGTCTGAGCGTGCCTTATATTTTCCGATGGAAGTGGAGGAGATAGTAGTTGACCCTATATTGTTTAGTTACACTCGGGTGAGTGTCGTCAGTTAGTCGTTCTGTCAATTTGTTTGGTCTTCGTATTTTGTTGTTTGACCTTTATGAGAAGTCGCTTGATTCTTGATTAGTTTGTGTGTTTAGTGTTTTTAACTATTGCATGTCATTGGTAAATTGTTACGTTTATTTCATCTATAAGAGTAAAAAGTAGTTTATATTTGGAAGAAAACAAAGGGGTTAAGTGATCTAGTGTCTTAACGTTGTTTACAAATATATGAGTTTCTTATGCATGTCAGTTTGATTATTGCGACTTGATCGTTTGAATATATATAGGTTGTATACACTAGGGTGACTGTTAGTTATGTGCAATTGTTTTAGATTTAATTAGGGTGATTGTTAGTTATATACTTTTTACATTAGATTTAATAAATTGAACATGTAATATATATAATTCAATTGTTTGAATATATATATGAAAAGCCATTAATTATAAATATTGGAAACCAAAATATATATTTACAAATATAATTTGCTAAGAAGGATTAATATTTAAATATTTATATTAATCAAAGTCATTAATTAATTATTAAAAATATAATAATGAAATTAAAATAAAACAAATAAAACAAATTATAAATGGTAATGGCAGGTGTTAAGTTTAAAGGAAATTAAACGATAAAGAGGGTGGTCGATAGTAATATCGACCACCCCCCTTAAATAAAGGGAGGGGTCTATATTACCACCGACTACCCTCCTCCCTTTCATTATACATGCCTCCTCCCATTTTAATAAAGCTTCTCCATGTTGCAGCGAACACCGACACCCCTCTCGCTCGCTGTCAAACTGGACGTCGACTACTACATGGCCACAGTATTTGGTTTTCAAATTGCCACTACGAATCAGAAACTTATCGTTAAGGATATGGTATTAATGAAGAATCGTGGGAGACCATGAGTTGAGGGGAGAAGATTGGCACGTGGTACCATGTCGATTGGGAAGTTGTAGATTTCTCCATTAACCATGGAGGCAGACTGCAATCTTCACGAGGATTAAACTAGACATTGATCGTTTCTTCCAAAGCATAACCCACGTGTTAGATTCATGTACTGCCAGTTATGGATAAGATAATAGGTAACAAGGAGATCATGAGTAGTCCTCACAGCGTGAGCTTTATACTCTCCATGACAACTCCCTCTCTTCGCAAAGGAAGACGTCGACTGTTACATAGTCCACAATCCTTGGCTTATAACTGCAAAGGGAGATGAGTTAGAAGGCACATGTGCCATGAAGATAGGAAAGCCAACAATGGGAAGAGATGCATAGTCGATTCATGCGCTCCAAACTGCAGAAACTTCCAGATGTGTAGACTAAAGGATAGGATAAACGATTAGTTTAATTAAGAGTTGAGATAAAGTCAAGTTGAAACTCAATGCATTTCATTGAAGACTCCTCATCAATCACCATCATCGAGCCTATTAGTGGGGAGAAGTCATAGGGAATTTTAGGATAAATGGAGGTAGGGAGGAAGGAAGAAAAGGGAGATTCATTCGCTTCCAAGGAAGGACGGTAGACCTCGAGAGGAAAAGAATAGAGTGGAGGAAAAAAATAGAGTAGAAGAAAAGAATAGAGTAGAGGAAAGAATAGAATAGAAGGAAGAATAGAATAGAAGAAAGAATAGAAGGAGTAAATAGAATAGGATAGAGAGATAGAGAGGATACTTTTGAAGTATCAAAGAGAGATAGATTTGAGATAGAGTTGGGAGTAAATTGGAGGTAGGTTCGCAAGCAAGAAACATTACTATTTGGTGGAAGGGCGTCGAGGTCTTGGAAACCGGTTAAGATTACAAGAGGTCAGAAATTACTTTAGTTTTGCTTATTATTTACGGAAGTCTTTGTTATAAGTAATGATTATGATCTTGCTTATGTTATAGTTATGGTGAAGTATCATTTCTTGTTTGGGTTAGTTAATGAAAAATCATAGAATATTAAGTGTAATTACATTTGGTATCAGAGTCAAAGTTTCAACACTGGGTACTTTGGGTTTGTAGTGTGCCTATTCAACTTGACCTTTTTGCTTAGGTCTTAATGTTTGTGTTTTCCCTTGTTTATCCTTGCCATAGATTTGAACCCTTTTCTCTTTTGTAGTACTTTGATTCTTTCATTATGGAATTTATATGTATGTGTAGATTTTGTCTTAAACATTTAATTTTCCTAATTAGCTAAACAATAGGATCTTTCATGGTGTTATTATAATCTATGGAGTAATCTTTGTTGGTGACCCTTAGGGAATCATGTGTTAGAATTTCGTTGTGTTATTAAACGTGCACTTGTTCTTCTTAAAAAAAAAAAATTCACCCTTAGTTGCATAGATTGAGATGTTTTTCCTTAGGGCTTCTAGTGGGGCATTACATGAATGTTTACATGAAAATCTTTCAAATGATTTTGGACAAAAATTAGTTGATGTTAAAAGATTTAAAACTATTGAGTATCCATTGAAGGATGGAAAGTTTGGAAGATGGTGCGATCTAATCACTAAAAAAGTTAGTGTTCATGCATTTATGAATGAATTTAAGAGTAACATTGTACCTAAATATGTTAAACACACTCAAAATGCTAGATGGCTCGATGGTCAGTTTCGAATATGTAAGGATACATTTCCTATTGGTAGTATACTTTCGGTTATTGACTTTGTAGAGAACTACACGCTTGCACCAAAAGATGAGGTCCAATCACAATACTACAATTTAGTGCAATTATCGATTTTTGTCCATATTGTCTATAGGCATGCACTAGATAGTACAGAAGAGGATCGTAAAATTTTGAGAGAGTACAATTTCTATATGAGTGATAATAAATTACACTCATCTGAGTTTGTCCAATATTGCTTCAAGACCTTTTTTTAGAATTTGAGGGAGAGAGAAATTCATATGACACAACATCTAATATGGTCTGATAATTGCATAGGGCAATTCAAGAATTCTAGAATGTTTTATTCGTTAAGTAGGATTCATAAGAAAACTAATATCAAACACGTGGAGTTTTTTTGAGGCTGGACATGGGAAAGGAGACATGATGGTGTCGGTGCATGTGTTAAGAGAGCCCTTTGCAAAGAGCAACTCAAATTCGAGGAAAAGGTTAAATTTAAAAATGCAAGTGCAATTGTGGATTGGTGTAGTGCAACTTTATCCACAGGATCAAGTCAGAACTCTACAATTAGACATTTCTTCTGGCTAGTTAAAGAGGAGAATATCCTTCCAAGATATGATTGTGATACAATCAATGGGTCATCTAGATGGCATTCATTTAAGAGTTCTAATTCTAACACTTGGACTATATGGACTAGAGAGCTTGCATGTTTTTGTCAATTTTGTGTTGCAGGTGAATGGGAAGAATGCGAGAATACAGAATGGGTCGAAGAATGGCAACACAAATCCTTAACACCTAGTGAGACACAATATCAAGATGTTAGAAGAAATGAAGACCCAGATCATGCATTTGCATTAGAAGATTATGATCGTGTTTCAGACCTCATACAACCTGGTAATTTAATTCAATTTCTTGTTTATAACTTTAAATTATATATATTTTTATGTATTGTCATATAATTTATGATTGTATTTAAATTATAAATTCGAACAAGTTTTATTTATACATGTACTTAAATTTGTTTTCTAGGACATGTGTATGTTGTTGTTGCACCTAAGGATAATGATGAGCAGGTTGAGTATTGGCTAGCTAGATGTGTAGAACCTAAGAAAAAGTTGATATGCTATCAAGTAGATGATGATGGTTTTCAGTATCTAGTTGGGTCTTTTGTGGTAGTTGGCACATGGCTATGCAAATACTTGACAAGAAGGAATGGCTTACCAGATTATAAAGACTACCAATCAGAAAATAAGATTATAGACTATTCTCATTTGGTGGTGGCAACAAACATCAAATTAGAAAGATACAAAGGTAGACCTGCTAATAAGGTATTGTGGACACTTTCAGTAGAAGATCATGAGGCAATCATACACGCATTGCAGAAGAGAGAGGATGCAAATGGTACATTAGGTTGAATCAAATTTATATGCATGTAGGTTTGTGTTAATTGTGTGAACTCTTTTATATTTAATCATGATAATTGTTTTTCTTTGTCCCTTTAACATTGTATTTGTCTACATTTGATACAATTTTGGTTTCATAAACAACATTGTTTTAGTTATCTTCTTCTTAATGTTATTTTGTGCACATTGTAATTGTGTTACAATCATTCTAATTTTTTATGATATATTTATTTTATCATAATCTCTTCATAGATTAATTGTAAGCTCTTGATTTTATTATTATTTTAAGAATAGGATGTTATTGTAAATTGGGATAATTATTTTATTGAATTATAAATTGTTGCACTATAAGATGATCAATCACAATGTTAAAATATAAAGTCATAGATAGATCATATATAATCACTAGAGGGCACCAAATCACAAAACAACATCACATATATATAATCACTAGAGGGCGCCAAATCACATAACAAGACCTAATATCATAATAGCAATGAAATGACATAATAAAAAGTCTTTTATATAATCACATAACAATTCCTGACGACATAATAACAAGTCTTGAAAAAATAATAATAAGGAAATGACATTAAAACAAGTCCAAGTAACATAATAACAAAACAACATCACATATATAATCACTACAGTGCGCCAAATCACATAACACGACCTAATATCATAATAGAAATGAAATGACATAATAAAAAGTCCTATATATAATCACATAACAACAAGTCCTACATATAATCACATAATAACAAGTCCCGGGATAACATAACAAGTGTCATCATAAAAAGTTCATAATACAATAACATGACATGATCTAAAATATATAATCTAAGAACTCATGTGCATCTCATCTGCAGTCCTCTGCACTCCACATAAAGGTGGCTAAGATGAATCATCCTGATGTACATGGTCCTAAGATGCACCATCATGTGTGTATGCAGTATCAGTGTCTCCACCCTCCAGTACATTATTGAAAAGATTTTACATGAGAAGAAGTTACTTGCATAATTCACATATAAAGTAATTAAATACTAAAAATTTAAAATGAATTACCATACGACTGTGCTCTACAATGCCCTCACTGGTACATGGAGGTCCACTATCACGAACAAGAAAAGTGGTTGTAGTCAAGTCCTGCAAAAAGAACATTGTACATCAATTTTGATAATCCCTATAAAATCCAGGTACACAATATAAACAAATTAGAAATTGTTTTTCTAATCATCACCGCAAATGACAATGACGATGGTTGCATTTGGCTCAACCCCATAGCCATACCAATACTGCTAGTGGTATCAACCTAAACAACATATATAAAGCATGAATCAAACTTGTATATATACATAAATTATTAAGTATATATATAGACTACAAGTTTATCGCAGAAAAGTATACATGTGATGTAGGCAAAGTAACTAATGGGTGAAGGCGTATATGTGATGCACCATCAAACAATCTAGAAGCCTACAATTGCAAAAAATATCGAACATGAATCAAAGTTGTACATAAATTAGTAAGCATATAAAAACTTCAAATTAATGGATGAAAAACATACTAGTGGTATATTAGGCTGAGCCTCAGCGGTCCACGGCTCACATGAAGAACTACCCACCAAGGTGCTACACGAAGCACCCTACAAAATTGAAAAAAACACATCATACACATCATTACATTAAAAAATTTATTGTTTATTTTAAATGTACATCAATACAATGTATCTAGATGAAAGTGCATACCGTGAATGGGGCACCAACATCTCTAGGTATTGAGGTAACATGATGTTGGTTCCTCAATGACATGGTATGATCCATCCTCTGTTCAGAAAAAAATGACTCATGTTATGGTTCATATGTGTATATATAAGGAATTTAATATTGCACTGTAAATTATATAAATAAATTTGTACCTCTATAGGAAAATCATCGTCTGCCTAAAGGAGATCAACATATGAAGAGATGGCATCAGCATGTGCAGCCTCCTCAGCGTCATCATAACCACCAGGGGTAGCATTAGCATCATCAAAATCACCATCTCCTCTAGGGGCAGCCTCACTTTGTGGACCTATACATACATTCCCTCAGCTCGTGCAAACATGTGCTAAGCTGGGGGTAGCCCTCACCTCGCACAACTGATGTACCAAATTACCTGACAAGGCACTCAATGAACCAAGAGTAGAATCCACTGCTCGATGATGGGTAGGTGCTGGAACAACTGGTGTAAGAAGAGGAACCAAGGGATCATCGCGCACATGGTTTCTAACATTGTCGCTCAATTTAGCCCCTGACCTATCCTGGGGCATGCCTCTCCTGACCCCCTAAAATGATCTAATATCAAAGTAATTGGGCTTTTTACCCAATTCAAATCTGGCCCATAATTTTTTCAAAAAATACATTGGGACCTCATGATTGGAGTGTGGTGGATAGTCAAAGACCATCCAGCACTGCTCCAAAAAGTGTCTAGCTATGCCTAGGTGCCTACACCATCGAATTGAGATCTATGGATTCTTCGGATCTATCTCTTCACCCGTCTTAGGGTTCACAAAATATTGTTTCAAATCCATTTTTGTTATTTTTAATTCATTGACTTGTTTGTATGTTAGGCTATCAGCGTAAAATGCACGCAATCCCTCCCGCCAACTACGATAACTATCTAGCTCGCTATCTAAAGCCTGTACAAACTTTACAATCCCTTGCATACTATCTGCAAGGCGTAACAACTGCAAAGGTGGATGTGGATGAGGCTCATGTCTAATGTTATGGATATCTCTAATCAAAGAGTCAATATTCCTCCTAATGGTTTGCCTTAACTGATCGGGTGGAGGTGAAGGTGGAGGTGGAGGTGGAGGTGGAGGTGGAGGTGGCACTAGACCTAATAGCTCATCTATCTCAAACTCATCCATTCTATGAAAATAATCTGCATATATGTACAAACATGAAAATTTACAATTACTATTTAATTTACATTTCACCTTCCAAAAAAAATTATAATTAAATACAATTTACCAACTTAAATATAAAAAAAGGAAACTCACATAGATCTATAATATTATTAATAGGTGGGTCTATTTTAATAATAAGCATCATTTAAGAAATTTTATCCACTTAAATCAAAGTATAAGAAATATTCTACAAAATAAAACATCTTAATGCCCATGCAACTCAAACAATACTTTTTAACATCTAAAGATGCATTAGTATAAGTTCCATCAAAATCATAAAAATAATCATGAGAGAGAGAGAGAGAGAGAATAGATAATGAATAAAATGACTCCACTGATTTAGATAATGAATAATCATCTCCTCTAGAATCCACTGAGGGCTCATTCTCGATTAAGATTTTTTTTTATTTGGCATCTCGGGCCATCATGGTGCATTTGTATGTTTGTTAGAGAGAGATGGATGATTACAACACCTATGATAGTTGTACTTTGGGACCCATAATAGTTGACCATCTTGTCATGAGAGGCTTCTAATCATAGTTTAATGGTAGTGTTGTGTAGTTCATATTTTCAAAGAAGGTAACTTCCATGGAATTACAATTTAGTACCCTTGCAATATTTAACCATTATTGTGAATTAGGCTGCAGCTTTATATTTTCAACTTGATAGGAATAGATTCAACTACTCTCTTTTGGTTTTAACTAAATTCATTAAAGTTATAAGTTATATCTATAAACTTGTCAATACATGTACTGCTTTGTTGTGTTCTTTGCTAGAATCATTGGATGATTTAGTGATCGCAACTAGTACTACTACACTAAGTTGAAGCTTGAAGAAATAGTAGGTTCTCTGCTTTTGGAGGAGTTAAAACAAAAAAAAACTCTATTTTTTTAGATGCATTGGTTATTAGAGGAAGATAAAAGGATAAAGGATAAAGAAAAGAGAAAAAATAAGAAAAAGGACAAAGCTCCAAATCTAAAGTGAGATCTAAGTCTCTCAATAAATCCCATGTTAAGCTTTATAATTATGTCAAGAAAATCCACATAAAAATGAATGCAAGAAAAATATTACAAGAATGAATTAAATGATGATTTAGATTCCATAAATTATTAGGATGACAATAGTGATATAATTGTTATATATTTGGAATGGATATATGTGAGGATACATGGATGATTAAATATAGAGATTCTTTCCACATGACATTCTATTTCTCATTGATGCATAATTTTACATTTAGTGTAATATTTTTTAAGTTCAAAAACATCTTTAGATGCACATTGTGACATTGGTAGAAGGTGGACTTTAGGAGTAGTTTAAATTTAATATAATAATGTCATTTTAGAAATAATTGGGATACTTTACCAATAATGTCACTTTGATGACAAGTTAAATCTTTGACAACTTTTTATGACACTTTAACAACACTTAATGTTACTTCAATAAGAGCTAACATTTAGTGGAAATCTATCACTTTGGTAGTCATTGGACTTTATGGACATACTACCTCTAGGTTGGAATTTAGTATCTAGCATCTCAATGACTCAATTTTAGAAAAAAATGCTTTCAACAACCATATTTTCAAAGCAAAATAGGAATGGATACAATTTTTTCTTTGCTAAGCAGTATAAACAATTGAAAGCATTGCGTCTTGGCAAAGATAGGGAGATCACTAAAATGATTGGTGATTCGTGGAATAATCTAAAAGAAGAAGAAAAATCCATGTTTTCAAAGCGCAAAGTTTGGAAAGAAGAAAGTTTAGTAGTAGGATTGTTCCACATGTTATTAAAAATATAGGGACTTGCAAACTCAAATTGGATATGGGATGTTGACATTAGGAAGTCTAACATTGACTATGTATTTAGTCTATGTGGTGGTCCAATTAGTTGGATGAGTAGGTGACAGGTTGTGGTTTCTCTTTCCACTATTAAGTCAAAGTATATGACATGTTATCATGTTTGTAAATATACAGTATATCTTTAGAGATTGGGCTAAGTTAGGAAGTAATGAGGATTAATAGTGATAGTTAGAGTATTATCAAATTTAAGAACCCTATTTTTCACACACACAAAAAAGCACATTCATATTCATTATCATTTTAAAGTTTAATTTAAACATAAATTAAACATCTAACTTTTACAAAAGAATCCTATAATTAAATACAACATTTAGAAATATAAATTTAAACATTCAAACTTTTATGCATGATTAAAATAGAGAGAGAGAGAGAGAGAGAGAGAGAGAGAGAGAGAGAGAGAGAGAGAGAGAGTAGGTAATTTGAGATACAACAAGTTAGAGAGAGAATAGATAATTTGAGAGATAGAGAGTAGGTAATGATAGAGAGAGGGTAATGTGTGAAAGAGAGAGAGAGGGGTAATGTGTGTGTGTGTGTGTGTGTGTGTGTGTGTGTGTGTGTGTGTGTGTGTGTGTGAGAGAGAGAGAGAGAGAGGGTAATGTGTGTGTGTGAGAGAGAGAGGGGATAATGAGAGATTGAGAGAGAGAGTGCGTAATGGCAGAGATGGTAACATGTACATGAGAGAGAGAGAGAGGGGGGGTTTATTGTTTGTTAATTTAGGGTTTGTTGTTTGTTTATTTTCTAGGGTTTATTGTTCATTTTTTTTATCTATGGTTTAGTGTTCATTTTTCTGTTCAGGGTGTATTGTCTGTTTTTTGTGTCTAATGTTTATTGTTCATTTACATTTTTGTTTTTTGTTTTTTTCCTACGATTTTTACTATTCATGTTTTTTGCAATATTTAAAAACTAAAAACTATTTTAAACATGAAATAAAATAAAATAAAAAACATTTTTCAAACTTTAAAACACTAAAATTTAAAAATAACAATAAATTAACATTTTTTTTAATGAAAAATAATAACAATAAATTAACATTTTCTATGAAAAATAATAAAAATAAATTAAACAGAATATAAAAAATAAAACTACGTACTTGGAAGGAGGTAAAAAAAATGGTCTGGGGGGTCAACTGGGATGAAAAAATGGGTAACCATGCTCCTCTAAAATGTTTACCTGTTTTTGAAACAATGAAAATGATGGAAAATGGTTTTAAAAATATATATATATACATTCACGAAACGGGCGCCCATTTAGCTTCGAGCACCCGAACCAAAATGGGCGCACATTGCTCGTTTTTGAATGGCTCGGGCACCCAAAGCGAAATGGGTGCCCGATTTGTTAAAATTGGGCACCTGTTTCTAGTGGGCTCTTTTCTCAACCCGCAGACTTTCACAGGATTGGGACCCAACTTTGTGTATTTACCCTAAAGAGAAAGTCTCTAATCATGAAGGGATGGGTGAGTTAACCATTAATGGTTATGAAGACTTTGGGGACAAATTTGTAAGAGTCCTTCCAAATTTGGGGGAACTCAACAAGTTAGCTTGTTGAAGACATAAAGGCTTTAATGCATTTAGAAGACTTTCCTCCAAATTTGAGAAGTGACATCCTCAAATTTAGGAAAAGGACATGATTAGAGGGATGGATTAGGCTAAATTGGAAGGGTTTAAAAGAATTTAGAAGGGGCTTTAGAAGGAAAGTGGGATATGTAGGAAAGTGCAAGTTGATGGAGGAGGATTTTAATTAAAATAAAAATTACTTTATTTCAACAAAATAGATGCAACTTGCATAAATACAAGTGAAGGATTTAAATAAATAAATTAGATTTATTTACTTGCAAGGATAAATTTAATTAAATGTAAATTTAATTAAAAAGGGAGAAAGGGGGAATTAATTAAATAAAGTAATTTATTTAATTAAAGGCTAGAAAAGATTTAGGTGAACTTAATTAAATAAAATGAGTAATTCATTTAATTAAATAGATGAATGTGAAGAATTTAATTAAATAGAATTTCATTAAATAAAGGAATGGGGTTAAAATGAATATTAAATATTCATTTACGAAAGTGGTCAAATTTATACGTCTACAATACCCATAAGAACAAACAATAAGGCACACAATTAAGAAAGTTTCTAAGAGGTCTAACCCAGAAAGTAATTGTAGACACTAAAAATTAATCTTTCCTCTGTTCATCAATCATTCTCAATAATAAAACAAATTTTAATTGTTTAATTGACCTACTAATTTTTCTCTTTCTCTAATATCACTTAAGCAATTTTATTATGTTATTAATTTATCCTTTTCCTTATAATTAATTAATAATCCTTTTTCGCATTCCTATGTCTCCTTTATAATAAAATAGTTTTGATTAAATTTAAGTATTTCACCACTCTTCTATAGTCGAATGAATAAAATTTATTTATTCTTTTACTCACCTTTTGCCTCTTGAACCTGGTAAAAAGATGAAATGTCTATTTACTATTACCTTTCCCATGAAATTAAATAATATATTATTATTTAAATTCCTCTATTTTACCACTTACCTCTCCACCCTCTTGCCTTCTGATTCCTTTCACCATATTCTCACTCTCTTCCTACCTTTGGAAAATTTTCTCCTACGTGATCTACCCTTCCATTTCTTGTGCGATAGATTTGAACTAAGTTGTTGATCAATATCCTTCCAAATCTATAAATTTGAATCTTTGCCTTCAATTTTCCTTTAACTAGTATCACTTGAGCTCTTCTTTTGGATAACCTTTTGTGCTTGTGGATTTTTAAGGGCAATCACACCAAATTTTGAAGAAGACTTGAGAAAAATGGATATTTCTAGGAGAGTTCTTATTTCATGTTCAAGATTTAAATGATTTCATGTTTACGATTTTGCTACTTTTGCACTCACATTATGCTTTTTTTCTCTTATTCATCATGCTTATGTTCTTGTTATTATTATTATTATTATTATTATTAGAGAGTTGATGATATTGTGCTCATTGTTTTGATGCTCTTATATTCATTTGCTCATGTTTGATATTCTTCATAGGATAGGCCATATTTCACATTGATTTGAAGGTTTAGTGGCTATATTAGGACAATCATTGCATTCAAAATTTTTAGTGTAAATTTCTAGCACACCTTGTGGGACCCCATGTCTCAAACTTCACCAATCTTGTGAGTTTTTTCTAAATTTACAAGTGATTGTTTGAGGACCTATGTTTCTGAGCTATTTGGATTAAAAATTGTACATCTGATTAGACTTTCACTTTTGAATAATGAACGTGTGCATATGATTGATAGAATTGTGCTATTGCAAAGGAGTTGTGTGTTTGATGATCAAAACTATGCATCTAATCACCAATGTTGTGCATCTAATTACCAATGTTGTACATTTGATAAGAAAAATGATATGGAAGAAAATAAGCCTATGAATCAAAAAAGGACAAGAATAAGGTTGTAGACATCTAAATAAGTCTATATATGTATACATATTTATAGGGGACGACTATTAGCCTATGGTTGTAATGAAGAACATATTAAAGAAAATGAATGAAAAATAGTAAGACTTTAACAAACTAAGCCTATTAACCTATGACTAAAAATAAGAACAAGAGGAAGGCTATTGATATATTATTTGGATGTCTGTGTATGTATGCATATATACAGTGCAAGATTGTTAGCCCATGGCTATAATGAAGAACAAAATAAAGCAAATGGATGTAAAACAATAAGCAAGGGTTTAATAGAGTAAGACTATTAACCTCTAGGTCCAATTAAAAACAAACAATGACTATTAACCTATGACTCAAAGTGAGAGAAAACTAAGACTATTAACAAGAGGAGGGTTGTATGCATATATATAAAGCATGACTATTACTGTATCATTGTAATGCATACAAAAGTAAAGCAAAGGGATGAAACAAAGTATGCAGTGTCTAAAAATCTTAGAATGATAACCTATGAGTCAAAGGAAGAACAAACTAAAACTCAAGATTGTGAACATACGACTCAAATGAAGAACAAAATAAAACTCATAACCTATGACTCAAATTAAGAACAAGAGGAAGGCGAATATGTAACTATAGATATGTATTGCAAACCTATGACTGCAATGAAGAAAAAATCAAATTTCACTAAATCTCAAACCTTAGGATGCAAATGAAAAAAATAAATAAAAAGTTTACACACATGCATGCACAACAAACTGCATACGCATACACAGTTTACACATGCACGTACAACTTGAATTGCATACACATACATAGATTAGTAAATTGTGAAGCATATTAACATTGAGGAAACAATGTAAAGAATGTTTCCAAATTACACATGTATACATGCACAACAAACTAGGAAGAAAAGTAACATCGAGGAAACAATAATTAGAACATTTGCAAATTGCATTAGCATACATCATATACACATACACACAACAAACTAGAAACAATATTCATATTGTACATAAAATAAAAAAGAGTCTGCAAATTGCATTTGCATACATAGTGTAAACATATACACCCATAACAAACTAGGAACTAGATTATATGTATACAAATAATAGAAAATGGAACCAGAGTTATGTTAATGTATTAATCTTTAGGTTAAAACTTAGTTATTTTAGGTTAATTTTAGTTTTGTTTGATTTTATTAGTTTTTGTATAGTTATAACTTATTTGTTCCATCCGACAGTTTTTGTGTAACTGTGCAAACTGTTCGCTGCCTTTATTATGCAGCAATTGCTTCTTGAATTTTATTGAAATGTGTTTCATTTTATCAATTCATTTACATTTCTGCCCTAACAGTGGTATCAGAGCGGAGAAATAAGAGCAGAGAATTCTACAGAAACAATAAATTGATTCAGGTGATATCAATTTATTTATTCTCTATTTTTAAAGGGTTGAGAAGTTATTTTAAAGTTGCAGGCCTTGTAAATAGTGTTTATTTATTTTAAATTCAGAATGCAGTCTATTGTTTCATTGATTGGAGAAACTTTAACAGGAAAAGATAATTGGATGGAATGGCATAGAAAAATTGAAAACACTCTCATTTTTAATGATTTATGGTCTAAAATTTGTGATGGAAATGCACAACCTACAACACCAATTGATGCTAAAGAAAAAGAAATTTGGCAATATAAAAATTCCAAAGCTTTGGCTTTGATAAGAGCTTCTGTTAATGGAGATGTGTATCGACATATACAAGGATGCACATTTGCATGGGAAGCTCTTCACAAATTAAAAGATTTATTTGATTCTCATTCAGAATTAGAGTTTATTCAGTTACAATTAAAATTGTTTAATCTTGAATTGAAAAATGGTGATGTTATGAGTTTGGCTTCTGAAATCAGAGCTATAAAACGTGATGTTGATGCTGCGGGTGGAAAAGTTGATATCTATCTCACTGCTTTCATCAAGGCACTTCTTCCAACACATTCCACTTATCTAGAGTCTCTTCAAGCAAGTAATCAATTGAAAACCATTTCATTTGATACATTGGTTGAAAAGTTAGCAGAACGTGAAAAAGCTTTTGGAAGGAAAATAGATACTACTACTGAAAATGTTTGTTTTGCTCATCAAAAAGAAAAATCTATCAATAAAATCTCTTCAAAGTATAGTTATAATGATAAAGGAAAAACTAGAGGTCAATGGAGGCAACATGATAATCAAAATGATAGGCAGTATTTATATTGTAAAAGATGTGGTAGAAAAGGTAGTCATGAAGCACATGAATGTAAGCTCTCATGGGACAAGATAGAAAGTTTTAGAGAAAATTCATTTAAACAGAAAGATAAAACAAAAATGCACAGTGATGATAAAATTTCAGAGGATAAAATTTCAGGAGCAGCCCAATTTGCTTGTGACAGTGATAGTGATCAATATGTGCTTTCTGTTTCAGATTTTACATCTAATTCCTCATGGTATGATTCTTGGATCTTAGATACTGGAGCCACACAACATATGACATTTCGGCGTGATTGTTTTGAAGAATTTCATGAAGGTGCCTATGGTCCAATTTATTTAGCAGATAAATCTAGTCTGAAACCTCTTGGAAAAGGAACTATTCGATTTAAGTTGCCTAATCTTCAAGACCTTGTGCTTCATGATGTATTATTTATTCCAGAATTACAACGAAATTTGCTATCATTAGTATTGATTCGACAAAAAGGCTATTCTATTTTCTTAAAAGATGGGCAGGTTGTTGTAAGAAAAACATCTAACAATCAAATTGTTTTCACTGGGTGTGAAGATGGAAGATTATTAAAATTAAATGGTGCATCTACTTCTAAAAATTTTGCATATCTTACTGAAGAAGAGAGTCTATCACCAAGCCTTTTATGGCATGCAAGATTGGGGCATATTAGTTATGATAGCATTCATACCATGCAAAAGAATGGTGTTGATGGTTTGCCATTTTTTTCTAAATCAATTGAAAAATGTGAAGCATGTATTCTTGCCAAACAACATAAAAATTCTTTTCCTCATTCCACCTGGAGAGCACATAGAAAATTGCAACTCATTCATTCAGATTTGTGTGGGCCTTTACCAGTAACTTCTATTGGAGGATCTAAGTACTTTATGTTGTTTATTGATGATTATAGTCGCATGACTTGGATTTATTTTTTGCAGCAAAAATCAGAGGCTTTTGACACTTTTAAAAGATTTCGTGTTATGATTGAAAATCAAGCTCAATCTCAAATTGGTACTCTTCGAACAGATAATGGTGGAGAATTTACTTCTCTAATTTTTGAGGATTATCTTTGTCAAAATGGTATTCAGCATCATCTCACTATTCCAGGCACTCCTCAACAAAACGGTGTTGTTGAAAGAATGAATAGAACTATCATGAACATGGTTCAAGCAATGTTATATTTCAAAGGTATCAAGTTATATTTTTGGGCTGAAGCAGCAAGAACAGCAGTCTATCTTCGCAATAGATCTCCATCATCTGCTCTTCACCAAACAACTCCATATGAGGTTTGGTTTGGTTATCCTCCAACTATTCGACACCTTCGAATTTTTGGGTCTATTTGCTATGCTTTGATTCCTAAAGAAAAAAGGAATAAGTTGCATCATCATAGTTATAAGTGCATTTTTTTGGGCTATTCTGAAACTTCAAAAGCCTATAGATTATATGATGAAGTTCATAAAAAGTTTTTTATTGCTCATGATGTTGTATTTTGTGAATCTTTCAAAAGTGATACACATATTGAAAATGAGTTAAAACAGCTTGATAAATTTGCCACATCTTCTCCTTGGATAGAAAATTCTTGTGAGATTTTACACTCTGGAGGAATGAATACATGTGTAGAACCTGCATCTCAAGCTACCTCAACTCATGATGCTCCACCTCTTCATGTACCAGAAGAAGCCCCTTCTCATAGTGATGTTCTCACTAATGATGAGCCTGACTCATTACCTCCCAATGAAGATTCTAATCTACAAATAGAAACATCTACTGTCCCACAAAAATCCTCTCATAGGTGGACCAAACAAGTTCAACAAACTTTGAAAGATTTGCGACCTGATGAAATAGGTAAAACAGGTACAAGAAGTTCTTATAAAGCAAGGCTACAAGCTCAATCTAATATTTCAAATAACCTTGAGTCTATTGATGAACTCAATCTCACAATCGATTCAACACCAAATTCCTATAAAGAAGCTCATCATATTTCATTTTGGAGGCAAGCTATGCAACATGAGTATAATGCACTTTTGAATAATGGCACATGGGAGTTGGTTGATCCTCCTCTTTATTGTAAACCTATTGGTTGTAAGTGGATTTTTAGAAATAAATATAACGCTGATGGTTCACTTGATAAACACAAAGCACGCCTTGTTGCCAAAGGTTATGCTCAAAAAGAGGGCATAGACTATGATGAAACATTTGCCCCTACAGCAAAATGGACTACTATTCGTGTTTTGTTGGCTTTAGCAGCCCAAAATGGTTGGAACATCCATCACATGGATGTTAAAACTGCATTCTTGAATGGTGATCTTAAAGAAACAGTATATATGACTCAACCTGAAGGCTTTGAAGTTCCTGGCAAAGAGGACAAGGTATGCAAGCTTATAAAATCATTGTATGGTTTAAAACAAGCCCCACGAGCCTGGTATGAAAAACTTACTGAGCATCTCTTGCAGTTGAATTTTCATCACTTTGAATTTGATGATGCAACTCTTTTTGTTAAACAGATTGATGGTACTATTGTCTATCTTATTGTTTATGTGGATGATTTATTTATCACTGGAACTAGTGAGGCTAATATTCAAAATGTAAAAGAAGGATTGCAGCAAGGTTTTGATATGACTGATTTGGGTCATCTTCATTACTATTTGGGAATTGAGGTGATTCAAAACCCCCAATCTATCTTCATCAGTCAACAAAAATATATTGGTGATCTTCTCAAAAAGTTTGGTATGGCTGATTGCAAGCCTCTCAGCACTCCTATGGAGCAAAATCTCAAACTTTCATCTAATGATTCCTCTGATTTGGTTGATGCAACTTCTTATAGGCAACTAGTTGGCAGTTTGATTTATGCTACAACTACTCGACCTGATATTTCTTTTTCTGTTGGAGTTCTGTCACGATTTATGCAACAACCTAGAGAAACTCATTGGTTAGCAGCCAAACGGGTTCTTCGATATCTACAGGGCACTCAAAACTATGGGCTTAAATACTCCAAGATATCAAAATTTTCTTTGCTTAGTTATTCAGATTCAGATTATGCAGGTGATATGGATGATGGAAAATCTACATCTGGTTACTTAATGTCTCTTGGTTCTGCTGTAATCTCTTGGAAATCTAAAAAACAACCAGTCCCAGCTCTCTCTTCTGCAGAAGCAGAATATATAGCAGCATCTGAGGCAACTAGAGAAATCTTATGGCTTCGAAGAATTCTTGCAGATTTGCAGGCATCACAAGCTTCTTCCACACCACTCTTTATTGACAATCAATCTACTATAAAAATGGCTAAGAACCCAGTGTTTCATGATCGTACCAAACATATCAACACCAAGTTTCATTTTATTCGGCACTATGTGAAAGATGGCAGTATCTCCCCTCAATATTGTGCTACTACAGACCAACCTGCAGATATCCTTACCAAAGCATTGGGTCGTGTTAAGTTTGAAAAATTTCGTGAAATGATTGGTTTAACTCCTTCAGATTAAGGGGGAGATGTTAATGTATTAATCTTTAGGTTAAAACTTAGTTATTTTAGGTTAATTTTAGTTTTGTTTGATTTTATTAGTTTTTGTATAGTTATAACTTATTTGTTCCATCCGACAGTTTTTGTGTAACTGTGCAAACTGTTCGCTGCCTTTATTATGCAGCAATTGCTTCTTGAATTTTATTGAAATGTGTTTCATTTTATCAATTCATTTACATTTCTGCCCTAACAAGTTAAACTTGGAACAAATCAATGTTTTCTACCTTCTCTTCCGACAACAAAGGGCGTTGTCAAGAAAAATCAAAACTACGACGATCCTCCACCACAAATCTGTCTTATCCGCTCGTACCACAGCAAACTAGAATTTGCCTCTAAGCCTGCTTCACTGAATTCTATTGCAGATTGAAGGTATGCTCCCATAGATTCAGTTAATAAAGCGGAGAATGTATTGCTGCCTAGAGTGTATGCTTTAAGATTTAAGACGAGATTCAACTGCCTAGGTGTGAAAGAATCAAGCATTCTGTAATCAATTGGTTCAAATTATACAAGGTTAGAAAGACATTTTTCGCTTCAAAATAAATTTGTTTCAATGAATCAAATGAAATACTGATGATTGGATAATTTCATAGGTAATTTTCTAAAGATAGGCCTTGAAGGAATGGGAGGTTCGAAGTATAAATCGTTACACAATTTATCTACCTAGATTAGAAACAAAACGAATTTTTTGTACAATTTCAACTATGTAGAAATGCTCAAGCCCAAGCGCCTCCCGTGGTAAAATCATAAACTTCTAAAGAAAATTAAAAAATTCGCTTCTTTCTTTATTTTTTCTATATAGAATTAGAATAATGATATTTATACAGTTCCTTTATAATAGTAAGTTTGCACCAGGCTGCCATGGATAATTTTTGAAATGCATCTATAGTTGTTGTCATTTTAATTTTTGTATCTGATAAGTAATCATAGTCTTGCGAAATTACTTTCCTAATCAGAACTACTGTAACTGATAAGTAATCATAGTCTAGATTGCTACGCTTGAAGCAAACAATTGCTGTGTGAGCTAAAGAATTATTTGGCGATAGTGTTATTTTATTATGGTTGGCATACAGAAGCAAACATACCCTAGTAGGTCTACATGTACATAGATGGATGTTCTTTGTTGAGGAAATTGTATGGGGTTTAGAGGTTTAGAATGATAATGGGTATACCCAAGGGAATTGAATTATTACATCTGAATAAAATCATTCATGCTGATCTAAGCCTAGAATGTTCTGTGGAGGCTAATGATAATGAGGTATACCTCTCAATTGATAAAATATTAATAATGGGTACAAAAAGCTATTGGACTCCAGAGTATCGCTGGTAAGACAAACCCTTTCATGTAGCATAAATGATATCATTAATGAAAACACAAAAAAAACATCAAAATAGAACAGTTTTTTTTTCACTATTCTCTTCCAAAACTGTTTTTACAACCCAAATAAATTATAATCTATAGTAATCCGAAATTACTTTTTGACAGTTTTGACAACTTTCAGAACTTATCATTTTTTGATAATTTCCAAACTTTTACAAAAAAAATCATTAACTTCCACGCAAATTGTTAACTTTCTAAACTAATAACAAACATGAATTGAAAAATAACTAAAAATCATTTTTTTAAAATCTAAAATAACTGAAAAATCAACAAACATCTAGAAAATGCTCTTCTAGGATCCCCTGCATCACCCTATTATTAGCGATGATGTTTACAACTTTGAAATGGTTGTGTTAGAGATGATAACACGGCAGAAGCATGTTGATCAAGCACAAGGTTACAGCCAGTTCCACATTTCACGATATATAAGGCACATGATAGAGAACAATCGTTTTGAAGAAGCTGTAGACACTAAGATTAAAGAGGAGGGGTGGAACATCTATAATGTAGGAGAAGCCGGGCAACATGATACAAAACTCTGTTCTTTGACAAGCAATGTCCACAACAATATTATTCTTGTACAGTAAGAAGATGAAATTGAAATCATAATTGTCTAGATGGAAATAGTACATGTTCAGTTTTTTATGTTAACATTGGGTTCTTTGGTTGTTGGGAAAACTTATCCATCCCATATGTTGTATATTCTATTTTAGCAACAGAAGTAGTTTAAAGTTACAGACACATGTGCAGGGCGGTTTGTTGAGAGATTGATGTTGGCCTTGGATTTTATTGATGCCATTTGCAATGTAAAAGGCTTCTTATATACTTACTTCTTTTCGATTTGAAGAACAAAGAGCAACCCAATTCAAATTAAGCATCGCTCACTCTAGCAATATTTGATATTTCAGGGTGTGAAAATCAGACAATTATATGAAATTGTAGTCCATATGACATTTACCAATATTCCCATTACTTTATTTATGTAGGATACTTAGAAATTGTTTTAATAAAGGAGGAAGGAAGTCTATCCTATAGAAGCTCAAATTGTTATGTGCATATACACAACAATATTCGCCAGTATCCCAAATACATTACTTATTACATGCAAGAAAACAAATATGTAAGGCTTCAAATTGTTTTAATAAAAGAGGAGGCAGAGAGTCTATCATATAAAAGCTCAATTGTTTTCTTCTGCCCTTCTTCATTAGATTTGCGAGATATACAGCCTGCAGCTGCTCAGCTGCTCATACCCTTTGCTTCAATGCATAGTTAGAGCTGGTTCTCATACCAGATAAAGGGAAATAAATTAATTGCTCTTCTCTTCATCACAAAACAAAGAATATGTAACTGGCTTTAAATTGTTTTAATAGAAAAGGGGGCGGGTATTCAGCATATAGAAGTTCAAAGTTGTAATGAGTATTATTACACGATCATATTCAAGATTACTTCTACCATTTCATAAGCTATCTTTGATTTCATAGCCAATAGAGTTTTTTGCTGCTAAGAGCAACTATGAAAGTAAAAGATCAGTTCTATTGATCCATAAGCTATTTTTTACCTCAGAGCAGTTATATTTCTTCTATTCTAAATAAGCCAATAAATCCTGTGGACTTTATTACTGCCAAGAGCAACTAAACTCTAACATTTACATGGAATAATGTGAGGCAGACTATTTGTTGCAGGTATGGAACAAGCAGAAAACCTGGGCGGCTTGTAAGAAAAGCATCATCCCTGCATATAAAAATGGTATAACCAGCCACAGTTTTGAACTGTGTTTTTCCCAAAACTCGGCTAAAAGAACTCTCCATTTGCTTCTGTAGTACTTCTGTGCTTCGTCTATGGCTTTCTCTACAGGGTCAAATGTATTTTTCCCGATTGATTTACACATACAGTTCCACATCCGAGCCACCTCAGCATCGCTATCCATTTGACAATTAAGAATGCCACACCTCTGGAGCAGAGCAACATCCCCCTCCGTACGAATCAGTCGGCCCATTAAAAATGTGTAGCGTGTGAGAGGCTTTTGCTTCTCTTTCAGATTGAGTTCAAATGCCACTAAGTTTCTTAGCACAACCTCTGTAAAATCATTAATATTGATTTTAGGTAAGAAGAAAGTAGATATTGTTTTCTTAAAACATATTTTCCTCAGATCTCCTGAATCATAGGGTGCAAACTTTATCCCCGCTTCACTCAATTCTGTTGCAGATGGAATGTATCCAGCTGTTGTAGTAGATACCATCTTGCTGAGCTTAATAACGCAGCCTTGTTGAAGAGGATTAGACTGATGTTGAGGTGAAGCTGTAGTAACATAATGATAGAGATAGTCCAGAAGATGTCCTGTGCTGTTCCTGTCTGGTGGCTGTGGAAGATAATTCTCCTCACGGATAAAAGGATTGAAATGCAAGCAAGCATCCTGTAATCAAGGGTTCAAACTATTTAAGGTTAGTAAGACATTTTTCCCTTCAAAATAAATCCTTTAGCGAATTAAAATGAAATAGTGATGATTTGAGATTTTCATAGGTAACCGTGTAGATTTTCTAAAGAAGGACCTTGAAGGTCGGGGGGATTCGAAATGATAATATTTACACAATTTGTTTATCTTGATTAGAAACAAAACGAATTTTTTTTAGAATTTCATCACTATGTATAAATTTTCAGACCGGTTCGCCTCCCATAGTACAATCTTAAACTTCTAAACAAAATTACAAAAATCCTCCTATTCTTTTATTTTTTCCGCATGGACTAGTGATATTGACACAGTTTCATTATCATAGTAAGTCCGGACCAGGCTGCCATGGATAAATCTGGCAATGCATCTATAGTAGCTGTCATTTTAATTATTGTAATTGATGAGTAATCGTAGTTTTGCAAAATTACTTTCTAAATAATGAATACTGTAACTATTGTAGTTTATTGTGCTTGAAGCAAATAAGTGCTGTGTGAACTAAAAAGAATTTGGGAATAGTATTTTTTCTATTTTTATTTTCCTCTGTTGCAGTTGTGCTGTTATGTAAATTATTCATAGTGTACAAGAGAGTGACCAAGTTCGTCTACGAACATAAGCCAAAATATAAGATAAGCTCCTCTTATTCTTCAACTGAAGGTAAATGTAGAGGGGAGAGCTGTTGTTCAACAGAACCACCCGTTCATTCGGGTATTTCTTTCAACCTGAGAATTATAGTGCCTGGTATAGCAACTACTTCTCATAATACAATTCAAACAAATGGGATTACAAAGAGAAGAAGAATTCTAGAGATGCATGCAGGGAGCAGGAAGGGGTGGCTACACAAATTGTTACAAACCTCGCACTTTATTAAATAATATATATAAAAAGCTATTGCCGATAGTTTCACGGAATTGAGGAAGGATGCATTACAGGAGTAAAGATTAGGGTATAAAGGAAACAGGTTATGGATCCCCTGAAACCAAAATATGGGTGGAAAATGAAATTATACTTCTGCAGGTAAAGGAGCGCATAAACATAAACAAACTATATGCTTGGTATACAGAAGCAAACATGTCCTATTTGATATACATGTATATGGATGGATGTTATTGTTCTCTGGAATAAAGAAAATACCCAAAGAGGAAGCCATGTTGTGTGATGCTCTTGAATCGAGTAGCCATCATCTTGACCGAATACTAGTGGATGCAAAGAGTGTCATTCCCTTCATCGTGTATGTGCTATATGCCATGCTTAATTATGTACATAACGATGTGAAATAAGAGGATATACTAGATAATATAGATGAAATAGATGAAGGTAATTAAATATTATTTTTTATAGAAGATGCTTCAATTCATCAATCTATTTTACATAATTATGATGTTTATCATTTTCTTGTTTTCTTGAAATATATACATTTTGATTTCTCCTTCTTAGATGATTTCTTCCTAAAAAA
The DNA here is from genome assembly GCF_030272615.1 of Cryptomeria japonica. Classification (NCBI taxonomy): domain Eukaryota; kingdom Viridiplantae; phylum Streptophyta; class Pinopsida; order Cupressales; family Cupressaceae; genus Cryptomeria; species Cryptomeria japonica. The sequence goes on from NC_081412.1 coordinate 454,860,529, forward strand.
GGAGAAGACTCAATGGTGTCATGGGAATGTGATTCTTTTGTTTTCTCATGTTTTTTGAGATCCTCGTATTTCTATTTCTTTTCTTTTTCATTTGAAGTCTTTGGATCTTTGATGCTTTGTGTTGCAATAAGAGCTTGTGGTTTTGAAGACTTCAATGTGTCCATCTATACCAATTTTACATGTTTTATGGTCACTGATATAGAAAAATTATCAAGTGAAGGCATGTTAAATTGAAGATAGTATCAAATCATCTCTAGTAGTATAGAAGGTAAAAACACATAATAATAGGGGTAAAACTTGACGAGGATGGAAATAATCAACTAAGAGTCTATTTCTTAATACCATACTATGACAAATGCAATTTAAGATACTTGAGTTTAGTGAAGGAGCCTTGGATGATATCAAATTTGTAGGATTCATACCAATAAGTTCATTCTCTAATTGAAAATCTTTCAATGTATCCTACTTTCCAAACAAAGACTCCAATTAAGTCCACATCAGACTGAGTGTAGTGTAAGACTTGATATGAAATAGGAGATCAAGAGACATAGACATAGATAATGTCTCAAAAGCTTCTTCACATCTATTATATTATTTTACCTTGTATAGCATTGTTGTTATTGGTCCAATTTGTACTCATGATCACTTTATACAACCATTGTTTCTTCAAATTGATCTCTATTTAGTTTTTTCTACCCTTAGTAAATTATATGTAGTGAGTGAAGTTTTATGGATCGAATCCATGATATTTATATGAATTTTTTTTATTTTTTTTAAATAGCAATGTAACCCTCACATTACAATAAATTCATCCCTTGACCCAAAAAAATTGACCTTATTTGCACTATTTCTAAGAAAATAACTAAAAATAAAAACTTAAAATTTGATGAAAATAATAGGTACCTCGTAAATATTCAAGAAATAGGTCTAACATCTATACAGAGGGTGAACCATCTTTTCAACACCTTAGGAACCATGAATTTGGAACTCTAAATAAAAAATTATGAGCTTGGGAGTGAAAATAGGTAGATTTGACTTCAATAGGCAATAACTTTTACTAATAGTAGTCCAAAAAAATTGGTAGTAGTTCCACTAGAAAGATCTCAAAATCATCTCTTTGATGATATCTCATTTGTTAAAAACCAAAGTTCATACACCTAAGTTATACCCAATTTCGTAATATTGCTCCAATTTGACTTGTAAAGGAGATTGAAGGGCTAAAAATGTTGGCCTTAGTCACATGGGAACTACTCGATGGGTACTAGGTGGTAGAATAGGTTGTTGGCCCTTGACTGCTAATGGGATGATGAGTTAGGTCCTGATATTAGTAGAGTGGTGAGATCACGCAACATCATGGCTTGGGTGACCATGGGGCGTCAAATTGGTAACAATGGTAGCTCATGGGCCAATGATGTCTACAAATCAAAAAATTATGGTAGGTCCCTAATTTAATGTATCATCATGCCCAAAAAATAGTTGAAAACCCAAAAAATTAACTTCTCCAAAAAATCATGTAACAACCTAAAAAAATTATGTAGTTTCACTATAAAATTATATAGCTTCAAATTTTTATGCACTAAAAATTACCCTTTCTTAAATTTTGATTATGTAATAGTTGATCTTAAGTTTCTTGAGCATTTTGGAAGCAATGGTGAAGTTTATTTTAATCTAAGATACATTGTTTTTATTCAATGTTGAATCTCTAAGAAAATGGATTGAAAAATACATATTTGGTACTCTTATACTATGTTGGAGTTAATTGTTGAATCTCGCAACTCTTAGAAATAATCTATTATAGAGAGAAAAACATTGGATTTTTATATATGCAACTTTGAAAATTTTATTGATGCACTTAATATTACAAAATATGAAATAAATCCTTAAAAGAAAAAAAAAATCTCAAATGAAGATTTGTGAGATTTTGCCAAGATCAAGGGCACAATGAAAAACACATAAAAGAGACAATAGTATGACAAGAACAAATTGTATTCTCATCAATATACAAATGATCAACTATATTAACCAAAACAATGAATATGGGTCTGCTTATATAGGCAATGCCAAATGGATATGTGAGCACACAATCATAACATGTAACTCAATGAGAAACAAGGATAGGTAAGAAAAAGTAGGGGTAGGTAGGAGAAATAATATAATATTTCACAAGAGGTGTATGACCCACCAAATGTGGAGTGTAATAGCAAGATAAGACCACAAAAGGTTGAATTTCTCCTACAAGCATCACCCCTATGTGCACACTTCCCTAAGTGTCTCATATCCAAACTATGATGAGATGCATTATCCTAAGTTAATTTAAGTAAAGTGTAATTATATCCTATAAGAATAAATAATTACACCAACAAGATTTAACTAGATTAAGACAATTGTCCTCGTCCTATACTATGAAATTAAAAAACACATGAACTAATTACAAAAACATATCTCCTAAATTTAATTTGAATATAATAAATAATAAATTCTATTTAATTAATTAAATGATTTTACTAATTTAGTCTAACACCCTCTAACTAATAACAATATTTTTTTTCACCACTTAATATTTTTCATATTGATAATCTAAATTTGACGTATTTAAAATGAGACTTCTTCTATTCAATTATTTTTGGAATGTATGCAATATACTCGTGAGTTGAAGCTCACTTTGTTCTTAGAGGTATATGGAAATAGTTGGGTAAACTAATATAATAATACTATATAATAAAATAATATAAATTATAAATTAAAAGAATATAATATATTTGTCTATAATAAATATCTTGCCACTATATAGTCAACGATCGTCTCATCGTCTTCAATGTCGTCTCCTGATACCTCGAGAGTCTCGTCTCTTGCAGGAAGATCGAATTTCTGGAGTATCGGAGATATCAATTCCAAGCCCGATTCAGGGCTTTTCCCTTTTTTAAAACAGATATTTGTGGAATATCCAATGGTAAATAGAGTGTATCTAATCCATGGCAAAAGGCAAAAGGCAAAAGGGAGAGTACTTACCTGTAATATAACATCCAGATGATTCGATTCTTGAAATCTTCTGTCATCCTGCGTAATCTCCCTTCCACTTGTGTTCACCATTTGTGTGTCTGACTGACTGTTAGTTATAAAGAGGAATGCCTGGATGAGCACAAACATTGGCACCTGATTTTCAAGCATTAGAATATCCTTTTCAATGGCATACCAGAGCGGGGTATTTCTTATGGACTCTAAAATACGGTCCACCTGGCTATCTACACTGAATTTGTAAGACCTGCAAAAGGACTTCAAAAACAGGGGAATAAAAGAGGTGTCCAGAGCAAGAATCCGAGACAGCTCATCACGGCTGTATGAAATACGCTTGCTATAGCAGGCTCTGATTCGATAATCAGAGGATTGCATTTTCCCCACAAGCCTGCTGAAGTTGAATCCGGGGACCTCTCTTTCCAGTGCGCACTTCAATTTCAGTTTATAACTCTCCGTCTCCTCGTACTGCTGTGAACTTTTGTCGTGGTAAGCTCCATTGGAAATCACTTGGGGAACGTATGCTTCGTGCTTTAGCCTCAGAAGTGCGGGAGTTATGCCGAATATGGACACACTAGAATCTACTTCAGAAGCTCCCAATTCAAATTCCTTCAGGTTTTCTTCCACATCTATTGAGCACTCACCATTGTGTTCAGGAGATATAGCCATGTCAGAATGTAATACAGTCAACAGTCACTGCCAAAACAAAATAAAGGCCATCAGTTCAACCAATTCAACAATGCAATCTATTCATGTAGCTTTCATTAATTTACAAGCAAATCAGGAGTGGAAGTCTAAAAAATACAAACCTTATAAACAACAGTGCAGGTTCGAGGAGTCGCTAGGAATAGAAATGCACCTGAAAGATCTTCTAGCAGGTATAAGGAAATTGCTTCACCACTGTAAATGAAGGCAGCATTAGAAAAACAGTTCCATACAAATAAATTATTCATTGGTCTCCGTTTCATCCAAATTTAACTGTTCCATACTAAAGCTTATTCATGAGCCTCCATTTCATCCAAAATGAACATTTACATACAAATAAATTATTCATTATCCTTTTATTCTATCTAAAATGAACATTTATACACAAATAAATTGTTCAATAATCCCCCTTTCAAAATGAACATTTATTTTTTCCGTATGGACTACTGATATAAGCACAGTTTCTCGGATCAGGCTGCCATGGATAAATCTGGAAATGCGTCTACAGTAGCTGTCATTTTAATTATTGTAATTGACAAGTAATCATAGTTTTGAGAAATTACGTATCTAAACAAAATTTACTTTAAGTAGTCTAGATTGTTATCCTTGAAGCAAACAAGTGCTGTGTGAGCTAAAGAAGCATTTGGGAAAAGTTCTATTTTATTATTTTTATTTTACTCTGTTTCATTGTGCTGTTATATAAATTCTTCATAGATACAAGATAGTGTACGAACTGAGTCAAAACATAAAAGAATTTCCTTTTGAATGTAGAGGGAAAAGCTGTTGTTGAATAATGGTGAGATTTAACAGCGTATTTTATGTTTTTACATTTAGCATTAGTCAAAGCTTAAAATATGTTGTTTAAGCCAAACCTTCAATTTTCGATTTTTCTCCAGCCTGCAAACGATGCCTGTTATAACGACTTCCCTCATAATACAATTCAAACAAATGGAATTGCTAGGAGAATAAGAATTCTAGAGATTCCTGCAGGTCTCTTCTTCGAGCAGGAACGTGTGCCTACACAAATTGTTACAAACCTCGTACTTTATCAGGTAATTTATATCAAAAGTTGTTGTCAAGAGTTTCATCAAATGGGGGAAGGATGCATTGCACGAGTAAAGATTTGGCTTTAAAGGAAACAGAGCATGGATCCCCTGAAACCAAAATATGGGTGGAGAATGAAATTGAACTTCTGCAGGAAAAGGAGCACATAAACATAAATAAACTGTATGCTTGGTATACAGAAGCAAACATATCCTACTTCATCTACATCCATATAGATGGTTGTTCTCTGTATGGCTACATGACAGGAAATTATATGGGGTTCTCCAGTTTCCTACAGTTGAAAGCAGAATGATAATGTGTATACCGAAGGATATACAATTCTTACAACTGAATAAAATCATTCAGGTTGATCTAAGACTCAGAATGTTCTGGTGGATGCTAATTATAATTAGGTAAATCTTGTTGAATTTGCGTTTTCCAGGCATGGCACTCACCCCTCAATTGATAAAATAGTGGGCATAAAAGGCTATTGGGCTCTAGAGTATTGCCGGAAAGACAAACCCTCTTTTAAACACTATGTTTACAGCTTTGGAATTATTGATGCAGGGGCATCCACGTGAATGGATTCCCAATTTGAAAATTCAAAATTTTCTTCTCCTTGGCGTTAGAGTTTTAAACGGTGATGCTTGGTAGTGGGGTCCTGTAGGAAGCTAATTTTAGTCATGGACTGCAGGTAACACAAAAGATTATGGTTAGCTTTTATCAGAGGTGTGTGGATGCTTCTAGAGTGGGGCTGCGTAGCATTCAGAGCAGGAGTTTAGAAGTTTGAAAGGGAGCAGTATTTTGGAGGGAGATTTTGCTGCTGGAAGTGGGGGATTTATGGGAGCAGCTGGGGAGATTTGAAGTGTGGGTGGAGAGGACTTGGAGCAGGTCTTTGGGAAACCATTGTAGCTGTTACAAATATTCTAGTGATGCAGGTTTATATAGACCAATAGCAGATTTGGATAGTGGTGTGTGAAGCCAATGAATTTGGCTAATGATTTTGTAAGATTGTTTGCGAATTTAGTGAAAGTTTTAGATGATTGTAATCAAGTGAAAATGATAGATTGAGAGGCCATTGTGAGGCAACTAATGTAAACTTTTGTTGCAAATTTGGTGAATAATATTATTGTTGCAGAAAGTTTCTTCTTGTGTTTTGTTGTCTTGTGTTTGAATTTGTAGTTATAGGCAGGAGTGTTCTGTTCTTACATCAATTATTGTGTTAGAGATAATAACAGGGCAGAAGTATGTTGATCAAGCGCGATGTTCCAGTCAGTTCCAAATTTCAGATATTTAAGGCACGTGATAGAGAACGATTGCTTTAAAGAAGTTGTAGACACTAGGATTATATAGGATGGGTGGGACATCTTTGTCGTAGGAGAAGCCAGGCGACCTCATCCTGATGCGAATCTCTTGCTCACGGAACCCTCAGTTCTTTGACAAACAACACCCAATCTAGATGAAATTAGTATAGAGGCCAAGAATAAATTATTAATCAATTAAATCCTTAAAGATATATATTGTGTTTCACAACGACATTTGATTAGTGTAAAATAAATATCAATAAATTAAAAACAATAACTTGAACAAAGCAAGTAAATATCAAGAGCTCCAGGAAATTCTAGACAAAGCAATTCATGACTCTGGGGCCTTGAATATCTCAAATGGCGGTTTCTGGGAGAGAATTCAGACGACCTAGGAAGGGAGGAGGACCTTATTCAGTTTGCAAGACTCAATGGCATTCTACCTCCGAAACGAGAAGATGAAAACCCTCATTTGGAACAGGCTAGCAAGGGTCATGCTTGTAGGGGTTGCCATGAGACTGGAATTGGTCGTGGTAGAGGTCTCCCTCCGAGCAGAGGCCGTGGACAAGCGAGGAAGGACCACCTGCCATCTGAAGCTCAACAGGAAATTGCAAGCTAGGCCCCTCTAGCTACCTTATGTTTTTTGTTATGTCTCTCGAGTGGCTTTTTGTTTACTCCATTATAATCTCTGTTTATAGGGTAGTAAGACTCTGTCATTTAGACTTTAATCTCTAGTTTTTAAGGGTTTTCTCAAACTTTCATATGGAGTGTTTGCTTGTATTCCTTATTTCCTACAAGAAGGAATTGGATGCACCTCTTGGACTCTACTAAAATTACTACTATGTAAATTCTATATATTCTTAATATAATCTGGCTCTGCCTTTACCTATCAAAAAAAAAAAAAAATACCTTGAACAATCTATCTAGGGATATGCTAGTTCTTTAGTCTTTTCTTTACTAGTGAAAACCATACATGTACACCCTATCCAAAAAGATTATATGTCTTGTCAATAGAAATTTTTTGACATCCATCACTGGGATACCTAGATGTTACATAACTAGCACTAAGATATGACCAAATCATTCTACATAAAGAGGGTGCTCCTTAACATCGTATTATACAATTTATAAAATTTATATATTGTAAAATACAATTTAAATTTGAAAAAGCATTTATAAGACATCAAATTTCAAATTTGATTCAATTTTTTTTAATTCTTAAAACATTTTTTTATAACATTAGATAGTGTATCTCATCCATAACGAAAGGGAAAGTGCTTACTTGTAGTGTTTAACTCATTCTCTTATCCATATGTATTCTAAATTAATTTCAATATGAGTCTTAAATTACTCAAGGATTCTTTTCATTAATATTATCTAAACTTCAACATTGGTTGGTATATATATATATATATATAATGTCACGTATCTACTTTAGATTATGTTTTAGATAAGTTTTTTCATGATTTTGCAATACTCATAGGTTATCACACATCCCTCTTATAGTAATATTGTTTGGAGGATGCTCCATGCATAATTCAAATTTTTTTTTCTACATTTAGGATTTGTGGTATTAGGCTGAAGTCTTCAAATTTGTGAATACTTTTAATCATTTAGATGGCATGTTTTTCTTTTGGAGGGATGTGATTGGTGTAGTTATTTTGGAAAAAATATTTTATAAAACCTATTGTAACATCCTATGAATCCATTAAACTATAAACTTTGCTAACATTTCTTAACTTGTATAATTCAATTTGAAGATTAATTTTTGTGAGGTTAATTAAAATGTCAATCATTTGAAATTACATGTTCTCAATACTAAATTTCATTTTAAAAGAATGAGAATTTAGAGAGCTTTCTATATAAAATAGTTTCATTGAGAAACTACATCATTATTTGGAGATGATTTGCACTTTCTTTCATATTTAAAAGAAAAGAATATAATTTATCAATTTTATAATAAACTTATCTAAACAATTCTTGAAGACATGATTCACAACTATGATGAATAATGTTGGTGTTGATTAATACAAAATTTATAATCTCAAATTCATAATAAACATATGCAAAATGTTATTTTCCTTCTTTAAGTATATCTATTGATACTAAGCTATTAAATCTGTTTGAGAGTATTGACACCCTTCTTTGAATTAAATAAATCAATTTAATTGTTAATAATCCACTATGTATCATCTTTATTTATAAAAAAAATTTATACTCCCTAAAATAAGACACATGATTTGACATATCCATTTCCACTAAAATGCTATATTTTCACCCATCATTCATTAGTTCAAGAATGGTACATATCAACACTAACTCAACTCTCAATGGTAAACTAAAATTTCCTCTTAAGCAATAATCCAAACTAGCGTACATTTGCATTATTGTCACAAACGAGGGTGATCATCTTGGTTCTACACTGCTATATAACTGCATTAATTCGTAGTGTACAAGATAGCGACCATAAAAGAAGTTTCTCTTATTCTCTGTAAATGTAGAGAGGAAAGTGTTGGTTATGGGAAGTCCAACGGTCTCACTCTTTTTCCCTCCATTTACATGACAGCTGGCATTCCTTTTGAAGACTTATAAAACTAAATGAATAATTGTAATAATTTGACATTGCAGAGCTGAAGTATGCTCGTTGTTATATGTGTAAAGAAACAGGGATATTAATAACAGAGGTTTCCCCTGCTCCCTATGGATGTAGTTTTCAATTTATTTGCATCTTTCATTCTTTATTTCTGATTCTGTTAATTTTTTTATTTGCATTTCATATTAAAGAAAAAACACCATCCCTTCATTCTGGTTTTTCCTCCAGGCTACAAATGGTGCCTGTTATTTCAATTCATACAAATTTATCAGATAATTTATATAAAAGGCTAGCGCCTACACAAATTTATCAGATAATTTATATCAAAGGCTAGCGCCAAGAGTTTTGCCAAATTGGGGAAGGATGCATTTCACGAGTTAGGATTTGGCTATAAAGGAAACAGAACATGGATCCCCTGAAACCAAAATATGGATGGAGAATGAAATTGAACTTCTGTAGGAAAAGCAGCACATAAAAATAGATAAACTGTATGCTTGGTATAGAGAAAAAGCATATCCTACTTAGTCTACATTTATGTAGATGGATGTTCTGGATGACTACTTGAGAGAAAATTGCTTAGGGTTTACCTAGAGTTGGAAACAGAGCTTCAGAATGATAATGGGTATACGGAAAGGAATTGAATTCTTACACCAGAATCAAATAATTCATGTTCATATCAAGTCTAAGAAAATATTTTGGTGGATGCTATTGATAATGCGACAAAACTTGTTGATTATGAAAATATAATGTTTTTTATTATATTAGCAAGAAAATGGCCCTGATCCTAAGTACAAAGAGCAGCAAGACTAAGAAACCGCCATCAGCGAACAGCAAGTATTGAACAGTTCAGGAGACACAAAAAAACTGAACAATACAGACACAGAATGCAAGACTAACCAGATTATAACCATATGGGTTCTACTTGCAGAAACCAAAAACATTAACCAAAACATCATACAGCTATACATAACCGAATCCACAATAAACGAGTCTTTAGAGATAACCCCCGGTCCACCAGCATATCAAAACAATTAAGGAACATAGATACACCTTTTGAATCGTTGTTTTAGAGATGATAACAGGGCAAAGCATGTTGATGTTTACTAAATCAAGTGAATCAAAATATAACGAATCATATTATACAATTTACGAAATTTACAAGTTAAAATTGGAAAAAAAATGTCTACAGAGCATCAAATTCGAGGCCTGATTCTTGACCTATTTCTTAGAACATTTTTTTTGGAATATCTAGCAGGAAATGGAGTGTATCTAATCTATGGCAAGAGATAGAGTGCTTGCCTGTTGAGTACTTGCCAGATGATTCAATTTTTGAAATCTTCCGTCTATCCTGCGAAATCTCTCTCTGAGTTGAAGCTCAATATATAGAGGAATGCCTCGATGAGCACAAACATTGGCATTTGATTTTCAAGCATGAGAATGTTCTCCTGGTTATATAAAATGAATTTGTATACCGCTCAATCCATTCATTTAGAGCTTCTGCTTATCAAGCTAGAAGTGGAATTCGTTAATTTAATCGATCATACATATTTTAGAAACAAAGCAGGAGTAGAAGTTCAGAAATTGCAAACCTTACAGAGAAGAATGCAGGTTTCAGGGATTGGTGGAGATAGAAATGCGCCTGATACAGCTGCCGCCCGGAGCCCTGAGCTTAAAACAAATTTAGAGTTCAGAAATTCAACTCTAAATGAAAGAAGCGCCAGTACACAACAGCGCGTCTCGTATCGTGAGACGTGAAAGGCACGGAATCAATCCATAGAGTTCGGGGTGCATCTAAAAGCCTGTGGCAAGGCTCCGGGGTGCACATTTGATTCTTTTGCGGTAGGAAGAATTAGAATGCAGTAGGAAGAATTAGAGTGGTAAAGTTCGGGGTGGATATTTCGATTCTTTTGATTTCTATTCTTTGCGGTAGGAAAAGTTAAGGGTGGACATCGATTTCGATTCTTTGCGGTAGGAAAAGTTCAGGGTGGACATTTCGATTTCGATTCTTTGCTGTAGGAAAAGTTCGGGGTGTACATTTCGATTCTTTTCGATAGGAAGTTTTAGAGTGGGCCCCGCCGCATGCTTTAGATGCACCCCGAACTCTATACATTGATTCTGCGTCTTCAACGTGTCACGATACGAGACACCCTGTTGTGTACTGGCACTTCTTTCATTTAGAGTTGGATTTCTTAACTCTAAATTTGTTTTAAGTTCAGGGCTTCGGGTCACAGCTGTATCAAGCGCATTTCTATCTTCACCAATTACTGAAATCTACATTCTTTTCTAAGGGAAAAGCACCAGTAGCCGTCATGGCTAATTTCGTGCACTCACAGATCTTAAATGGTACGTCGGATTTTGATTTTTTTTAGTTGTCTTCATATGCGACTTAACTGCTTATAGCTATTGATCTGGCTTCTGGGTAGTAACGATGCACATTGTGGAATCAATTATGCGCACAAAGGTCAAAAAGTACACATTTCAAAGTGTCGTCTGATACCTAACTAAAGATGTTCCAGTAATCGTCAACTCAAAATTGCTAGTACTTGTTGACAAATGTCCCAATAGTGGTGCACAAATGTCCCAATAGTGATGCACAAATGGGCCTATTATGAACAAAAAATTACAAAAAATGATCAGCTATTGGTACAAAACAAATTTATTAATGGTGTTTTCACTATGACGGCTATTGGGGGGTCAACATGACAATAAGGTGATGGTTATTGGAACTATGTTATCTATTGGTGCTCTTCCCCTATATGGTTTGCATTTTCTGAACTTCCACTCCCGCTTTGTTTCTAAAGATATATTTCTATCATTTTTATTTTTTTTATATTATTTTCTTGAGTAATTTTATTGTAAATGATTTTTTTTCCATTTACTCTATTGTCTGATGCATCGATTCTTTTATAATTTTTATTAAATATTTATTATTAATAATATTTTTTTCTCAAATCTTGTCTTTCCAAAATTTCTTAGCTTCAATCAATAAACATTCACATGTTCTAAGATCTCTACTCATTCCCAAGTTACACTTCAATGTGTAGATTCAATCAATGAATTATATATTCTATAATATTTTTCCATTCCTCAACTTTTTCAACCTTTAATACGAGTTTTCCTTCATCATAGAGAGTGGAAAATCAACTAAAAAGGTGATACGTTGTCCAAGGTCCATCTTGAATTGAAACTTATGTAAAATATTATGAATCACTCATGAAACTTTACCAACTCTCCTAAATATCAAACAAGGCTGATAAAAATGTAGTTTGATATCTTTAGCTCAACTAGTGATTGAATTTTATAAGGTTGCAACCTTAGAAATGCCATATCTTTAACTTCAAATTATCTCTATGTACATGATTTTGATTTGTACATAATTTCTATCATTTGTGGACTTGGTGCAAGAGGTAATTGTATGACCTCAATATGTTTTAGCTATGCTCCACCAAATTAGTAGCTTTTAGAAATTAGTTATTTTCTAACACTAATGAAAAAAAATTTAATACATTATAACTATTGTCTTGGTGGCTTCTGGATCTAATTCTCTTGATGGAAAGAAATCTTCTTTAGAGAGCATAGAAGATACTACTGGAGGCTAGAGGAAATGGAGGCAAAAGGACATTTATCATCTCAAGCTAGCTTGGTGCTCGGGAATGATTCATTGCATGAGAAACACCTTTCACATTAGTGTCCCTGAAGAAAAGAGGGGGCTTGGCATTATGTATCCCTTCAAGGAGTAAGCAGGGGCACTAGGTTTTCTTGTGGGTGCAGTTTGGTGTATTCATGTTTGGTTAGTGATTGTACAGTTGAGGAGGGATTGTTTCCACAACACTAGAGGAGGCATTCAACACACTTGGAGGAGATGTGAAATTTCAGAGGAAAGGTGTCTCGTGTGCAACACTAGAGGAGGCATTAGACACACTAAGAGGAGATGTGGAATTTCAGAAGAAAAGTGTCATTATTCATAGAGGTTGGGAACACTTTATGTCCTCTCATGTTGTGGAGATGGTCATAGGCTCTGTAGTTAATAGATCCACTGATGCAGTCAATTTGGTGTTTCCTGAGTGAGCAAGGAGAATTGGTGAAGGCACTTCACCAAAGTCTCTAGAATGGTTGTGTTCAACTTCTTGTTTAGATTAATGTAAGAATGGGGGGATGTTGGAGTATTACATTAGTTAATAGTTTTAGTTTTTACATCAATAAATTATCACTTCATTAGTTTGTGCAATTATGTAATAGTTTTGGTTTTGCCTATTTAGAGGCATATGCTTTGAATCAATTAATCATCAAGTTTTCATTTGTGTTCTTATATTTTCTCATAAAAATTCAATTGACTAATTAAGGTATTAAATTCATTAATATGATTTGACATATTCCCCTTGTTGAATGTCCCGGATAACTAAGAGGGGGTAGGGGTGAATTAGTTATCCAATAAAAATATTAACTTATTCACTAAAACAGATCCGACAAATATAGATTTTAGATTGCATAACCATAAATAGATAATATCATGAAAAGATCACACACAAGAGGCATCAAATATGACATGGAAAACCCAAGAAGGGAAAAACCATAGAGAATGTTATCAACTTCCTTCTCCAAAAACCTTCTTTACCATCTTTCATTACAAGTGATTTTTGTTGGCATTATGTGAACCAGTATGAGGACATAATGACATTGTATGTTGTCATTGATGTCAATATGCTGAAGAGGTGAGAACCAGCATATGTGAGAACCGGTATAACAATGTGAACCGACATTTGTGCCAAAGTGAAGCGGTGTGTTTGTTCAAGGTGAACTGGCATATGGTTATGGGAACCGGCACATGGAAGCGTTGTATGACTACCAGTTGGTAATCTCAACTTCAGGGTTTTTGGTTGAAGTGCTTCAAGCCTGTGTGGTTCAACTGGTGACTTTGTGTGATGAGTTAGCATTGTAACGAAGAACAAATCATGTTGCCACGTCAACCTTGTGCGCGTGAAGGATCTTGCATGAAGGAGATTGTTCCTATCTACCTCGGGAATGTGCGAAGTCTATAAACGGTGATAACATGTGATGGGTTATCAGCCACCATGAAATTGGTGGAAAACAAACAATGGAGAACGTCTTGAGATTGGATCAAGATTGTTGCATTTAATGCAGTGTGCTCAACGACCAGGATTGAACCGTTTGAATTCCTTAACCTAACAGGTTTAGGGTTTAGGGTTTATGCTACTGACCTATTTGTTTTCCTATAAGGTCGATGTTGTGATTCTTTCTAGGGTTGTTGGCAAAAGTTGTGTGTGTATCCAAGAGAAGAGATACGTGATTCTTGCCAGACCAAAGGAGAGAAGTGATACCTGCAGAGTGTGAGTGCAGAAGGTGAAGAGGATCTTGAGCAGATCTGCATTGGCATTGAGTGATGTTACCAGATCATTGTAATACTTGTTGATCTCTAACCACCTCAACAGTTGGAAAATCCCTTAACATGGTAGCCTTAACCGGCTTGCTGTAAATCCTTTAACAGGGTGACTCAAAACCATTGAGTTCTTGAAATCCTCTAACAAGGTGACCTTTAACAGGGTTTAACCCTTAACGAGGTATTCTAGCCATCCCTTAACCGGGTGATCCCTAACAGGAGCGGTTCCTAACAAAACCTATTGTATTAGTCTTTAACCAGACAAGGCTCCTAACAGAGTGAACTTCTAAAGAGTTCAAAAACAAGCTTGTGGGTATTCATCCCCACCGTGGTTTTTCCCAATTGGGTTTCCATGTGAAAAATAAGTGTGTCATGTGTGATGTCTTCTTCATGTGATGTTATGTTGTTTTCTGTCAAGCGGTGAATCATGTTGATCTAGTTGCTTATATGTATATCTTTGATGGTAGATTACCTGTTCATGCATAAGGTGTGTAGGGGAAAAAGCGAGACTAGGTTAACATGCCCTAATCCTACCTTTTGACACACATTACGGAATACGAAAGAGCCTAGAGATATCGCACAATTGGCTACTTCTTTTTGTGAAAGAGAGAGCCACGGGATATCTATTAGGATTTCTATTCCCTTGTTGAAATTGAAAGATAAAATGTTGCAAGTTCAAGTCCTAATCCCAAAATGCAAATATGAACTAATAACAAGATTGCAGAATTGAGATTAAACAATGAACAGCTGTAAATACAAGGATAAGACAAGAATGAAAATGCGTACCCGGAGTTCAAATCTGAGTGAAAATGTTCGGGACGGGGGCGCGGGCGCCACTGTCCTGATTCTGACCCTGAAACTACTCCGGAAACTACTGTTTTGCACTTTGGAAAAAGCTGTCAAAAATGCTGAAAATGCTGTCTGTCAGGAGAACCAGGGCGCCCAGCAGGGACCAGGGCGCCCAGCGCCCCTGTCCTGGCAGGACTAGGGTGCCCCACACCCCTGTCCTGGTCTTTTGTACTAAAATTTGGTGGAAAGGTCTGTCTCAGTCTGCTTCTCCCGGATCTGCAACCTGCGGCGTCGTCCGAGTCCCGAAACCTGCACTTATATCTGAAAAGGTGTTTGGGCGGCTATATAGGGTTTTGCCTTAGTCAAACCCCCGCTTCGGTGATTTCCACCTCCATGAATAGCCAAGTTGTATAGTAAAATGTATTGTGTGTGCAGACCTAGTGTGTGTGCAAGGTCCTTAAATGCAAGAAAGCAAACTAGAGCAACCTAGAAAGTAAACCCTAATTGCTTGTAAATGATAATGTAAATGCTCTAAATCAATATGCAAAGTGATCTAAAGCATGAATAAATGATATATTGAAGCTTATGCAAAGACATGAAAACAACATGAAATCATACCCAACCCTCAAGGGAGGAGTACAAGCCAATCTTCAGTCGGTAATCTCCTATTGTTCTTCAATGTCTTCCAAGCCCTAAATGAATGAATGAAATTGATGAATGCTTGATGGATGGATGTTGATTGTTGTTGAAGTCTTCAAAGATCTGCTCTTTCGCTGCATATGAGGTCCTGAAAATCAAAAATCGGATCCTTTCAAATGAAGAAAGAGAGCTCTTATGTATGAAACCCTAGGTCGTAATTTCATCTTTTGGCCGACCTAGAGATTGAATATCCCGCCAATTTCTTGAGGTTAAGCTTTATTTAATGATTGGATTACGCTCCTAAAATTTCGGGAAAAATGTCCGGGACCATGTTGCACTCCGGGCGCCATGGTCCTGACAACTTTTCACCAAATTTTCAGGGCCATCAGATATGATGATTTTAGAGAGAATCCCGAAGTTACAGGTGATTTCGAGATGTTTTGACCCCCGAAATCAAGCCCCCAAGTTCAAAATAGGACCTAATTAGGGTTTTTGATTAAATGATGTATAGGAGGAATAAAATGAAAAGGGCACACTTTAATGAAAGGGCCCAACTTTATGATGTGGGATAGGATAAAATAAAGCCTTAGACCTAATTAATTTGATTAATTAAGTGCTAAAGGGGAAATGCAATGCAAAATGCAAAATGCGCCAAGGCGGGTGCTAAACTAGATGTGAAATTGTACCACCCTAGCAAGTGCGTACAATTTACGACGCTACATTTAGCCCCCACTTTAGCGGTCATATGAACACTACGTGCATATGCAAGCTAAAGTACAGAAAAGTAAACATTATTTGAAAAAGGATATATCCATAAGTCTATCGGACAAAGCCCCCAGCGGTATCTGCAGTACACAGTTATGAACCGCACCCTACAAAACACACGTCAGATCACAAAATCACCTAATGCTTACTAAGGAAGGTGATGAAAATTCGAGGGTAGCTATATGCCCCCCCCCTGTTTCGGCTTGCTAATTTTAGTGAGTTGAAACAGGGTATCATGTTTACCACTTCGAATTGTTAAAGAATATCGATGACAAATGCTCACAAGAAGATTTGATATGAGATCAAAAACTAATGGAGAATCATTTGGTAAGAAAGAGGACTAAATCTCAATTCCAACACAACAAAGAGTGTGAGGATTTGAGAGTTCTCTAACACAAGATGAGGGATGTACATGGAAACAAAATGCAAAGAGAAGAAAAGAAAGGAAAAAAGGCATGAATACACACATTGGTGATCCATGAGTTAGACAAATATAACATCTTCTAGAATAAGACAAAGAAGAGAATAAGAATGCAATACTTCCTTCTTTTGCGAGGTGAAAGTGATTCTTAATGAAGGATGACGCTCTTTTTAACCTAATTAGGAGAGTGAATTCATCATGGATGTATTTTACCAAGTGCAAAAGAGGTTGTAGTCAAGGACTTACACCTCTTGTAAGAGAGAATCCTTGAACAAACAACAACAAATGCATACAAGGAATAACATCAAGTAATAAAGTTCACACCATCCACAAAATAGGAAAAAGTGGATCCTTAGATAAAAATAAGGAAAGATCATTGCCTCCCCAGGATAAGGACAATGAGAAGGACTTACACAATCTTCTAGGGAGAGATTTGGACATAAGCAAAAGAAGAGATGTATGAAATCACTCTTGTCCCCATAGGAACAAGAAAATTAGGCTATTATGTTGCTTCAAAAAAAAATATGATTGCACTTGACATTGTACCATCATGAATGACAATGAGCCCCCAGTAAATGAGCTACCAATGTCACATAATGATGAGCAACATAATAGCCATTAATGTTATTTAAAGACATGATAGATTGAATGAGGTATTTGAATATGACATGCTAAATGCTCAACTATAAGTGAGATCAAAAACATGTATAAAATGATAAAAATTGAAGAAGAAAAGTCACAAGAAATCTTAGAAGAGGGATGAGTGTAATTTATTAGAGCCTTATCCCTAGAGGAAAGGACTTTATGATGAATAGGAGATAAAGATTCATAAGTGGATTTAGAAATTTGAGGGGAGTCATAAAGAGATTTGTTCATCGCCAAGATTTCCTTATGAGGGGAATGAGAGTTGATAGAAGTAGAAGATGATTTAGTTGAAGTGAGATCATCATCACTACTAAATATAGCATAACCACCTTGAACCACTAAGATAGGCTTATTTAAAGGTTGAGAATTTTGAGAAGGACAAGCACCTTGGATAGTGAAGAGAGGTTTGTTAGGTGTCTCATTCACATGTATCAAATTGATTGAGGATGGTTTAGAGGAATGAACAAAAGTGTTGGAAGAATTATTGATAGTCTTCTCTTGCACTAAAATCTTATCACGGATCAAATCAATTTTAGGAGAGAGACAAGGGATAGGCATTGAAGTTCTAGTAGGAAGAGTAATACTAGGAAAGGTCATATCATCCTTTATCATCACAGGATCTACATGGGGAATAAACTCTCTAGGAAAAGGATCAACACTACTCTCTAAAGTCTCACTTTTGAGAGGGAGATCTTTGAAAGAAATGTTAACCATATTGCTTTGAACTAGGGTTTCCTTATGAGTAGAACCAAGTTGAGGAGAGGGAGATGCTTTATTTTTAGAGGGAGAATAATTGAGATTCAAGGAAGGGGAGAAACTATCAAGGGAGTTTCTAATCTTGATTTCATCCCCTTTGGCTAGGGGTAGAGAATAATCTATACCTTCTTCTAATGGTTCATCCCAAATAGTGAGGTTGTTGAAAGGAATGTTTAAAGTATTGTCAATTTCGGGAGAGGAGATAACATTGTTTATTAATTCCTCATCCTTAGGAGGGAAAGCATCAATAGATGTGTTAAACTCATCCTCTTTCCTCAAAATATGTTCAATATGATCTTTAGGGGAGAGAGAATTAAGGAAATTGCTTATTATTTCATCTTCTTTCTCTAAGGGATGCTTATGGGTAAGACCAACTTTAGGAGAAGGGTAAGCATTTATCATTAATTCATCATCTCTAGTGGGAATTTTGTTGGAAAAGGAAAGGCCATCACTAGGAAATGTAGGGATAATGTCATCTTCTTGCACAAAAGGATCCTCATGAAGGGAGTGTTTTTTAAGAGCCACACAGTCATCAAGGTCATCATCCAATAATGCATGATCATATCTATTAAAAGGTTTATCTTTTGATTCAAAAGGAGATATTTCCTCATAGAGGGGATTATTGAACACAACCATGTTACTAGATTTAGTGGAAGAGTTGATAGGAATGTACCCTTGAGAGGAACCATTTGACTTATCTTTCTCATCACATCTAAATGGCATAGTAACAAGGTTTATGAGTTTTTGGTAAAATGAAGGTTTGGTATATTTAGGTTTCAAAAATTCATCTAAAGCTTCATCTAACTCATAATCATCACAAATATGATCATCTTGCAAATAAAAATCTAACATTTTGAAATTGCATAAAATTTAAACACACAATGCAAAGAAACACACTTTTTTTTTTCTTTTTAATGAAAATGAAATGAAAACACACTAAATCTAGATCTAGATCTAACAAATGCAATGCAAGAGGAAGCAATGATAGATTCACGTCGGGTTCACCAAAATGTGTAGGGGAAAAAGCGAGACTAGGTTAACATGCCCTAATCCTACCTTTTGACACACATTACGGAATACGAAAGAGCCTAGAGATATCGCACAATTGGCTACTTCTTTTTGTGAAAGAGAGAGCCACGGGATATCTATTAGGATTTCTATTCCCTTGTTGAAATTGAAAGATAAAATGTTGCAAGTTCAAGTCCTAATCCCAAAATGCAAATATGAACTAATAACAAGATTGCAGAATTGAGATTAAACAATGAACAGCTGTAAATACAAGGATAAGACAAGAATGAAAATGCGTACCCAGAGTTCAAATCTGAGTGAAAATGTTCGGGACGGGGGCGCGGGTGCCACTGTCCTGATTCTGACCCTAAAACTGCTCCGGAAACTGCTGTTTTGCACTTTGGAAAAAGCTGTCAAAAATGCTGAAAATGCTGTCTGTCAGGAGGACCAGGGCGCCCAGCAGGGACCAGGGCGCCCCACGCCCCTGTCCTGGTCTTTTGTACTGAAATTTGGTGGAAAGGTCTGTCTCAGTCTGCTTCTCCCGGATCTGCAACCTGCGGCATCGTTCGAGTCCCGAAACCTGCACTTATATCTGAAAAGGTGTTTGGGCGGCTATATAGGGTTTTGCCTTAGTCAAACCCCCGCTTCGGTGATTTCCACCTCCACGAATAGCCAAGTTGTATAGTAAAATGTATTGTGTGTGCAGACCTAGTGTGTGTGCAAGGTCCTTAAATGCAAGAAAGCAAACTAGAGCAACCTAGAAAGTAAACCCTAATTGCTTGTAAATGATAATGTAAATGCTCTAAATCAATATGCAAAGTGATCTAAAGCATGAATAAATGATATATTGAAGCTTATGCAAAGACATGAAAACAACATGAAATCATACCCAACCCTCAAGGGAGGAGTACAAGCCAATCTTCAGTCGGTAATCTCCTATTGTTCTTCAATGTCTTCCAAGCCCTAAATGAATGAATGAAATTGATGAATGCTTGATGGATGGATGTTGATTGTTGTTGAAGTCTTCAAAGATCTGCTCTTTCGATGCATATGAAGTCCTGAAAATCAAAAATCGGATCCTTTCAAATGAAGAAAGAGAGCTCTTATGTATGAAACCCTAGGTCGTAATTTCATCTTTTGGCCGACCTAGAGATTGAATATCCCGCCAATTTCTTGAGGTTAAGCTTTATTTTCTGATTGGATTACGCTCCTAAAATTTCGGGAAAAATGTCCGGGACCATGTTGCACTCCGGGCGCCATGGTCCTGACAACTTTTCACCAAATTTTCAGGGCCGTCAGATATGATGATTTTAGAGAGAATCCCGAAGTTACAGGTGATTTCGAGATGTTTTGACCCCCGAAATCAAGCCCCCAAGTTCAAAATAGGACCTAATTAGGGTTTTTGATTAAATGATGTATAGGAGGAATAAAATGAAAAGGGCACACTTTAATGAAAGGGCCCAACTTTATGATGTGGGAGATGATAAAATAGAGCCTTAGACCTAATTAATTTGATTAATTAAGTGCTAAAGGGGAAATGCAATGCAAAATGCAAAATGCGCCAAGGCGGGTGCTAAACTAGGTGTGAAATTGTACCACCCTAGCAAGTGCGTACAATTTACGACGCTACATAAGGGTGAAATGGAAATGAAGTGTTAGATTGTATGAGAAGATAAGTGTCAACTGGTTTATGCTTGTCTCAGTTATTCTAGGTTTTGCCGGTTGTACTTTGTTTAAGGACCAATGTTACTATTTGTTTGTCAATGCACAATGTCTGCAAACAAACCAGTTCAAGAGTGTGTTTTTTGTCTGTATTGATTCACCCCCCCCCTCTCAGTACCGGTTTGGTACTATTCATTCATCATTGAGTTATCAATTGGTGTCAGAGCGTCCTCTAGGTCCTTTGTGTTATAAGCTTAACCGCTTGAGGTAAAGATCCCAGTCTAATGATGAAGAGGGAAGGTCCAAAGTTTAACAGAGAAAATTTCAATATATGGAAAGACAGAATGAAGATATACATCAGAAGCATGGGTGCTCAACATTGGAGCTATGTTGAGAATGTCTATGTTGCCCCTACCAGTACTCTCACCGATGACCAAATGAGAGAGATGTAGGAGAATGGGCAAGTCATGGAAGCCCTAATTAGTAGTTTATCTGACATTGAGTTTATTGATGTCCAAGATAAGGTAAATCCCAAAGAGGTATGGGATACTCTTGAAAATATCTATGGCAGTGATGAGCATGTAAAACAAGCTAAGGAAGAAAGCCTTAGAGGGAAGTTTGAAGACATGCGGATGGTTGAAGGTGAGACCATTCAACAGTATGGAATAAGAATCAAAACCATTGTTGGAGATATCAAGAGTGCAGGTGGTAAAATGGAAGATTCCACTATGGTAAGCAAAGTCCTGAGATCCTTATTACCGGTCTATGCAATAAGGGTTGCTGCTATTCAAGAGCTGAGATCAATAGACAAGACTAAGGTATCCCTAGACTCCATCATTGCAAAGTTGACAGCCTATGAGCTAAATAGTTTTGATGGCAATATTCAAAAGACTGAATCAGCTTTTAAAGCTTCTGTTGTACCATCCAGAAAAGGAAAAGAAGTTAGCACTAGTAGTGAACCAAGACAGAGCAGAAAAATGGATGAGGAGGAGATTCTGATGGCATTTGAAGCTCTCCTTGCCAGGAAACTTCCTAAAGGAACCGACAAATATAGAGGTAAGCTTCCTTTGAAATGCTTTTCTTGTAACTGGATAGGACATATTGTTGTAAACTGTCCTAATGGCGACAACAAGTACAAACCGGAAAGGTTCAAGAAATTCAAAGGAGGAAATCGAAGAAACTATTTTGTGGCAGTTGATGAAGGTGTCGCAAATGAGGAATCAAATGATGAAGAAAATGAAGATGTTGTGTTTGTTGTTGTCAAGGAAGATGTGTCAGACAAGAAGGCTCTTGTCTCTCGATTTGATAATTCCAATGAGTGGATTATTGACAGTGGTTGTTCTCACCATATGACTAGTGACCAGAGCAAGTTTCTATCCTTGGAAGAGTATGATGGTGGTGTGGTTCGCTTTGGTAATGATGCACCATGTATTGTCAAAGGCAGAGGGTCCATCTCTCTGAATGGAAAGAGTAGTGCTGACAATGTGTACTGGGTTGATGGTCTCAGACACAATCTTCTAAGTGTTGCCCAGCTGAATGATAGTGGCCTCACTCTAGAATTCAAAAATGGAGTGTGCAGAATCAAAGGAAAGAATGGTGAATTGGTGGCCACCGACATGCAGACCAAAGGTAACCTATTTCAGCTTAATGCAAATATAAGTACATGTCTTATGGCTAAATTTGATGATAGTTGGATATGGCATAGGAGACTCTGCCATGTAAACTTTGATAACATTGTGAAGGCTAGTAGGATCAAGGCAGTTAGAGGGTTGTCAGTGCTAAGCAAACCAGATAATACCTTGTGCAGAGAGTGTCAATTAGGGAAAATGTCTTCCTCAACCTCTAAAGGTAAATCTTTCACTGTTGACAATTTGCTTGATCTTGTGCATACTGATTTGTGTGGTCCTATGAAAACTAGGAGTGTGCAGGGTGATAGGTACTTCATGATTCTCACTGATGACTACTCAAGAATGATGTGGGTCACATTCTTGAAAGATAAGTCTGAAGCTTTTGTAAAGTTAAAAGCTTTCAGAGCATTAGTGGAGAAGGAAAGCGGTAAAAGGATCAAGTGCTTGAGAATTGATCAAGGAGGGGAATTCACTTCCGGTGAATTCAACAAGTACTGTGAAGAACATGGCATCAAGAGGCAATTGTCTGCCCCCCAGACTCCACAGTAGAATGGCCTAGTAGAGAGGAATAATTAGACTGTGGTTGAAGCCGCTAGAACCATGTTGATTCAAGGAAAGGTAGCTCAAACCTTTTGGAGAGAAGCGGTGAGCACTGCAGTCTATACAATGAACCGGGTACTCATCAAGAAAGGTAAGGATAAAACTCCTTATGAGTATTGGATCGGTAAGACACCTGTGGTTAGCTACTTTAGAGTGTTTGGTAGCAAATGTTACATCAAGAGGAGTGAACACTAGAGCAAATTTGATGCGAAATGTGATGAGGGAATATTCCTAGGGTATTCCACCAAGAGCAAAGCTCTCAAGTGTTTCAATAATAGGACTCAGAGAATCATGGAAAGTATCAATGTAAGAGTTGATGAAACCTTTGAGAAAACTGAGGAAACCGACAGTAAGCAAGTGGTAAATGAACCGGTTGTAACCTTTTGGGAACCGGTTGTCAGTCAACCAAGTACCAGTAATAGTGTTCCTACACCGGTAGATGTAGATGCTGACACTGATGGAGATGAGGATGAAAAAGAAAAGCAAGAGGAATCCATCAAGACCATTCATCGGTATGTCAAGCTGAATCATGATCCTAAGCAGATCATAGGAGAGAAGGATACAAGAATCCTTACAAGAAGAAAAGTCAGAGAAAACTCATGTATGATCTCTAAATTCAAGCCTAAAACATTCAAAGAGGCACATAAAGATGAAGACTAGATCAAGGCAATGGAAGAGGAACTTGACCAGATAGAGAAAAATGGTACATGGTCTTTGGTACCCAGACCAGAGCATAAAAATGTCATTGGTACCAAATGGGTTTTAAAAAATAAGCTGAATGAAGATGGCACAGTGATTAGGAACAAAGTCAGATTGGTGTGCAAAGGATATGCCCAAGAAGAAGGAGAAGACTATGGAGAAACTTTTGCTCCTATAGCCAGATTGGAAGGAGTTCGTATGCTTCTTGCATATGCAACTTTTAAAGGTTTCAAAGTATATCAAATGGATGTAAAATCTGCATTCCTAAATGTTGTACTTGAAGAGGAGGTGTATATAGAGCAACCAGATGGGTTTGCCCTATCTGAAGATAGTGACATGGTATGTAGGCTACATAAAGCCTTATATGGTCTAAAGCAGGCACCTAGAGCATGGTATGAACGTTTGCATTCCCATCTTGTGAAGATTGGATTTGAGAGAACAAGTGAAGATAGCAATATCTACTTGAAGTCTGAAGGAGATCAGATCCTGATCTGTGAGGTATTTGTTGATGACATTATCTTTGGTGGAGATGACAAGATGAGTCATGAGTTTGCAAATGAGATGAAAAAAGAGTTTGAGATGTCACTCATAGGAGAGATTAAGTTCTTCATTGGACTGCAGATCCAATAGATGAAAGATGGAATCTTTATCACTCAATCCAAGTATGTCAAAGAGGTGTTGAAGACCTTTGGCATGGAAGATAGCAAACCAGTTGGTATTCTGATGGTGACCGGTTGTAAACTATCCAAAGAAGATGACTCAGCATTGGTTGATGAGAAGGAATACCGATCAATGATTGGTAAGTTGCATTATGTAGTGCATAGTAGACTAGATATTGCACATGTAGTTGGCATTACTACAAGGTTCTAGAAAAGCCCAAGAGAATCCCACTTGGTTGCAGTCAAGCGGATTCTTAGGTATCTGAAGGGAACTGTTGATTATGGATTGTGGTATCCATATAGCAAGGATTTCAACTTATAAGTATACACAGATGTTGATTGGGCAGGTAATGTAGATGATCGGAAAAGAACAACTGGTGGTGCATTCTTTCTCGGTGGTAGACTGGTTTCATGGATAAGTAAGAAGCAGAGTTGTATCTCTCAGTCTACAGTGGAAGCAAAGTATGTTGCAGCTTTCATGAACTGCACTCAGACAATTTGGATGAAGCATGTGTTAAATGGCTTCAAAGTTCCTATATCTGAATCGGTAAGTATATTTTGTGACAATACTAGTGCAATTAATATCTCCAAGAATCCGGTTTTACATTCTAGAACCAAGCACTTTGAGCTTAAGTATAATTTCTTGATGGAAAAGGTTTAGAACAAAGAGATTGCACTGGAACATGTTTCTAGTAAGGAGCAGTTAGCAGACATATTCACCAAGCCTCTCCCAAAGACTACATTTATGTACTTAAGAGGTGAATTAGGGGTGTTTCCCCTTCAGGAGGTAAACTAAAGGCATATGCTCCACATTAGTCAGGTATTGCACTGTCAAATTTTCTTCAGGATTGATGTGTTGAAGGATGCTACTCCTTAGGGGGAGCAGCATAATGGAACAGGGAAGCTTGTGCCTCCACTTTGGCATTGTTGTCAAAGGGGGAGAAGATGTGAAGTGGAGAAGATATCTGTAGAAATTGGGGGAGAAGATGTGAAGCAGAGAGATATCTTTGTATATTGCCATCAATGCCAAAGGGGGAGATTGTTGGCATTATGTGAACCGGTATGAGGACATAATGACATTGTATGTTGTCATTGATGTCAATATGTTGAAGAGGTGAGAACCAGCATATGTGAGAACCGGTATAACACTGTCAACTGGCATTTGTGCCAAAGTGAAGCGGTGTGTTTGTTCAAGGTGAATCGGCATATGGTTATGGGAACCGACACATGGAAGCGTTGTATGACTACCGGTTGGTATTCTCAACTTCAGGGTTTTCGATTGAAGTGCTTCAAGCCTCTGTGTCTCAATCGGTGACTTTGTGTGATGAGTTAGCATTGTAACGAAGAACAGATCATGTTGCCACATCAACCTTGTGCGCGTGAAGGATCTTGCATGAAGGAGATTGTTCTTATCTACCTCAGGAATGTGCGAAGTCTGTAAATGGTGATAACGTGTGATGGGTTATCAGCGGCCATGAAATTGGTGGAAAATGAATGATGGAGAATGTCTTGAGATTGGATCAAGACTGTTGTATTTAATGCAGTGTGCTCAACGGTCAGGATTAAACCGTTTGAATTCCTTAATCTAACAGGTTTAGGGTTTAGGGTTTATGCTACCGACCTATTTGTTTTCCTATAAGGTCGATGTTGTGATTCTTTCTAGGGTTGTTGGCAAAATTTGTGTGTGTGTATCCAAGAGAAGAGATACGTGATTCTTGCCAGACCAGAGGAGAGAAGTGATACCTGCAGAGTGTGAGTGCAGAAGGTGAAGAGGAGATTAAGTAGATATGCATTGGCATTGAGTGCTGTTACCAGATCATTGTAATACCTGTTGATCTCTAACCACCTCAACAATTGGAAAATCCCTTAATAGGGTAGCCTTAACCGGCTTGCTGTAAATCCTTTAACAGGGTGACTCAAAACCATTGAGTTCTTGAAATCCTCTAACAAGGTAACCTTTAACAGGGTTTAACCCTTAACCGGGTATTCTAGCCATCCCTTAACCGGGTGATCCCTAACAGGATCGGTTCCTAACAGAACCTATTGTATCAGTCTTTAATCGAACAAGGCTCCTAATAGAGCAGACTTCTAAAGAGTTCAAAAACAAGCTTGTGGGTATTCATCCCCACCATGGTTTTTCCCAGTTGGGTTTCCACGTGAAAAATAAGTGTGTCATGTGTGATGTCTTCTTCATGTGATGTTATGTTGTTTTCTATCAAGCGGTGAATCATGTTGATCTAGTTGCTTATATGTATATATTTGATGGTAGATTACATGTTCATGCATAAGGGTGAAATGGAAATGAAGTATTAGATTGTATGAGAAGATAAGTGTCAACCGGTTTATGCTTGTCTCAGTTATTCTGGGTTTTATCGGTTGTACTCTGTTTAAGGACAGGTGTTACTGTTTGTCTGTCAATGCACAGTGTCTGCAGACAAACCAGTTCAAGAGTGTGTTTTTTGTCTGTACTGATTCACCCCCCCCCCCCCTCTCAGTACCGGTTTGGTACTATTCGTTCATCATTGAATTATCAATCTTTATATATATATATCAATCTCCAAAATATATAATTCAAGTCGATGAAGGAAATAATAATCTTTAATTCAAAAATAGGTCTCCTCTAAGAATTATCATGGTGGAAAGGAATGAAAAGGACCACACCACAATGCAACAACACATTATCAAACATCACAATCACCAAACCAAAAGATAGAATATTTGGGGACAATTCAAATCGAATAACATCATGATCAAAAACACAATTCTGGAGCACAACAACACATGCCTTGAGACAAAACAACATAGACACATGTAAGAACATTATAATCCCAAACGCACAAGACAAAAACATGAATGTGGAGAAATCCGGACCTTTGCAAATCTTGAATATTCAGATTATTGCATAGACTTCTAGAGCACCAAAACTCATACTACTAATACAATAGTCTATATCATCTGCATCATACATACCTGTCTTTGACAATCATACATACCTGTCTTCCACATAAATCAAAACCAATGCAGACCACGAGATTGACATCAATAACAACATAGACAAGTGATTCTAACAATCTTCCCCTTTATCATTGATGGCAACATTCATCAACGACAAACAATTTCTCCAATAGCATGTTAAAAATACTTCTCAAACTCTTCTCCCCCTTAGAAAGAACAAATATATACTTCTAGACTTCTCAAGAAAAAACTTCTCAAAATTTTCAAGCACAAACTTCCCAAAACTTCTCCTCCTTTGACATCAAGGAAAAAGGTAGAGAGCAACATAGCTCAGGAACCACTATGCCCCCCCTGAGAGGAAGCCCCAAACATTAGCCCAAACAAAAATATGAATGAAGTATCTTGGACTAATGCACTACCAAATTTGCTTAGTTCAAACAAGGAAGGGGAATAACCCCTAACAACTGCCAGAGATACTCAAAAGTATCTTTGCACAATGCCTCTATGAAAATAGTTACAACTTGTTCTTTGGTAGGAACATATTCAAGTTTTACTTCATTTTCCAATACTTTCTCTCTCAAGAAATGATATCAAATAGAAATATGCTTTGTTCTGCAATGCAAAATTGGTTTCTTAGAGATGTTGATTGCAGTTGTATTATCATACATGATTGAGATGGGTTCATCAAATAACATGCCAATATCCTTCAATGTTTGTTTCATTCAAAACACTTGAGTCCAACATGAAGCAACTGCAATATACTTAGCTTATTTTGTTGACAAAGATATCAAAACCTACTTCTTACTTAGCCATGCCACTAATCGGGAGCCATGGAAAAACATTCCACCACTTGTACTTTTCCTATCATCAACACTTCCTACCCAATCTGAATCAGTATAAGATTTTAAAATAAAATCTAATCCTTTGGGGTACCATAATCCATAGTCTTCTATTCCTTTCAAGAATTTAAATATCCTTTTTCCAACAACATGTGACTCTTTTAATTCTTTCTGAAATATGGAGGGATGAAGAGAGGGAAAGAATGGAGAGAATGGAAAGAATGGGAGAGAGACACCTAAGAGACAAGGAGAGAGAGATAGAGAAAGGGAAACAAAGGGGTAGGGAGAGATAGAGAGAGAGAGAGATATATATAGAGAGAGAGGGGGGGGAGATAATGAGAGAAAGAGAGAGACACCTAAGGGAGGGGAGTGAGAGAGATAGAGATAGAGGGTGAGAGGGAGAAGGGGGTTGGGAGGGAGAGAGGTAAAAAGAGTTAGAGGGAAAGAGATAGATACCATATGGTATCCTAAGGGGTCATATGGTGTTCTACGACCTGTTAGGACACCATATGACTCCTTAGGACACCATATGGTGTCGTTATTGGTCGTATTGTGTCCTAAGGGGTCATATGGTGTTATATGATCCCTTAGTACACCATATAACCCCTTAGGTGTTGTTAGGGGTCATATTATGTTCTAAGGGGTCAAATGGTGTCTTATGACCCCTTAGGACACCAAATGGTGTTGTTATGTGTCATATGGTGTCCTAAGGGGTCATATGGGGTCCTATGACCCCTTAGGACACCATATGACCACTTAGGACACTATGTGATCCCCTAGGACACCATGTGGTGTTGTTAGGGGTTGTATGGTGTCCTAAAGGGTCATATGGTGTCCTATGAGCCCTTAGGACATCATATGACCCCTTAGGACTCCATATGGTGTCGTTATGGGTTGTATGGTGTCCTAAGAGGTCATATGGTGTTGTATGACCCCTTAGGACACCATTGGCTATCATTATATGGTGTCCTTATGGGTCATATGGTGTCCTAAGGGGTCATATGGTGTTCTATGACCTCTTAGGAGACCATATGACCCCTTAGGACACCATATGGTGTTGTTATGGTTCGTATGGTGTTTTAAGGATTCATATGGTATCTTGTGACCCCTTCGGACACCATATGACCCCTTATGTGTCATTAGGGTCATATGGTCTCCTATGACCCCTTAGGACTCCATATGGTGTCATTATGAGTTGTATGGTGTCCTAAGAGGTCATATGGTGTTCTATGATCCCTTAGCACACCATTTGGTGTTGTTATGAGTTGTATGGTGTACTGAGGGTTCATATGGTGTCTTATGTCCCCTTAGAACTCCATATGACACCTTAGGTGTCGTTATGGGTCATATGGTGTTCTATGATCCCTTAGGACACCATATGACCCCTTAGGACTCCATATGGTGTCGTTATGGGTCGTATGGTGTCTTAAGGTGTCATATGGTGACCCCTTGAGACACCATATGACACCTTAAGACACCATACGACCCATAACGACACCATATGGTGTCCTAAGGTGTCATATGGCATCATATGACCCCTTAGGACACCATACGACCCAAAACAACACCATATGGTGTCCTAAAGGGTCATATGGTGTTCTATGACCCCTTAGGATACTATTTGGTGTTGTTATAGGTCCTATGGTGTAGTAAGGGATCATATAGTTTCCTATGACCCCTTAGGACACCCTATGACCCCTCAGATGTTGTTAGGGGTCATATTGTGTCCTAAGGGTCATATGGTATCCTATGACCCCTTAGGAAACCATATGGTGTCATTATGTGTCTTATGTTGTCCTATGACCCCTTAGGACACCATATGGTGTTGTTAGGGGTCATATGGTGTCTTAAGGGGTTGTATGGTGTCCTAAGTGACAGGGAGCAAGGGATGGGAGGAGAGTATAAGAGACTAGAGAGAGAGAGGTGTGAAGAGAGGGAGAGAGGGAGAGAGTGAGAAAGAGAGGCAATGAGAAAGGGAGAGAGGGAGAGAGTAAGAGAGAGATACACCTGAGAGAAGGGGAGAGTGAGATAGAGAGAGGATGAGAGGGATAGACTTCAAAGATAAAGAATGGGAGAGCGAGAGAGAGAGAGGGGGGTAGGGAGAGAGTGGGAAAGAGATACACTTGACAGAGGAGGAGAGTGAGATAGAGGCAGAGAGGGAGAGAGACTTAAGAGAGAGAGAGAGAGAGAGAGAGAGAGAGAGAGAGAGAGAGAGAGAGATGGAACATTGTTTAGGCACCTCTCTCTATGCCCCTATATGTATGTCTCCCCTCTCTCTCCCATCTAGGTATAGGGTATAGGATACAAGATTGATGGAACATTGTTTAGGGTAGATAGGGTTGTTGGTAGCATGATGGTATTTAGTTTGGTTGGCTATAATTGTGTTTTCAGGTGCTGGGTCCTACTCGGCAAACAAAACACTTTTCCTGAAGCCTCACCAATCAAGGAAAGCACACCATGATCCTAACATAATTTATAAATGGCGTCTACCGACATCAAGTTGATGGAGAGACTATATACTTACTTGCAAGTTTCCATCGAATTTTGTCCCCAAATTCTGTCGCCAACCCGACTTGCGAATTTCCATCCTCGAATGAGAATTTGGAGCTAAAAAGAGGGTTATCACATGAAATTTTTAAGTTGCGTTGTCGATCACTTATGAAATTTTTAAGTTGTGTTTTCGATCACTTATGAAATTTTTAAGTTGCTTTGTCGATCACTTACGAAAGGTCTGTGCCGGCTATAACATGGCGTGTTATGCGCCTTCGCTGATTCGTGGCCTGTGTGGCTGCCATTTTCTTTGGCCTTGTGAAACCACAAAAGCGTCTAACATAGCGTGTTATACGCCTTCGTTGATTCGCGGACTATGTGTCCACCTTTTTCTTTTGCCTTGCGAAACGACAAATTAGACTAACATGACATGTTATGTGCCTTCGCTGATTCGCAAACGGCCTGGCCTGCATTTTGTTTCGTCTCGCGAAACGACGAATTAGACTAACATGGCATACTATGCGCCTTCGTTGTTTCGCAGATTGCATGGCCAACATTTTCTTTGGCCTCGCGAAACGACGAAAGTGACTAACATGGCGTCTTATGCTGCTTCGCTAATTCGTAGGCTACGTGGTTGCCTTTTTCTATGGCCTCGTAGAACAATGAAAGCGACTAACATGGCATCTTATGCAGCTTCGCTGATTCACAGGCTGTGTGGCCGCTTTTTTTTAGGCCTCACGAAACGACAAAAGTGACTAACACGCCATGTTAGTTTAATTCGTTGATTCACGGATTGCGTGGCTGCCATTTCCTTTTGGCCTGTGAAACGACGAATTCAACTAACATGACATGTTAGTCACTTTCGTTGATTTGCTGACTGTGTGACCACCATTTTCTTTTGGACTGTGAAACGATGAATTCGAATAACATGGCATGTTAGTCGCTTTCGCTGATTCACGGACTGCATGGCCGCCATTTCCTTTTGCCCTGCAAAACGACAAATTCGACTAACATGGCATGTTAGTCACTTTCATTGATTCACAAACTGTGTGGCCGCCATTTCCTTTTGCCCCGCGAAATGAACATTTCATTTTTGAAAGCGACGCCCTCTTTTTCCTGCCAGTATATCGTCTGAACACGACCATTTCATTTTTGAAAGCAACGCCCTCTTTTTCCTGCCAATATATTGTCTAAATGCACTTTCTTAAATCGCTAGCAATTTTTTTTATTTTATGGCTTTTTTTTAAGCCTGCACCCTCTTTTTCCCGCCGGTATGTCGTCCGAACTCAGTTTCTTCAATCGTTGGTGGTTGTTTTTGTTTTTGGCTTTTAATGTGCATGTTATACACAAAATACTGCCGCTAACCACTAAGTGAGCCGCCGCCCTGCTCCGGCATGTCCACGTAATTTTGCATGGGGCCCAACGATTGAAACCGGCGACTCCACGACAACTCCACGTCACATAACGTGGATCCGACCGCTGCAGCAAATTGACATGGTATGCATATCTCAAACATGTATGTCGATGCATGTCGTTGGTACGACAGATCCCTTTTGGAACCAAAATAGACGCGTCCCCAAAAGAGAGGGAGTTATGTTGAATATGCACACATCAGAATTTGTTTCACACGTTTCCCCTTCTCCCTTCTCCACGTATTTTCACACGCTGTAACCACTCAGAATCGTGTTCAGCAGCTGTAGCCATATCAGGATTTAATACAGTCAACGGTCCTGAAAAAACATTCAAAACCGTCAGTTAAACCGATTCACATTCCCAGCATTCGTTAAAACAGTGCAATCAACTCATTTAGAGCTTCCGCTTTTCAAGTTAGAAGTGAGATTCATTAATTTACTCGATCTCGCGAGCCAGGAGTGGAAGTCCAGAAAATACAAACCTTACAAACAATAATTTAGGGTTGAAGGATTGCAGGAAATAGAAGAGAGCCTGAAAAATATTCTTCTACCTGGAGGGTTGAGCTCTTAAGAAATGTGTTATACCAAAACAAACTCTACCATAAAAAAAAGCAAAATGTTGTAGAAAATCAAGCAGCAAATTCATACCCAGGTTATAACCTTTATCAAAATCTGAGAAATCAATAGTTCATTCCGCGTTCTTTTAGATTGAAATGGTCATCCGCTACAGTAAAACGCGTGAAACTTAGTGGAACAAAGCATTGTCAAAATTGAAGAAAAGTTTGGAATAAAGAGACCACTTATTTTTCAATTTTTCATTGGAAGATATTTTAGAAAGGCTTAAATCACATACACTAATTTTATATTTTTAAGTTTAAAAGTGTTAAATACTTACAGTTGAGTTACTTTTTTTGGGCTTAATATGTTACTTAATATATGTTGTCACATTAAGAATACATTTTTAGGCTTAAACGTGTTAAACACTTAGGAGCTTACTAACATCCTCTAGACTTTGTTGCTTATTGTGTGTGGTTTAAGGCTGACTCTAAGATTTTGATTAGATACTAATTTTCCTTAAATTTTACACTCACTTTCTTCTTCTTTTAATAAATTATGTTGTTTAAATAAATATATTACATTGTATATAGAATAAAAAATAAGAACGGTATCATACTCGAATGATTATACAAGGCAAACATTTTAAAGAACATATATAAAATATGAGATAAAATAGTAAGCATTTAAATTCTTAAGTAATAAGAGTTAAATTTAGTAAAAAGTGGGTGTGGATCATGGTCATTAAATTTGTCCTACCTATTTAGAAGGCCTTCATCATCACGAATTGACACTAACCTATAATGATACATTCCTCATTAGCATGTTTTCCATCTAGTGACTAATTTCCATCCCCAATGGCAAAAATGGTCAATGCCAAGCAAGGAAGTTTGCCATTGTCCAATTAATGAGGGGCATAATTCATAATTCTTTAGAAACAACACTATTGATATACATTTAGCATTGTGAGATTTATATTATTTTTAATCATATTATTTCTCATGGTTATACATACCCTTTATTTTGAGATTGCACCCTTTATTTTGAGATTGCAAGTTTCTAGAAATATTAATCATTTTCATTTGTTGGATAGTACAAGTTGAGAGATAACTCTTAAGAAAAACAACAACTTCTACTCTTCATTCAGAGAAGACATCTCTTTGTAAACTTCTTGAGCTAGGAGTTATTATTTACTCATATTTCATGCTTTTCTCATTCTCTCTCTTTTATGCAGCCATTTTTAGTTCATTTCAATTCTCGTAGGATTATTATTGTGTTATCCATCTTCTTAAAATTCTAATGCTCAACTCCTTACCCATTTTAATTTGGGATCTTTTATTTCTATTATTGGTTTTTTTTAATTCTTCAATCTATCTTTCTCCTCGATACACATGAGATATTTAGCATCTCAATTGACCTAAGTTTATAAGCATTGTTGTTTTTCAATTCTAGATACATAAGATTATGAACTCAAAAATATTATTAAATTTGTAATCATGCTTCACTACTCTTGATCTTTATTCTCTTCTTTTCACATTTTTCATGGATTTCTCATAAATTCCATAAGGACTTCTTCATCTAGGTGTTTTATTTTCTCTCGCTATATTATGATATGTGCACTTCCCTCCTTTGTCTTCCCCTTACTCCTAAATACAACCCTCATATTGAGGAAGATGAGTTTTATAGTGAGGGGGACTTACATGTAATTACCCATGAGATAATTAAAACATATTGATAAACACTTACAAAACTTTCCATACACTCTTCATGTTGACAAATTTGACCTCTCAAATACCAACCCTATGATAGATGCTAGTAGATCCATTCTTGTTAACTATCCAAAGGGGCTTGATTTCTTATGATCATTGGGCACATTGTACATGCTTCTCTTTTTCTTGAGACCCCATCAAGACTTCAAGGCAATATACTTCTCATCTGTGGAATACCATTATTTATATATCCTTGTCTACTCCCAATGATATTAGCCATTGTATCATCCATCCCTCCTACCATAAGATCTCCTTCCTATTTTCATACCCAAGGATATTTGACAAATCTTATTTTTAGTTACTACTTTACCCCACCTTTTCAACCTCTCATATTTCCATATAATGTTGGAATATCAATAACTTCCCAACCATTCTCTTTACGACCATTCACCACTTGTACTAGCCAAACTAACTTGATCTAGTGATTAATAAATTAATACAAAAAATGAGAATTGTCCAATAGAAAATGGATAACCTTTTGTATTGTTGCATTCATTGACTAGCATGCAATTTTTACATAGTCCTCTTTACTTAGAGATTCTTGTGAAGAATTTTTCACCCTAGTTTTCAGTCCTACATTTTAAAAAAGTACTATGGTAAATGAGACCCACAAAATCATATCTCCATATTCACAACTAATTGTAATGATAAAATAATGTTTCCTTAATCACTTCGTCAGATGGAATTGTTTGTATCCAAGTCAGCTTCATAGACCTTGTCTACTATTGATAGGACCCTAATAAAAAATATTACCTTCATCCTCTAATATCAATATATTATTTCTCGAATTTCATACCCACCTCTTGATGCTAATTTATTAAGCACATTTATTGGTCATCTTACCCAAAAAAATTGTGATAAAATTATTTTAATAAAATATTATTCATTCTTACACTTATGTTTATCTCTTAGGGGCTATTTGAAAATATTTAACTATTTTGAGGCACTTCCTTTGGCTACCTCACTAGCTATTGTTAACTTTTCAACTCCCTCTACATAATATTCTTCAAAATATAAAAAGATCAGCAACTTCTTTTATAACACCCGCATCAAAACCTACTATGAACCTAGCCAACACCATTGTGTCTTCTCTAGTATGACCTTTTACCCATAGAATGATCATCAATTCACTAAGCTAGTTAATCCCCTCCACATCATCCTTCAATAGCTTCTAGATAAAACCCTTGTTCAACTTCCTTGTATCTATCCATTGCATACTAATCTTCCTAAATGTCTTGAACATATGATCCTAAATCTTTTTCTAGTATCATCATGTTCTTGGCCATGACATTGGGAGGTGCATGTGCCTAAGACATGTGATACATGGTATTTTTTACTCTCAATCTATCCATGTTTTAGGTGCAAATGATCAAGATATCCAATCAATGGCTCCTCCTAATAACAATATTCAAATATACACTAATACATTTTCCCATGTGTGGACCTAATACTACCTATGTCGTGTTCTATACCGACTTTTGATCATCTTTTCTATCTTGTTATAACTCATTATGACCCTACTTCTACTATCTCCTAAATTTTTAAGATTGTGGATGTTATAGAACCTATGTCCCCTCCATCTAATTGTGTGACTCCTTCTATATTGCAAATACCCTACTGAAGATGTCTATTGATGATTCTCATGGTTTTCAATATGTTGAATGCCACATAAACCATAAGCCCATCTCAAACATTATGGTGGACACCATGAGCACCTACAACATGTTTTCTAAGGATAATCATATTTCATCTTCATCTAGAATTTTATTGTTCTTCAAATAGTCCTAACACACCCATAATGGAATATCCATTTCAACCATCACTCTTTCTATTTAGGAAGGATTGAAATGCATCGATATTCCCTATCACATCATTACCCATTTCTAACTAAATTTAGTTTCTCTTAGTTCATTCTTAGCTTAGGATGATACATGCCATTCCATATATCTTTCACTAATACTTAAATTCTCATGTAATGGAAAAATATTACTATTCTTGACAACCGCTATCATCTAGTCTCTAACTTAGATAACTTATCTGTTGATTATTTTTTGAAAAATCCTTCTACTCCACATAAATCCTATATAGATGCCCTATTCAGACACTATCCACCATATGCACCTAAGATCTATCCCTCCTCCCTTACACCCTCCCCCTGCTACCCCATCATCCCAACCCATTATTGTCTCATCTTCCCTATCCACTACTAGTTTTTTCCCTTAACCTTTACAAAATAATGACAAGCAAAAATTATAGAATTTCAACCTATCCCTTCCATTCACCAATTTACAACTAAATACTTCCCACCTCCTAGACCTCTACCTTACCATAACAATCCTATTCCTCCCCTCCACCTAAATTTGTTCATCAACAACCCCAAAACCCCTACACTACGATTATTTACTGAAATTTAAAAAAAAAAATCCAAGAAAATTAAGGTTTTTCTTACCCTACTTAATATTTCCCCTCTAATTCTACTTCTTCATATACTTCTTTTCCTACAGTCAATAAATTTTCCAAACATTAGCATTAATTCCTAAATATATTCTATCCACCCTCGTTCCTCTCACCCACCTCATCCTTGTTGTCCTAGGCAATCTATTCCAACTACTGGACGATAAGGACCGAGTCGGGTGATATGAAGGGTAATTTGGGTTTCTAAAGTTTCCATCTAAGGATATAATTCTTAATTTGGTTAATAATTGGCTGCTTAGTGCTAATTGTCATTTCTACCTTCCTAATTTAGTGGTTGATAAAGAGGGAGAAATAAAACAACTGGTTATTGTGGAGTTAATTAAAATATTTACAAGCTTAGTTTTGATCATGCCTAGAGCTTTAACTACTATGGATTCGTGTTTAGCTCAGCATGGCTTGACAACCACATGGATTTGATGATTTAGCTGAACTATTCCTTCTGATCTTGGTCTAGCACTTTGAGGATAATATTTTGCATATTTGTTCATTTTGATTGCCATGTATACTTTGACAGTTGGTTTAGATTTAATTTGCGTTAGTTTTGTTTTTAGAACTGCCTGTTTAAAAAGCTATGGATGAACATGCATGATGATGTGCATATTGAGAGAATCTTTTAATAGTTACCTTTCCTATTTTTAGAAGCGTGTTACAGTTTATTTTTGGGGATTGCAAGCTCTATAAACGACAATCTTCAAAGCCCTCTATACTTAGGCAGTACGTAATCCATTGATTGAATGAATGAATACAAATATTTCTGTTTTTGTGTTAGAACGATTATTAATGTGTTTACTGTAGCAGTGTTCTGTTTTTTATCCTCTGTTTTTAGATTTCACAATATTGAGGTCCTCCACACTCCTAATAGATCCACTTGTTCTTGCTACATTTATTTTTTCTGTATAGACTAATGATATTTACACAGTTCCTTATCATGGTAAGCTTGCACCAGGCTGCCATGGATAATTCTGGAAATGCATCTAAAGTAGCTGTCAATGGTCATTTTAATTATTGTAATTGACAAGTAATCATAGTTTTCGAAATTACTTTTCTAAACAAAACTACTGTTAACTAGAATAGATTGTTATGCTTGAGGCAAACAAGTGCTGTTTGAGCTAAAAAAGCATTTGGCAATACTATTATTTTATTATTTTTTATTTTACTCTCTGACAGTTGTGCTATTATGTAAATTATTCACAGCGTACAAGATAGTAAACAACGTGAGCCAAAACATAAAGGAACTTCCTCTTGTTCTTCATCAGCTGTACATTTACAAGGGAAAGCTGCCATTCAACAACACCAGCTGTTCATTCGTGTTTTTCCTCCAGCCTGCAAACGGTACCTTATACAGCAACTACTTCTCAGAATACAATTCAAACAAATGGGATTGCAAGGAGAAGAATAATCCTAGAGATGCCTGCAGGTCTCTCCTTCGAGCAGGAATGGGTGCCGACATAAATTGTTATAAACCTCACACTTTATCAGATAGTTTATATCAAAAGCTTTTACCAAGAGTCTCATTAAATTGGGGAAGAATGCTTTGTAGGAGTTTACAGGGATGCTTGCAAGGAAAAGATTCAGCTAGAAAGGAAACAGAACATAAAAATGTTAAACAAAAATATGTGTGGAGAATGAAATTGAGCTCCTGTTGGACATAAAAATAAACAAACTGCATGCTTGGTGTACAGAATCTAACATACCCTAATTGGTCTACATTTGTATAGATGGATTCTCTCTGAATGACTGTTTGAAGGGTAAATTGAAGATTCTGAAACTATTTTATTGATGTTTCTTTGAGCCAAATGAAAACCAATTATAAAGGAAAAAATAAACTAACTGTTAACAGAATATATTATCCAGAACAACAAATA
Organism: Cryptomeria japonica; assembly: GCF_030272615.1. Classification (NCBI taxonomy): domain Eukaryota; kingdom Viridiplantae; phylum Streptophyta; class Pinopsida; order Cupressales; family Cupressaceae; genus Cryptomeria; species Cryptomeria japonica. Next base: position 454,899,216 of record NC_081412.1, read on the forward strand.
ACTTACGGAAATTGTATGGGGCTTTGCTACAGTTGAAAGGAGAGGTTCAGAATGATAATGAGTAAACCCAAGGGAATTGAATTCTTACAACTGGATAAAATCTTTCCTGTCGATCTCAATCCTCAAAACGTTATGGTGGACATTAATGGTAATGAAGCAAGGCTTGTTGATTTTGGGTAGAGTTCATAGTTCCTTTTTCCTCAAGACTTCTTCCTAAAAAGGAAGGCATTACTACCTTACTCTCTGTTAAGATGTCTATACTTACATCCTTAGAAGCTATATAATCAAGGATATCCAAACATTGCAACACTCATGATCTAAAAACTATAACATGAGGCTATTTCATAATCTTCCACAGATGAATCCGTGTTTCACTAAACCATAATCTCTAACTGTCATAGATCAGTTAAGATTCACCTTAGAATGCCTGCTAGGTTGAGTCAATTGCAACTAGAATTACATTAAGTTTTGGGCTATAGACGACTCAGTTTTGAACCTCCAAGATATTGAAGCAGTTACAGCAGTCATTGGACCGTGCCAATGATGAATATTTGGGGCTATGTTGTACCTTAAGGACTAACCACCATTCACATGTAACAAAGAGGTGAAGGATTGTTGAAATGGCTATCCAGTAGACAAAATTATCTTTTTGTTAGTTGTAAAATATGTTTTACTATCAAATAAAAGAGTCGTTTTGTCGGCTTAATAGACACTGCCTCATGTCAAGGACTACCCTAGATGTGATAGTAGAGTAATTGAGCTGATAGATACCCTTACCATGTAGGTAATAGAAACTGGACCTGACTGTTTTATCAAGAGGGTTAATAGATAGTCACTTGTAGTGCAAAGGTGATCAAAGTCGAGTGCTACTACGAAAGGGAGAGTTAACAATATCACTAAGATTACAAAGTGGTTTATGTCAGAAGCTACTTGTTCCTAGGTGGACAGATTTGTTGTTGATGGCCTAAGAATGATTGAAGTTGAAATCCACCAATCTGGATAGTTTCACTAATTGTGACCATTAGTGACCATTTGGAATTGAGTGTGGACCCCAAAGCTATATGGAACACTCCAAAATCTTCTTCCCAATTGTCCAATGGTATACTTGATCCTTGGTGATGAGGGTAGACATTTGATGTTATATGAGATACACCAAATTCGTCTTTGCAATTAATCTTTTAAAAAACCTAGTTTTCACTTGTTTATGATCATAACTCCTCCATCAGGATAGTTTGCTAGGTCCATTTGAGGACAGTATTTTGCATAATGAGGTCCTCCGCACTCCTAATAAATGATTGGTGCATTGGTCCACCTATCACTTGATAATGCTACATTTATTTTTTCCGTATGGACTAATGATATAAACACAGTTTCTCGGATCAAGGTTGCCATGGATGAATCTGGAAATGCATCTACAGTAGCTGTCATTTTAATTAGTGTAATTGACGAGAAATCGTAGTTTTGAGAAATTACTTATCAAAACAAAATTACTTTAACTAGTCTAGACTGTTATCCTTGAAGCAAACAAGTGCTATCAGCTCTGTGAGCTAAAGAAAGATTTGGGAAAAGTTGTATTTTATTATTTTTATTTTACTCTGTTTCATTGTGCTGTTATATAAATTCTTCATAGATAAAAGATAGTGTACGAACTGAGCCAAAACATCAAGGAATTTCCTTTTAAATGTAAAGGGAAAAGCTGCTGTTGAATAATGGTGAGATTTAAACAGCGTATTTTATGTTTTGACATTTAGCATAAATCAAAGATTAAAACATGCTGTTTAAGCCAAACCTTCAATTTTAGATTTTTCTCCAGCCTGCAAACGATGCCTGTTATAACGACTCTCCTCATAATGCAATTCAAACAAATGGAATTTGCTAAGAGAACAAGAATTCTAGAGATTCCCGCAGGTCTCTTCTTCGAGCAGGAACGTGTGCCTACACAAATTGTTACAAACCTCATACTTTATCAGGTAATTTATATCAAAAGCTGTTGCCAAGAGTTTCATCAAATTGGGGAAGGATGCATTGCACGAATAAAGATTTGGCTATAAAGGAAACAGAACATGGATCCCCTGAAACCAAAATATGGGTGGATAATGAAATTGAACTTCTGCAGAAAAAGGAGCACATAAACATAAAAAAACTTTATGCTTGGTATACAGAACCAAACATAACCTACTTCATCTACATCCATATAGATGGGTGTTCTCTGTATGGCTACTTGAGAGGAAATTATATGGATTTTTCCAGTTTTTTACAGTTGAAAGCAGAATGATAATGTGTATACCGAAGGGAATTGAGTTCTTACACCTGAATAAAATCATTCATGTTGATCTAAGCCTCGGAATGTTCTGGTGGACGCTAATGGTGATTAAGTAAATCTTGTTGAATTTGGGTTTTCCGGGCATGTAGATTGGCATGGCACTCACCCCACAATTGATAAAATAATGGGCACAAAAGGCTGTTGGGCTGTAGAGTATTGCCGGAAAGACAAACCCTCTTTTAAACACTTTGTTTATAGCTTTGGAATTATTGTGTTAGAGATAATAACAGGGCAGAAGTACATTGATCAAGCGCGAGGTTCCAGTCAATTCCAAATTCCAGATATTAAGGCACATGATAGAGAACGATTGCTTTAAAGAAGCTGTAAAAACTAGGATTACATAGGATAGGTGGGACATCTTTGTCGTAGGAGAAGCCAGGCGACCTGACCTGATGCGAATCTCTTGCTCACAGAACCTCAGTTCTTTGACAAACAGCACCCAGTCTAGATGAAATTAGTGTATGTGTTCTCTGGCTGTTGGAAGAACTTATCCATCCCATACGTTATAAATTCGATTTTAGCAACGGACAGTAGTTTAAAATTACAGGGCAGTTTGTGTGAATGATTGATGTTGGCCTCGATTTTATTTATGCTATTTGCAATGTTAAAGGCTGCCTTCATACATATACTTGTTTTTTATTTGAAGAAGAGAGAATTACCCAATTCAAATTCAGGCGTCGCTCACTCTCTGGACTGTAATATCTGATATTTGACCTGATGTGAAAATTAGACAATTCAATACTTACAAAACATTGAATTGTTGTGTCCTCCGTCTGTTTTGCAGTTCAACTTTTAGATTCACCGAGTTTAAAAGATCTGTAATTTTTCTTTGCTTATCTAATGATTACAGTCGCTGAAACTTCGGTGTTTGGATCAGGGATTTGTACTTTTCTCAGATGATTGGGACTGGAGTTTACCTATTTAAAAATGCTGTAACTGTAATCTTAAGATAATTTGCTTAAATTGAAAAAAAAAGAAATCACTCTTAGTTGCCAGTGGGTTCTAATTATGTAACAATTCAGTACAAATCTACAGATAATCTAAGTTGCCTTATAGGACCAGGGAAAATAGTTTTTTAACCATTTTAATCAGGACTAATTTTTGACCTCTGTGAAGAATTTTTTAATAAGGGTTATCTAGAGATGTTAAAAATATTATAGGACATGGTTAATCTCCACACAAAATTCTATTGCCCACAATTTTAAAAAAATCTGTGAAATTTTCAGTAGTTAAATCTTCATGATCTACATATTTGTTGCTGCAAAAACACTGTGTTTTGTAGATCTGAAAGTCTTTTTCAGTGCCTTTTTGTGTGGAGATTAGCTGCTGGCAATATTATATGCTACATAGAGTCGTAAAATAAAATACCTAAGAATAATTGAGGCACCCTCAAATTTTATGGTCATCCTTATCTAATATATGAAATAACAAATCCAAAAGCTTGTTTTCCCCATCAAGTCGAGCTACCATCTACTCAAATTTCCTTGTGGTTTGATTATTTAACTTTTTAAAATAATCTTGTAAGAAAAATAGCCATTAATAAAAAAAAAAGAGTTTATAGAAAGTAATAAATATGAAAAATTATAATCTAGATATTTTGTTTAGAATGTATATAAATTAAAAAACATTTATTTAATTATCAAAAAAAATATATTAAAAATTAGACATTAAATTATAGAATAAAATTTATGTATAAATCAATACTATCATCATTTTATATTTATAAAGATTTTATTAATATTTCAAATTCTAAATTTTAAATAAGATTATCATCATTTTCCATCATAATTTACTAAAATATTATAATAATCTTGTCTCACTATTGTGAATTTTTTTTTCCTTGAAATACTAATGTCCTAAATAGAAATTGGTGAGAGGGTTAAGAAGGTTATACATAGAAGATCAATAGATTAAAGAAGCCAAGAATAAATTATGAATCACAAAAAAGATATATTTCAAATCTTCAACAATTAAGTCCTTAAAGATACATATTTCTTGTGTTCCACGGTCACATTTGATTAGTGTAAAATAAATATTAATAAATTGAAAAGGCTAAAAATTATAGATTTGTTGAGAAATCTCTTACTTGTCATCTTCTTAAGCTTGAGGAAGAATGTCAGCTTTCTCCTAGTAATAGTGATTTGTTACTAAAGTGGCTAAGGCCATAGATGTTCTCAAAAGACATCAACAAGTTAAGATTAGAGGGGCCATAGTTAGGGCTCATCATCAGTGGCTCCAATTTGGAGACAAAGGATCAAAGTTTTTGTTTAATTTTCTTAAGCATAAAAACACCAGGGAGAGAGTGGATAGGTTGATCATAAATAACAAAGAAATTGTTGATATTGGTAGTATCACCGAGGCTTTCTCCCTCTTTTATTAGAACCTTTTTACCTTTGAGGACTCTAACTATGCCGAAAACTTGAGACTTAGATGCAAGGGCATTATCCTGTGTAGGATTTCTGTTGAAGACTCTCTTCTTCTCAAACAAAGGATCTCAATTGGAGAGATTAAGCGAGCCATCACTTCTCTTAAAAATGGCAAAGCCCCTGGACCGGATGGTCTCCCTGTTGAGTTTTATAAAGCTAACATTATTCATAATTGTGATGAATAATGTTGGTGTTGATTAATACAAAAGATATAATATCAAATTCATAATAATCAAATATGTTTGAGAGTATTGGCACCCTTCTTTGAATTAAAAGTCATTTATCCAAATAAAAAGAAATAAAATTTAAATTATGATTGTATTTAATTGTTGATAACTCACTCACAATTGTAATGTGTCATCTTTATTTATAAAAATTCTTGACACTCCCTAAGGTGATACACATGAGTTGATGTATCTATTTCCACTAAAATACTATATTTTCACCCATCATTCATACACTAGATCAATTCTCAATGGTAAACTCAAATTTCCTCTTAAGCAATAATCCTAACAACTCTTCTAGGGGAGAGGACCCAGTAGTTGTGCACCCTAACTTCTCGCTTCTCAAAATCCTACGTGAAAATTTCAAATCACTCCCAATTTTTACGGCAGCTTACTTGGCAAGTCTCTTGCTTATAACTAAGGTTTCAGGGCCACATCATCAGATATGATGCCAGATCAGCATGCTTTTTGCCAAGGTGTCCAAAACAACCAAAGAAAAAAAGTGAGACCAATAGACGTGCAAAAGGGGCCCCAATACTTGTGCAGCTGATGTGGCATCACATGTTTGTTTGCTTTTTACAACAAATGGTATATTTCATTCAATCATCGGTACTCATCATAGCAATAACTTTAAAATCACAACTATTAGTGCAATGTTGTACAAAAATTAGACATTAAATCAACAAATATGAAAGTATTAAATCAACTCGTACATTTACATTATTCTCACAAACGAAAATGATCATCTAGATATCTTCTTGGTTCTACACTACTGTGATAACTGCATTAATTCATAGTGTACTAGATAGTGACCAACGTGAGACAGAACATAAAAGAAGTTTCTCTTATTCTCTGTAAATGTAGAGGGGAAAGTGTTGGTTATGGGAAGTCCAACGGGCTCACTTGTTTCCCTCCATTTACATGACTGCTGCCATTCCTTTTAAAGACTTATAAAACTAAATGAATAATGTAATAATTTGACATTGCATAGCTGAAGTATGCTGCTTGTTATATGTGTAAACAAAAAGGGATATTAATAACAGAGGTTTCCCCTGCTCCCTATGTTTGTAGTTTTCAATTTATTTGTATCATTCATTCTTTATTTCTGATTCTGTTAATTGTTTTGTTTGCATTTCATATTAAAGAAAAAGCACCATCTCTTCATTCTGGTTTTTCCTCCAGACTGAAAACGGTGCATGTTATTGCAATTCATACACATGGGATTGGAAGGAGAAGAGGAATTCTACAGACGCCTTCAAGTCTCTGTTTCGAGCAGGAACGGGTGCCTACACAAATTTTTCAGATAATTTATATCAAAGGCTATTGCCAAGAGTTTCACCAAATTGGGGAAGGATGCATTTCACGAGTAAGGATTTGGCTATAAAGGAAACAGAACATGGATCCCCTGAAACCAAAGTATGGATGGAGAATGAATTTGAACTTCTGTAGGAAAAGCAGCACATAAACATAGACAAACTATATGCTTGATATAGAGAAAACGCATATCCTACTTAGTCTACATGTATATAGATGGATGTTCTGGATGACTACTTGAGAGAAATTTGTAGACAGTTTACCTAGAGTTGGAAACAGAGCTTCAGAATGATAAAGGGTACACAGAAAGGAATTGAATTCTTAAACCAGAATCAATAATTCATGTTCATATCAAGCCTCAGAATATTTTGGTGGATGCTATTGATAACGAGGCAAAACTTGTAGCTTATGAGTTTTCAGGGGATGTAGTTTAGCATGGCATGCACACCGAAAGACAAATTCTCTTATGAAGATGATGTTTTTTATTATGTTAGCAGGGAAAGGGCTCTGATTCCACGTACAAAGAGCAGCAAGACTAAGAAACCGCCATGAGAGAACAGCAAGTATTGAACAGTTCAGGAGACACCAAAAAACTGAATAATACAGACACAGAATGCAAGACTAACCAGATTATAACCATATGGGTCCTACTAGCAAAAACCAAAAACATTAACCAAAACATCATACAGCTATACTTACCAAATCCACAATAAACGAGTCTTTAGAGATAACCACCAGCAAATCAAAACAATTAAAGAACAAAGAAACACCTTTTGAATCGTTGTTTTAGAGATGATAACAGGGCAAAAGCATGTTGATGTTTATTAAATCAAGTGAATCAAAATATAACGAATCATATTATACAATTTAAAATTGAAAAAACGTCTACAGAGCATCAATTTCGATGCCTGATTCAGGGCTTTTCCTATTTCATAGAACAATTTGTTTTGAACTATCGAGCACGAAATATAGTGTATCTAATCCATGGTAAAAGAGAGAGTGCTTGCCTGTTGTGTACTTGCCAGATGATTCAATTCTTGAAATCTTCTGGCTATCCTGCGAAATTTCTCTATGGGTTGAAGTTCAACACTTGGACGTTATAAAAAGGAATGCCTCAATGAGCACAAACATTGGCATTTGATTTTCAAGCATGAGAATGTCCACCTGATTATATAGAATGTGTAGTTGTTAACATCAAACATTGAAATAAATGTTAGCAACATTGAAGTGACAGTGCATATGAATAAGGTATTCCGGAGTATTGTTAGGTGGAGGCGTCTGACTCGCGAGGAGTGAGAGTGGGCCCCGCCGCAGGCTTTAGATGCACCCCCGTGGATTGCCTGCACCGTATGGAATTTGTTTTGTTTAAGGGGAGCAGAGTACCACAATTCTTAAGAGGTTGAAGATTCTGAGGCGCTTCCCATTTCTATCACCACCAATTCAACTGCATTCTTTTCTAGAAGGATTCCCCTGCATTCTTTTCTAGAAGGTTTGCATTTTCTGGACTTCCACTCCTGCTTTGTTTCTAAAGATATATTTCTATCATTTTCATTATTATCTATTATTTTATTTAGTCATGAACTTTTTTCCATTTACTCTATTGTCCAATGCATGGATTTTTTCAATAATTTTTTTTCCTACAATTTTATTAAATATATATTATTTTTTAGTTAAAAATTAGGAAAAGATTTTTACAACAATATTATTTATTATAATGACTTGAATAGATATCATTATTATTTCTTATTAGACCTACATTCATTATAAATTTTTCTTAAATGTAATATTAAAAAAACTGTAGTCTATATCATAATTTTTGAAAAATTAATACTAAAGAATACATATTTAAAAAATAGCATTTCAAAATAATTTCATTTGATCCCCCAAAATGAAACTAAATTGATTTCTCTTTAGCATTTTGATAGGTGTAGAAAAGACTCTATTAAGAGTTTTTTCTAAGTCTAGAATGTGCATCGAAGGGGTTTCATCTAACCCCTTCAATCAAATCTTATTTCAATGGAACCCTTCTCGACTTCAATCATTATTTTCTCTAAAAAATGCACAATTGAACCACATAATTGTGGGATCATAGTAAACTACTTAGAGCAATAATTAGAAGGTCTCATATTTTGGGCAAAAAACAAAGTAATAATATACACTTATCATCTTCAATATTAATATGAATGGATTCTAGCTAACTCACAATCAAATTTTATTCATCTAAAAGGTTTAAAACATAGTACCCATCTTTTATTTTTAATAAATATAATTTTCTTCTCAAATAAAGTTAACTTTCTTTTAAAATCTTTGTTTGATAGATGTCACCAATCCATTTTCATAGACAATGTATGACGATCTCTTCAAAAACAATTAGCTGAATAAAATCTTCAAAATATAAACAAATGGTTTCTCATTCTTTGTAACAACTCTTAGCAATTTTTTTTAATATAAATTAATCTAGAATAATGCAAGGTATATGCACCAAGTTGTGGTACCAAAAGGGGGGTCTTTTTTTTTTGTTAAAAGGGTAAAAACTTTATTGAAATTTAGACAAAAGAATTACAGAGAGAGACGGAGCTCTGAGGCCCCAGACAAAAGCCACAAATCCAACCCCATTTTAGCCAACTTCATAACCATCCATGCCCTCAGTAAGAATCTTCTGCAAGTCCTGGCTATAATCCCCGGAGAGATGCTCCCAACCTTCAACTTTCCAATTACTATCATGATCCGAAGCCCACTTGGCCAAGCAATCAGCTACTCTATTCCATTCACGAGGGATGTGGATGAAAGACACATATTCCATTAAAGTACCAATTTGGAGAATCTGCTGGACAATCCCAGCCAACTGCCACTGAATCCCGCTAACCTTCTGATCCTTCAACAAGTTAACAACCACTTGTGAATCTGAGTCACAAATCACCTTCCTTCGACCCAACTCCCAAGCCCTCTCTAGGGCATAGAGAATCGCAAATCCCTCCACAATGTTATTAGAATGCCACCCTTTATGCACCGAAAAGAGGATAACAACCTCCCCCGTGCTGTTCCTGCCAACACCGCCAACTCCAGTCGGGCTCGGGTTCCCCCTTGATGAACCATCGGTGTTAATCTTGAAAATCCCTTCCAGGGGGGGAATCCACCTTCCCACCCTTTGCACCTTCTTCATAACCCATCTACCTCTCCTGACACAAGCTGAAACAAGAGGCAACTCCTACAGGCCAAGCCTACTCACCATATCTACCTCGTCTCTACTCAGCGGAAAATTCACCTCACATTTAGCATCCACTGTCTCCCGGATCATAGCAATGATCCTATTCCAAACTTGTTGAACAAACAATTTGTCCTCACGAAAGATCCCCATGTTCCTCTTGAGCCAGATCTGCCACAGAATGAAGATGGGCCTAATATACCAGACAGTCTGGAAGAAGGGGGACAAGATAGGAGGTCTGCCCAAACTATTCCATAACTCTACCAGAGAATCTGCGTGGACACAGGGATGCTTCCATACCCCCCACCAATAATTCCAAATAAGCTGGGAGAAAGGGCATCTAAAGAATAGGTGTGAAGAATCTTCTTCCCCATAACCACACAAAACATAGATAGAGGATCCCAAAAATCCCCGCTTGCAAATATTGTCCCAAGTTAGACATCTATTCAAAGCCAAAGTCCAAGCGAAGCAATTACACTTCGGCCAAGAAGCATTATTCCACACCTGTTTCCACTAGATCACCTCTCTTCCCTCAAGTCTTCGGTAACAATTCCCGGTATCCACTAGCCATAGTAAAAATGCCCTTAGGATTTGGAAGCCAAGCAAGCCCATCCCTACTCTTGAGGGAGCTACAATGTCTACTTGCCAGAATGCCCTGCAACTCAGCACACTCTTCCTCCATCTCAACAGCTGGCCACTCATTAGGAACCTTTCACCGCTCCAACTCCAGCCAACCACACCTATAAGCAACCTTAAAGTCACTCACCCTAGACCATCCCGCCTCCAAAAATATCTGGCACAAATTCCCAAGGTTAGGAAACTAGTCCAGGATGGGAGGATATCCATCCCAAGAGTCGTTCCAGAAAAGGACCTCTTCCCCCCTTCTGCATATCCAAAAAAGTCCATCCTTTATGAGAGAGGCCCCCCTCTTGAGAGTATACCAGATCAAAGATCCCTTTCCCTCCAGCGGATATCTAGGGATTTCCTCCATCGGGATCCTCTGCATATATGTGTTGGCTAGAATCCTAGCCTAGCCTTGATCCTACTCAACACACCACCTCTAGTAAAGTTTAGCCGCCAACGCTTCCCCAAAAAAAAACAGACTGCCTTAAACCAAGCCCCCCCGACTGTTTCGAGCTACACACCAAGTCCCAATTGACCAGACTCCATTTGGAAGAGGAAAGATTGCCTACCCATAAGAATTGCCTAGCTAGAGAATCCAATCCCTTCAGGAACCACTTAGGAGCCACATGAAGCATACATCGGTAGATCGGAAGAGCCTGAACCACCGACTGAATCAATTGAACCCTTCCAGCGAAGGATAGCCATTTATGAGTCCAATGTTCAACCTTCGTGCGAAATTTGTCCAAGATACCCTGCCAGGTCGCCCTAGGAGGGTTGCTAGGAGAAATAGGAATACCTAAATAAATCAGGGGAGAAGCGCCAACTTGGAATCTCAAGATAAGGGCAATCCTTCTTTGAATAGCTTCAGGAGTGTTGAAAAATAGGATTGAATATTTATCCTCATTGATCAACTGGCCCGAGGCCGCATGATAAACATCCAAGACCTTACGCAGATTAGTAGCTTCCTTGACCTGAGCAAGCCCCATAAGGGTCGTGTCATCCACAAACTACAAATGGGATTGCGACTGCAAGTCATTACCCCATTTCCATCCCTGAATAATACCTAGCCCCATATTATGCTTGATTAGCCTTCCCAGACCCTCAACCAAAAGAATGAATAAATCGGGGGAGAGGGGGTCCCCCTGGCGAAGACCTCTAGAAGCACCAAACAACTCCATATGGTCACCATTAATAAGCACCGAGGAAGAAGTAGAAGTGACACAACTCATAACCGACTAGACCCACTCATCTGCAAAACCAAAAGCCCTGAGGATCTTTTGAAGGAAGGACCACTGAACTCTATCATACGCCTTAGCCATATCCAGCTTGATAAACATAGCTTTGTCCTTGGATGATGCCATAGAATGAATGGTCTCCGTAGAAATGACCACCCCATCCAAAATTTGTCACCCTTCCACAAAACCACTCTGCTCCTCAGAGATAACATTCCCCAGGCACTTCTTCAATCCATCCGCTATCAGCTTGGAGATGATCTTATAAATCACATTGCAGAGAGAGATAGGGCGGAATTGGCCTAACCGGTCAGCCCCCTCACATTTGGGGATTAGAGAAATGAACGTTGCATTCAATGCCCTAAGCATCTGCTTATTCCTTTGAGACTCCTGGACCACATCCAATAAATCTAATTTGATAATATCCCAGAATTCTTGAAAGAATTCAACCGGGAACCCATCCGGTCCAGGGGCTTTTCCTTTCCTCGTGTGAAAGACAATCCTTTCTAGCTCTTCTAACAAAATAGGACACAAAAGCTTCTCATTCATCTCCCCTGTGACCTGTAGCATCGTAAAATTGTGACACTTGCAATTTCAACTGCATTTGGGTCTTCACGATGGCGGTGCAACGTTGAACCTGAATAGAGACCCCGAAACCTGTTTACGACATCAAAAACTGCATCTTTCTGCACCTTGGCCTGATCCTCCTTGCACCCTGCTGTCTCGGGAGGTGGGACCATGGCGCCCAGCGCCCTGGTCCTTCAGGACCATGGCCCCTAGCGCCCTGGTCCCTCAGGACCATGGCACCCAGCGCCCTGGTCCCTGGCCCTATTTTGGGCCCGATCTCTTGTTGGGCATCGGGTCTTCAAGCTTGCAATTTGGAAAATAATGCTCCTAGGTCGGCCTAAGGTCGGAAAAATTAGTCTCCTAACCCTAATTGACAAGTATATAAACTACATTTCCCCTCCCAAAAAAAGAGGAGGAAAAACATATGTGTGCAAGAGGCGGAAGCGATAGGCAAACATTAAAACATTAAAACATTCAAACATTCAAGCATTCCTTCAAGCAATTGAGCATTCTAGGTCTCCATTCAAGGCTAGGTGTTGCATTCAAGACAAGGATTCAACCATTGAAGAGGAGATCACCTGCAACACACAACATACAACATACAACATCATTACACCTTCGCATGTAAGAATACAAACATTCTTACAACAAGGTATCAGTACTTGATTACATTACAAACATTTGCATTTACAGCATTCTCATTTCTTGGTTAATTCCAAAACCGGGGTTTGACCTGAAGGTAAACCCCTAATCCCTAAACCCCCAATCGTCCTCTCTTTTATGTGTGTAGGTTGCAGGTACGCGACTGTAATTGAAGATCTGGAATCCTTGTGCAGAGACGAGCAGATCCCCCTTCGTTTTGCGGATTTTTCGGAGGACCGTGTGCACTCCGGGCGCCATTGTCCCCTCAACTTTCGCTCAAACTTGCAGGACAGCATCGTCTCGACATTTTACTGCTAATTTCAGGTTCGTAGCTTCATCTCGTGTCTCTATCTCCGTCTACAAGCGAATCTTTCCTACTTTTACATACACTCCTAGTTCAATCCTTCTATCTACATTCTTTACAAAAGAGGGTATCCTTGCTGTCTCAACCCTTGAAACTCATCTAGAATTCAATATTGCATTGTCTGGGATTGGATCTTGTGAGTTTCAACCCCTCTTTTGAATGTAAAGTATCTCCTAAGTGAAAACCGTCAATCCTAGTGACCTCCTTTCTCTCTCTGTGGAGTGGGGGAACACCTAGGGTTCGATTTTTCGCTTTACATTTTGGTGAACCCGACGTGAACATCCTAATTCTGATTATTCATGGTTAGATCTAAAAAATTTTGCTTCCTTAATTACATTTTCATGTTTGATCTTTTGCAAATTTTAGAGGTTAATTGCATTAAAACCCTAAATTTTCTTTTTAGTAATTGAGCTTGTGGAATGTTTAATTGTTAATGCTTGTTTCAGATCTACCCTTCTATTGCAAACTGTCAATTCATATTTGTGCTTTAATTCTGAAAATTAGGTGGTTAAGTGTCAAAACCCTAATTTTTAAAACCCTCTTGATTCAACCTTTGACCGATGATTTCACTGATCAGAACACCTCCAAATCGGCTGTAACTTTGGATTCCGCAACAAAATCATAATATCTCTCATCCCTGAAAATTTTGAAAAAAGTTGCGAGGACTGTGTGCACCCCGAGCGCCACTGTCCCTGACATTTTTTCCAAAATTTCGGGAGCTAGATCTTACTGTATTTTTCTGCTAGAATCCAGAATCTTGGCTGATTTCATCAATTCTAACACTTTCAAAGTTAAAGTCAAAGTTGGTCTAGTGATTGCTTGGATTAAGGCTTATAATCATTCAAAAAATTGTTGAAATTGAAATTTCGTGTCAAAATTGTGTTTCTTACTGTCCTAAATTTGAAAAGTGTGTTGGCATTCATTCAAAGTTTCAGTGCTTTATTCAAATTTTTGCAGTTTGTGACTTTTGAAATTAAATGTTTAATTGCAACAACTTTGATTTCCGCTTTCAAAATTGAATTTTGCATGAAATTGAGTCAACTTTTAAATTTCAAAGCTTGCATTGCTTTTAGTCTTCCCTCTAAAATCATAAAATTCAAAATTTTAGTTTCCCTCTTTTTCAAAATTCAAATTTTGCATTTTTCAACAATCTTGGTAGGATTCAATTTTGAGATTGCAACTTTAATTTGGCCTATCTACAAATCGTAAAATCACTCAATTTTTTCAGATTAGCTTTAAAATCATCATAACTTTCATCCTTGAAAATTTCGAAAAAAGTTGCGAGGACCGTGTGCACTCCGTTTGCCACAGTCCCTGGCATTTTTTTCAAAATTTTGGGAGATTGTCATGATTGCATTTAACAGCTTAAATCTAGGAGATTGGCTGATTTTATTGAAATTTGCTACCTCTAAATTCGAAAATAAATTCAAAATTCAAGATTTCAATTTTCAAGATAACAATTAAAATTAAGTGCTACCTCCTTGGCCCTAATTTTCAATTGTGCCTACCTTTCTTGGAAGTTGTGTTTCCCTCTTCTTTCACAAAGTTCAAATTGGATAATCATTATCTCATTGTTCAATTTTGCCAACTTTATTTTTCAAAATTCAAAATCTTCTCTCCCTCTCTAGTGCATGAGTTTTACAACAATAAGCCCTACTTACACTATTCTCATTAGACGAAGCCTTAGAATTAAGTCTTTCCAAGGTTTAATTACCGAGGAGATGGAACCTAATTTGAATGGCCTTTTTAACGAGGACACGGGTAATTCCTCTAATCCTCTTAATGATGAAGAAGCTCTCCATGAGGTTTCTGTAGAACAACTTTCGAAATTGGATAACCAATTTGATGATTTTCAGTAATGGATGTCTCAAGAATACCCCGATAGCCAAGCTCTTTCATTAATTGAGGGTCTAAAACGTATGGTTCAAAGTGATAAGAATGGAATTGATATTTTGCGTAGTATTGCACACATCGTGGATTCGAATGTGATGCCTATGAAGAGTTGTGCCGAAACTTTAGGTTATACACAACCTCCTACTCAAGTCAATCATTCTATCCCTTTGACAACTTCTATTGTTAGTATACCTACTTTTACATCAAACATAATGACTACTTCAATACAAAACATTCCACCTATGATCACCAGTCATGGGGGCAATCCTTCCTCTTCAATCAACCCTCTTCCTTCATTCAATCCGACTTCTTCATTCATTCCTTCGATGAGTGTCCCTATTACATCTCCACAAATGAACATGACGCAAGGGGGCAATTCATTCAACCATTCCATTCCTCCTTGTAGTGTTCCTTCTTTCCAATCATCTCCTATGACTAACTATCATAGTGTCCCGCCACCTTACCCTCAATCAATACCTTCTTTCAATAACATAATACCTCCATCACAATCTAACATGTCTAATATGAACTCTTCAACTGAAGCAACCATTAACAATCTTGCACAAACTGTCTCTTCGTTACAGCAACAAATTGCCTTTATGAATCAGTCTAAGTTTAGTGTGCCCACATTTGATGTTGCGAGCCCACTTTCTCTTGACATTGTTCGAGCTATCCCCCCTAAGCATGTTGAAATCCCACAGTTGGAGCTTTATAATGGTAAAGGTGATCCTCTAACACATGTTAAGACCTTTCAAACAATATGTACCGATTTTGCTCATGACCAAAGGTTGCTTGCAAAACTGTTTACTAGAACATTAAGAGACAAGGCTCTACAATGGTATTGCTCGTTGCCTTCCTATTCTATTACTTCTTTCCAACAACTTGCAAATGCTTTTATTCAACAATTTCAAAACAATATAAGTCCTAAAGTTACTTTGATTGATTTAATGCATTGTAAACAAGGTGTTAAAGAAAAAGTGACTGATTTCATTGGTAGATATAAGCATTTGTGTGCTCAAATTTCTTTTCCAGTACTTGACAATGATATTCAAAGAATCTTTATTTCTAATTTACAAAAAGATATTAGAGAAAAACTTTTGTTTTCTGAGTTTACTTCTTTCCAACAGTTGTGTGCAACTCTTCACAATTATCAAATGACTGTGAGTCAAATGGAACAAGCAAATCCTATGGCTCCGAGTGATAAGGGTGATAGTAGTCAACAACCATTTGGGAAGTTTAAACTGAATAGAGGGTTCATTAAGTTCAATGAAAACATCATCAACAACAATGTGAATGCAGCATCAGGTGTGCCTCCTATTTCTAAGTTTTTCAAGAAAGAAAAAGAGTTTACTCCTTTGAATGAATCATTGCATAGTATTATGAATAAGTTATTGGAACGAAATGTGCTTACCGTCCCTCCTATAAAGCAAATAGATCCTGCAAAGATTAATTCACCCTATTTTGATAACAAATCTTTTTGTCAATTTCATCGTCAACCTGGGCATGATACTGAAAAATGTTTTGCTTTAAAGGGTAAAATTCAAGATTTGATTGATAATAATACTATCTCTGTTTCAGGTGTGAATGATAAAGGCAACACATCTGTAGCTCTTCCTAACCAAAATCTTAAGATTTTTACTGATCCATTACCTTCTCATACCTCTAATGTGATTGAGACTAATGGTTCCTCTTTCTCACCTGATGGTCTTGTGTCTATGACTCCGAATGTGATTAACTTTGTAGAGTAGCAGAAAACCCCTAAAGAACCTTCCATCACATTTGATTCCAGGGTCTAGGGAAACTATCAGGGCACCTAATGGTCCTTTATATATAGTTGCAAAAGTCAAGAATACACCTTGCCATGGAGTGCTTATTGATCCTTCTTGCATGGTTAATGTTATTACTGAAGAATTTCTTTTTACTTTGCAATTGAATCAAGTGATCTATGACAAAACAAATGTGGTTGTGAAATTATTTGATGCATTTTCTTCTCCTGCAATTGGTTCTATTACATTACCTATTGAGGTCCATAACAAATCCCTTGATGTGAGCTTTGCTATTATTCCATCATCTGAACAATTTCGTGTGAAGCTAGGCTATCCTTGGCTATCTTTCATGAAAGCTATTGCTTCTCCTATTCACAAGTGTTTGAAATTTCCCCATAATGGTGAAGTTGTTACTGTCAATCATAGTCTCTTTAAACCAGCTGAAAGAACTTCTAGTGTTCCTATTGATTATTTTTGGTCTAAACAATTTTAATCTCTTCCACCACAAAGTGATCATCTTTTCAAATCTTATCAAAAGTGGAAAAAAGATATGATCCTATCTCTAAGTGAACCTCGAACACCCAAACTTGATATTCCTATCTTTCTTCAGAAGGAAGTTCTTCCTTTGAAAGATAAAACTAATGTCTTTCCTCAAGAAGATTCCCAACCCATTCTTGTGTCTAATAAACTTTCTAAAAGTAGACCTATACCTCCTCGTCATGATGGACTTGGTCTCCTTCCTAAACCAAATATTCCTCCTTTATATGGAGCAGTTCCTCCTCCTTCCTCTTATAAAGAGAAGAGACCTTCCTCTTCTCCTATTATCCAACCTAAGAGACCACAACCTAAACACCCAAGTGATAAGGATGAGAACATTCCTCCTCCTCAATCTTCTCAACTTCCTACTAAGACTAGACGAAATCGTTCTGCGCGTGAACGCCGATGAAAGCGTCATCTTAGAGCTCGTGCAGCTGCTTCTCAAACTTTGCAATCCCCAAAGACACCTTCAGCTAGTATTATTCCATTTTCTCCTCAGCCGAAAATTGAGCCAAAATCTCCTAAGCATAAGATGCATAATGGTTTTGATCCTGTGCGAGTTAAAGATCCTATTTTTATAAATCTTGATGATGATATAGATGAAAATTTTATTCATGATGAAAATGTTACTTCTCTTGCTTCTGATAGTGAATATGAATATGTTGATATTAATAACCATTTATCTAACGAATTTTCTAAAGCACTTATCTTAGCTCCTAGACAAGAACAACGTGGCTTGGAACATGAACATAGCCCTTGTTTGGATCTTGTGATAGCTCCATCTACTGTGTTGGATGTTCCTCCTCTAGCGTGTTTCCTGCCTTCCCGAAATATTGATCAGCAAGATCGGGGGGTGGATGACGTGCTAGACTAGTTCATTAGCACAACAGACTCTCTCCTCCTCTCTTGATCTCTTTTGTTACTTCTTCTATGTGTTATTCTCATTCTTCTATTTGTTGTCCTTAGTGTTGTCTACTTGAGGACGATGCAAAGCATTGAAATCTCTTTTGGTCTCTCTAATGTTGACTCAAAAGACACATGTGTTCCCTTCTTCTAGGTGACCTTCCTTGATTGGGGAATGAAGAACAATTATGCATACATACATATGATATACATGAATTATCATACAACATACTGACCCCAAGGAAAGCGAAGTCACCTCGGGGTTTGTGTTTTGTGTCTATTATCCTTGGGTTTATCTCACACTTGGGGGCTAAATCTTTGTGATAACATGCTCCTTTCCCTTCTCATTTCTTATGTGTATCACTACCTTAAAGCAATCGCCCCCGATGAGGCATGTGCGATCTCTTTAACGTAGGGGGCATAAACTCCGTTCATATCTCTTCAAGATTCTTAAAAAAATTTCTTGGCGAACTTAGCTTTGCCTTGAAAATTTTTGGTATTTTTTTCTTGCATGACTCATAGTGAGGGAGCCGTACTACTGTCAGTCATGGTTCTCCCTCATGATCTTCCCTTTTACTTTGTCAATCAAAGTCGTAAGATCCTTAGTCCACTGGGGGCTTGGTGTATCTTGCCTCCTTGACATGGTGAAAGTCTTTCAATGTTGTTTCCTTGTACTTTACCGGAAGTATGGGCATACGCTTATACTCCCGCTAAAGTGGGGGCTAAATGTAGCATCGTAAAATTGTGACACTTGCAATTTCAACTGCATTTGGGTCTTCACGATGGCGGCGCAACGTTGAACCTGAATGGAGACCCCGAAACCTGTTTACGACATCAAAAACTGCATCTTTCTGCACCTTGGCCTGATCCTCCTTGCACCCTGCTGTCCCGGGAGGTGGCCCTGGCCCTATTTTGGGCCCGGTCTCTTGTTGGGCATCGGGTCTTCAAGCTTGCAATTTGGAAAATAATGCTCCTAGGTCGGCCTAAGGTCGGAAAAATCAGTCTCCTAACCCTAATTGACAAGTATATAAACTACATTTCCCCTCCCAGAAAAAGAGGAGGAAAAACATATGTGTGCAAGAGGCGGAAGCGATAAGCAAACATTAAAACATTCAAACATTCAAACATTCAAGCATTCCTTCAAGCAATTGAGCATTCTAGGTCTCCATTCAAGGCTAGGTGTTGCATTCAAGACAAGGATTCAACCATTGAAGAGGAGATCACCTACAACACACAACATACAACATACAAAATCATTACACCTTCGCATGTAAGAATACAAACATTCTTACAACAAGGTATCAGTACTTGATTACATTACAAACATTTACATTTACAGCATTCTCATTTCTTGGTTAATTCCAAAACTGGGGTTTGACCTGAAGGCAAACCCCTAATCCCTAACCCCCCAATCGTCCTCTCTTTTCTGTGTGTAGGTTGCATGTACACGGCTGTAATTGAAGATCTGGAATCCTTATGTAGAGACGAACAGATCCCCCTTCGTTTCGCGGATTTTTCGGAGGACCGTGTGCACTCCGAGTGCCATCGTCCCGTCAACTTTCGCTCAAACTTGCAGGACAGCATCGTCTTGACATTTTACTGCTAATTTCAGGTCCGTAGCTTCATCTCGTGTCTCTATCTCTGTCTACAAGCGAATCTTTCCTACTTTTACATACACTCTTAGTTCAATCCTTCTATCTACATTCTTTACAAAAGAGGGTCTCCTTGCTGTCTCAACCCTTGAAACTCATCTAGAATTCAATCTTGCATTGTGTGGGATTGGATCTTGTGAGTTTCAACCCCTCTTTTGAATGTAAAGTCTCTCCTAAGTGAAAACCATCAATCCTAGTGACCTCCTTTCTCTCTCTTTGGCGTGGGGGAACACCTAGGGTTCGATTTTCCGCTTTTCCTTTCCTCGTGTGAAAGACAATCCTTTCTAGCTCTTCTAACAAAATAGGACACAAAAGCTTCTCATTCATCTCCCCTGTGACCAGAGAGGGAATGCAAGCAAGAAACTGATTCTCCGCCTCCACTTCTCCTTGGGAATCCTCCTTGAAGAGGGTCTGGAAAAAATGAAGTGACTCCCTCAAAATCTCCTGCAAGGATAGGCACTGATCACCTCTATCGTTAATAAGAACAGGGATGGAATATCCATGTCTTCTCGCTTTCACTGAATTGAAGAAGAAAGCAGTGTTCTTGTCCCCCTCCTTCAACCAATCGATACGAGCTCTCTGCTTCCAATATATTTCTTCCCTAAGCTCCCATTCCTCAACCACCTTGACAACCTTGTCCTCCTCCCTAAGCAAGTCCTCAGACAACCCATGCTCTTTGATTTCACTGGTGATCCCATTCAACATGCTTTGAGTCACTTTCTTAGCATGAAAAATGATCCCGAATCCCTGTCGGTTCCACTGTTTAAGCTGAAACTTAACAAATTACAGCTGCTTGGCAAAAGAGTACATGGTTGTGCCAAAAACCGGCCTCCCTTTCCTCCACCACTCCGCTACAAGAACCTGCAAAGTAGGATCCCGAAGCCACATGAGTTAGAATTTGAAAGAAGGTGAGCGCGCTACTCGAGCCGAAGAAGACACCAGCTTGATGGGCCAATGATCTGACCCTCTCTAGTCCAGAATCTCAGAACTTGTGGACCACCCCCCCCCCCAATCCAAAAATCAGAGACCAAAAAATGATCCAACCTCTCTGCAATCCAATACTCTCCCAACCTCCTATTGTTCCAAGTGAACAACCCATTGCCAGGCTTAATATCAACAAGGTGCAACAAGGATATACTATCCTGAAAAAGGTGGGAAGAGGGTTCCAACCTCATAACCCCCCCCTTCTTCTCACTCAGCTCGAGGATTGCATTAAAATCTCCTGTCATAATCCAAGGGTGAAAGGGGGCCAATCTTCGTACACCTGAAATATGGGACCATAAGTTTTGCTTGCCCTGAAAATCAGTAGGGGCATAGATGTTAGAAAACAAGATTAGTTCTCTAGTCTCAAGACTAGATATAACCTCGGAAACCAAAGATCTGGAGGCCACCCACCAGACAAGGAGAAATCTTAATGGGTTCCAAAGGTAGGTCACCCCTCCAGAAGAACCAATTGCCCCAACACACTGACACTCACCTCGCCCCCACAACTTTGGCACCAGACCCATCATACTCTCCCCTAAAATTTTAGTTTCTTGCAAGAATCGGACATCAGGTGAATGATTCCTAATCAACTCCCGAACAACTTTTTGTCTAGGGCCACTGTTCAAGCCCCTCACATTCCAAGAAAGCACAATTATTTAGGAGGATTGAAAAAGTGAGAATCCAAAGTCTCCACTGACCTTGACTCAACCAAGTTCTCCCCCATCAATTTGATCTTCTCCAGATCTTTCTTTCTCCCCACCTTTGAACTCTTCTCTGAAGCACTTTTCTTTATATCTTTCTGATACAAACCCAGGTGAACGGAGGGCTTATTACTTCTAACCCTAGCTAGTTCCATTTTTAGAGCTATCAAAGACCCCTCCCCCTCAACCGAGTTCACCTCAAAGCCTGGAGTGATTTCCAACTGGGCTCCTACTGGCTGATCCATCTCCATTTGCTGACTTCCAACCGCAAGCAAGGCCTAGGTAGAGTTCTCAATTACTCTTTCCGGCCCCCCCTGAAGCACCTTGATCCAAAGAGGTAAGCCCCAGATTTACTTCCTGATGGCTAAGGTCATCCAAGACTTCAAATCTGTTGAAGGAATCCCCCTCTTGTTGCTCCTGTAAGGGCCTCTTTTGTCCTCAATTCCTGTTTTTTGTCTTAACTGAGACAAACCCATCAGCACCCTCACCCTTGACCAACATGGCAACTTTCCCCTTCTCAGCCCTATCTAGGCCCAGGTCTGACTGCTGAGGTTGGCACACCACCGACTTATATCTAGGACACTTACGCTATAAATGACCATACTCGTGACATAGATGACATCGAAAAGGTAGAGTCTCATAATCTAACTGTTGAACCCAAGAATAAGAGCCTGCACACATATCTATAGCATCTAGCAAGGGTTTACTAAGATCAATTTCAACATAGATACGCGCAAAGGTCATTACCTTTCTCCCCAGGGTTTGTGTTGATGATCCCACAGGCCTCCCAAGCAGAGCAGCAAGCATCTAGAGCACATCCTCCCGACAAAATTCCACCAGAAAACGTGGTAACCGGACCCACACTGGAACCCTATTTGGGAGCTCCTCAGAAGGATTAAACCCCACATGCCAAGGCTTGATGAAGAATCCCACTTGGTTGTAAAAGTACGACCCCCCTTCAAAGACCCTATTGCGATCCTCCATGCAATTGAAAGTAACCATGAAGTAGTTATTGGCCAACAACATGATCTCCATTTCCCCTTTTGGTGCCCAAGTCCTCCGCGCCTAGTTTTCCAAAAACTGCAAGGAGACCCTCATTCCCAAAAACTTACAGTATAACGAGTGTTTTGAAAAATAATCAATGTCTTCCGCTATCATCTCTGGAGGAATAACCAACTTCAGCCGCTCGCTACATCTCTCCAGACAACCATTAATCTTCATCAAGCGAGAGCTGACACCACTCCCAAACCCTGAATCTGATGCATACAAATTATTGTTAAAGGTCTTCATACTCTGAGGTGGGGGTTTTGAGCCCACCACGAAAATCCAAGGCTGGAGCAACCTGTGAGGCCTCACCACCAAAACTCGACATTGAAGCATAAAAAATAAGAAGAGGATGCCTAGAAAACCACCCCCTCAAAAGGTTGTTCAAAGAGGCTCAAAGCCCGAGACACCACCTTGCCCGAGCACCACTGACTAACAGAGCCAGTCGACACCCCAAGCTCACGGGAGACCCTCGAGCCACCCCCAGTCGGAGCCCCACTCGCAAGCCACCTAAACCCCACTCCCACACCACTAAAACACCACCCCTGCGCTGCCAAGGCTCCACCCCCATGCAGCCTCAGCCCCACCCAGCAACCCCTGCAACACCCCCACACCCACTACCGCTCTCAGCCCAACACTTGCGACCCTGCCCGACCCTCGACACCCTGCACAACCCTCCCAAGCCGCACCAGCAACGATGCCACCCTCGAGCTAGGGTCGTGAAACCCTAGCTCGACCGCATGTAGACGCCCAAACACACGACATCCTCCGATATTGATCCGCCACCAAAAGGGGGTCTTAAGATGCCACTTTTTTTTTTTTTTTTTGAAATCAGGAAAGTCTGAACTTCAATGACAAATTGAACCTAATTACACTCCAAATTTGAAGATGCAAGAAGAACAAGAGTCAGAGTGCTTCAAGTCTACTTTCTAAACTACTAATTTGTTTTGAAAATGGTGGAGATTAAGGGCTTCAAAAAGGGGGGCCACAAAAAGTGGTCCTATTTTTATGCAAAAAACATAACGTAGCATCTGTTGTGGCCCCCCTAAAATGTTAACTTTTTTTTTGAATTTTTAAAATTGCTTTAGTGAGAAATTAGCTAACACCTTGTAGTTTATGCCAGATTTTTCAGCTATTTTTTTAATGAGTATATGATTTTTTACTAATTTTCGAAGTGGACACATCTTGAAAAACAAAAATTTGAGCGTGCTCCCCCCTAAAATCATTGAAAACTAATAAAAAATCATTTTTTAAAAAAATTGTGTAGAATGGAGTCTAGTTTCTTAAAATGTAAGTTTTTTCAAAATCCGATGAATGTGTAAAAATCTATACCCAAAATAGTGCATATTGGTTTTTGACAAAAACGAACACATTGACAAAAGAAATTATAGATGAAAGACTTAACGAAATCAAAATTTGAAATAAATTACATTGTTGGATAGCTAAGAGGGAGCTCAAGTTTACCAGGATATTTTTTTTAACTTCAATTAAACACGTGCAAACCTGACGGAGAGCACAACCAAAAATATGTCAAAATTTTCAATGTTCTGATGAAAACACGTCTCTAGCCTAAAATGGTCATCCAAACCTTTGGGTTGGATGCCCAATGCAAATCCAACCCATAGGTTTGGTGTTTCCCAAAGCGGGTCATTAGGCGTGTGTCAAATATGGCACTTGCCCTATTTGGCGTGCGCCAAATGTGATGAATGGGTTTTCCCATTTGGTGCACACCAAATGTGGTCCATATTCCACATTGGCGTGTGCCAAATAGGGAGAGCGCCAAATGTGTACATAGTGTAGACACCTAAAAATGTCCCATTGATCATGTACTAATTATTCCTCTAATTGATAAAATAATTCTTTAATTCTTTAATTCTTTAATTAAGTTAATTATTCATATTCTTCTAATTTCATATTTCCTCATCATTTTACTAATTATTCTATTTCCTATTCTATCATCATTTAATCATTTTAACTAATTTCTAATATTAATTAAATATTTATTATTTAATTAATTCTGATTAGTTCCCCAATTTAAATAATCTTTATTATTTAAATAAATTAATTCTATTTTCAATTTCTATCTCTAATCATCTAATCATTCAACCCTTTTCTAAATATTAATTAAATTATTTAATTAATTGTGATTTAATCCTTTAATTTAAACAATCTTTATTATTTAACTAAAATCCATTTCTAAAATTATTAAATAGTATCTTTAAATTATTTAATTAGCTAATTAATTCTTCCATTTCAAAATTTGTAAGTTCTAATTTCATTTAATTTCATATTCTTCTAATTTCTTCTAAATTCAATTACATGTGCATATTTCAATAACCAAATTCGAAAATCAAAGTCAAGTTCTAAATATATTCAAATACTAAATTGAATTAAAATAAATTCAATTATTTGAATAAATTTCATGCAAAGATTAAATTGAAAATCTAAGTTAAAGTTCAAGCACATGTAAAATTAATTAATTAATTAATTCAATTATCTCTCCAATCTCTATTTCCATCTTTTAGTTAGCTTTTTCTAAATAAAGTTCTCTTTGTCATGTCTTCTTTATTTCCTCCAATCATTCTTTTACTTCTTTCAGTTAGCTTTTTCTCAATCAGTTAACTCAATTAATCTATTCAATCTATTATATTTAACCTCTAAATCAGCAGTTCAACTATCAATCAGCACATGAGCTCACCTGAGTTCCACCTTTTAATCAATTTGTTCCACCTCTCAATCAATCATCTCCAATAATCTATAAATTGAGCATTCAATCTCCATTTTCAACAATCACGAACTTTGAATATTTGTGTCACTTGCAGGTTACCGGTGCAATATCTGAGAGTCATCATACCACAGAGAAGAGAAGGGCAATAGAGGTTATACGCAGTCATGGAATAGGGAGTCTTTAATTGATTTCATTTATAGTTCCTATTTTGTTTGATTGTGTTATTTCATTGTCTGTTTGTTCGAATTCTTTCATTAGATCGAGATTCGTGATTTCCCTTTGATTCTAATTGATATTTTATAGGATGAATTTTACTTGCACACATTTTGGTGAACCTGACGTGAACAACAACTAATTAACCTTCTCTGTTTTCTGTGTTTTTTGTAGATCGTAAGGATTTTTTTCTTTTTTTTCCAGGTTTTGCACAGATTTCAAGATAGATCTCTTCATCACGCATTCACAGATGCATCATCACGTAATCACATAGACAGATCCACACAATTGATCAGACATGGTTACATATTTGTGTGAAACCCATAACGCAATCGATCTGATACTGTCACACATTCGTTTTGGATTGTTTTGTTTTGATAATTTTATTTTCATTCTATTTCTATTCTCTGATCTATTTAATTCGACATGAAATTGAGTAAATATGGAAACAAATTATTTTTATTGCATGTTTTGGTTTTAACAGTTTATGGCACGTAAGCTACAATTCAGGATTTCAGGTGCCAGAAGGACAAAGGAACAAAGAAGACAGGCTAAACGCTATCAAAGGGTTCTGCAAGCAGAAAAGAAAATACAAGATTGGGAAGATCAACCAACCTTTGATAGATATAATAGCTTAGTTCTCTCATATCAAGTTAAATATGATTTAATTAACATTGAATGGATGATGAGAGATTTAGCTAGGGCCTCATAACTGGTTTTGCAGGTTTCTGATTGGGTTTAGTTTTATTTTATTTTATTTTTTGCGTTATTTGCTTGTCTGTCACACAATCGTCCTGTTTGAATCATGCATTTGATCTATTAGTGTCATGCATTCGATCTATCAGGATTATGCATTTTCTCTGTTATTGCCATGTATTGGCTCTATTAGGGTCACACAATTGCATAGGTAGTGTCACGCATTCACTTCTGTCAATTTTCGATTCTCTATTTTCTGTTGATTTGATTTTACTGCTAATCATCTATTTGCAGCCTCTGGTGAATTTACAAAAAGGATTAGATTAGTATTAGATCAATTGCACTCATAATCTCACAATTCATCTTTTGGTGCTTAAAATCAACAATGGTTAAAATGGACATGCATGCACAATCTCACACTTCAGCTTTTGGTGCTTAAAATTAACATTGGTTAAAATTGACATGCATGTATAACACTTCGATTTGGGATTAAAATTAACAATGGTTAAAATTGACATGCATGCCTTGATATTTCAATTTGGTGTTTAAAATGGACATGCACATGCATGTTCAACACCTCAATTTGGACTATAAAATGAATGTGAATCCAGTTGCATTACATTAAATCACATTTGGTTTTCTTAAGGCAAAATTTTTTTATCGTGTTTGGGGTGGACCTACTATTACATTAACTAAATTTCCACCTGCCTTCAGGGTCTTGGGAGAAATGAAGGAGGTGACAACGACATCCAATTTTATTTGATTCTAGGTAGTGAGGGGTATCTTTGACTGGGGATTTCATCACCCCATAGAGGTACTTCAAATTGGGATGCATTAGGGATATCATCTCTCCCAACATACTCTCAAGCGGGTTTTTCGAGCCGCTATATAAATATACTGGTTAGGCAGCTAGAGTGTTGAGTGAATTTGACATATGTGGGGGCCTTCCTTGCACCAATAAGCTTAACTAAATTCTTAAGTGGCTTGCTCTGAGATTCCGTTATTGGATCGAGACCCCTTGAAACCCTACAATAAGAACCAACTTAGTAGCCCAAAACCCTACATTCAGTGATTTCAGGAGTGTGAATCATACCCCATAGATACCCTTCATGTACCTTACACTATGATATAGGAATCCCTCGGCTATAAGATCTTCGGATCTTCAAGGTAAGAGAGACTACATGCCCGAGAAGTGTGTGTCATGGAGTGGAGCCATTGTTGTTTGACTCTCTATTTGTTCATTTTGTCTTGGTATTTCATAACCTGGGCCTCATTGAATGGTGTCCACTTTCCAACCTAAGATTGTATTCTGTTCTTTTTTATGTATTGTTGTATCAGACCAGTATTGAGTTAGTCCTTTGGGCTATTTCAGGCTCTATCCTACATAACTTTGAATTCTCTGAGATTGTTTGAAAAACCTATTCAGTCTGCTATATCTACCTCCAAACAATTATTCTCAAACTTGGAAAACCACAAAACTTGTCCTACACATAGAATTACTGAAAACAATGTCCATTTTGAAACATCTGATAGTCCAGCAAACTCAAAGTTTTACACACTTGTGACCATAGGAAGTCTTTGCACAGTCCTCATTTACGTCTTTATTATCGTCCTTAGTCTTTGCATAGTCCTCATTTACATCTTTATTATCATCCTTAGTCTTTACATAGTCCTCATTTACATCCTTACTATCTTCCTAAGTCCTTGCATAGTCCTCATTTACGTCCTTACTATCATCCTAAGTCTTTGCATATTCCTCATGTACGTCCTTACTATCATCCTAAGTCTTTGCATAGTCCTCATATATGTCCTTAGGAGTTGCATAAGTCCTTGCATAATCCTCATTTATGTCATTATTATCATCCTCAGTCCTCATTATCATCCTCATATACATCTTTATCTAGACTTCATATACGTCTGTCTTGGTTCATCATCAGTTGCATAATCATCCTAGAAAGTCATAACCCAAATGTCCAAATCACAATCAAAGGATCAATCAAACTAAACCTCAACTCCAACATTATCACATTCAGAGAAATGGAGAAAATATCTTACATGTTAGTAATATTCGAAACAAAAGTATTGTTGATAGAAACAAAGAGATTGATGGACTAAAGAAACAAATGATCGAAAGACATATCCTCATCGAAATGATTATTGATTGCCATGAAAATCATAAACTAATCCCAGGGAAGGTCACATCACCATTAAATTCAAACGTGTGCCCGAGTGACCATTGTCCAAATCGACATTACTAACTAATTAAATATGCCATAAGTAGTGGATCAACCATCAAAGGACACAACATAACGAATTCACAAGCGACGAACTGAAAGCAGGAATTGGGCGAATTCACAGATAAAGCTCAGTAATTCCAAGTAAGTTGTTTGCACACATACCTCTTTTTTAAAATTCAAATGGAATCATCATATAAAACTAGTAAGACCAGAAAGGGGAAAGAACCTATCGCTACAAAAGAAAAACCTAAAAGACAGAAAAGGGAAGGGCGTTCTTTGGCCCAGGACCTGATTGACTAGTGCCCATCATCCAGTTTGAAGTCCAAGAAGATTAGAGCTGATGAGGAAGGCCTAGAGGACCAGTTTGAGGATCTTGGAGACATATGGACAAAGTTGAGAGGGTATGAATTATTCATATATGGGTACAATAGAAGAGTTGCCCCTCAACCTATCAACAATTTATGGCGATTGAACTTAGGAAGGTTAGATGTGGCTAATTTATTCGTGAATGTGGAGCTCATGAAGGCATTGGCAAACAATTATGACCCTAAAACTAGGACCATATATAACTACATGGGTGAGCCAATTCTTGCAATCACAAAGGATGTTATTGACACCGTGTTCGAGTCGGATTGGGGATTTGAAGAATTTATTGACCTCAAGAAGTTAACAAGTGAATATTTTAACCTAGAGCACATTTACAAAACGTGGAGACTCCCTATACATAGACCTAGGAATGCAGGGTCCTTAGTACCACTAGGTCAAGATGACAAAGCTCCCTATGATGTCAAATCTTTCCATCCATATTTCAATTATACCTATTACTATGTTGCCCAAGTGCTAGGGGTAAAAGCCCATCCTTTGATGGATATTGCAGCCATGGTCATTTGTGCCGATTTGCAGTCTAAGGACCCCCACTTCTTTGATTTTTCTGCTTATCTGGTTGAGGTTTTGAATCATGGTTTAGAAAAGTTAAAGGGGGATGTCATCAATGTTCATTTCAACCATTATTCCTTACTTATGCATATGCTATTGTATGTGGGCCAAGATGAAGGGTTATGGCCAGAAGAGTTATGTGTCTGGACATATGACAATGCTGGAATGAGAAAACCAGTGCAACTATGGGTTTCTTCATGGGACTAGAGGTATGTGAATAATCAATATTGGCATTTTGAGGAGTTCTTTGTCAAGCCATTCTATAGATTGTTGGGATGCCCGTGCGATCATGCCCTTGCACCAGAGGTTCAAATATTCCTAAGACCAAAAGATTTCACTGAAGATCCCTCAATTGAACACAATTGGGGAGATTGGTATTGTTTTTCAGACTGCACAGAAGTCAGGGTATACGGGTTCAAAGAGAGACCATACTTACTACCACTTACAGTCCCTAACAGAGTGTCTTGTTTGGAAATTGTGAGGTAACTGTCAATAGTGAGTACAAAACATCTAACAAGCCATGGAAAACAATCAATTGTACCTGGGTTGTTAGTATTTTCAGATTTTATTGTGAAAAGTTCAAAGAGTTATGGCTTGCTGCAGAAAAAATTGGATTATTATGGCATGGCTATGGGGGATCCAAGGCCCAACTTCGATCCTGAGGGATACATAAGGATAGCCTGGTCATCACAAAAGCTGAAGGCTGGAGAGCATAAATCTTACCTATCGGATGACCTCATTAAGAACATTGGTAGAGAAGAGGCCAAAGTGAAGCGAATAAAGTTTGAGAAAGCAATGCAGGCTTATAAATGGAAGCTTTATAGAAGGAAAATGGATGAGAACGTGCTACAAAAGATTGAAGACCCCTTGGAGTTGGCCAACAAACTTGTGGAGCATGAATTGGAAATACTTGAGGGAGTCCCGCCTCATGTTTTTAGGGATTACATTGATACTATTAGGAATACAGAGCCTTTGGCTCATATGTCTCCTGCTTCCACATCTGGCATCGTTCCATTCACTCCTCGAGAGGATTACCCCCCTAGTTATGCAGAGGATACACCAATAGACTTGGCAACAGGACAACTGAATGTTTGAGAAGTGGCTGACATCAGATTCCTAGAGCATGAGGATTTCATTGCTAATAGTGACTTCATTGCTTCCAAGGAGTTCACTGCATTCCTCTATTAACATAAAGGATCTCAAATTAGGAATAAAATGAGAAATAGTGAAGAAGAGTAGCAGCTTCAAAAGTTACAAGAGGAGATGGATCTTGTGATGAGAGAAATGACACCTAAGAAGGGAAGACGGTTGCTTAAGGAAGTTGGTGTGCTATTATACTCTGGATGGGACATGAACTTTGCCTTGTTGTTTGATGGATTCGTCAAGAAATAGGACCCAAGTAGGTAAATGATGCCAAAAGAGATTGATAAACTCTTTATAGGATCAGGATATGATCCAGATCAGAAGGCTCTTCTACAGTGGGCTATCTATCCCAAAGATAAAAGACCTATATTGGTTGATACAGAAGAAGCTTTTGGACATTTGATGGTGCAGCAGGTTGGAAAGACTGACCCTAGAACAACTGCCAAACTAAATTTGGATGTCGCTAAACTGAACCAAGATCAAATAGAGTTTTTGGTCCGAGAAAATTTTACATACAAAAGCCTATATGAGAAAACTGATGAAGAAAAACAGAGGCTGCAAGCAAGATTGCTTCAGATTGATAGAGGTACCAGTCAAACAAGGATGACATATGGTGTTGATAGAGATGCCATGGATGCCTTGGCAGACGCTATGTATTGGAGGAACAGGGCCAAAAAGACATCTCGGCAACTAAAAAAGGAACAAAAAAAGATGGATAAGTTAGTTTTCGAGGTCATTGACCATAGATTCAAAAGTGTGATGTAGGTTGCAAAAATCTATTGGAAGACATACACTAGAACAGTCAAAGCTATGAAAGAGCATGAAAGGCTCAGGTCTCAGTTGGAAGGCTTGATGAATGACAACAGTCTAATGAATCCAGGTGAGAAAATTGAAGCTGAGGCTCACTTGAAGTCCCATGATGAATCGACAAATCAATTAAGGAAAGAGCTTCAGAGGTTGGATGATGGGAATACCCCTAGGGTGCCCTCTTTTTACAGTAATGGTGAGTTAGTATCATTGGAACAGTGGAAACAAGAGTTCAGTGATGAGAAGAATCGAGCAGTAGCAGAGTTGGATCGGGACAAAGATTTGTCACTTTGTGTTAACAATATTCTATCCAATCATTTCCAGATAGAAAGCGACATGAGGACACTAAACAATGATGTTCTAATGTATAAAGATGATAAGTACATTGAACACATAGGAATGATGAACTTGTTTATCTTCCAGTTTGTTAGCAAAAGTGTTAATTAATAGTTATGTGTTGAAAAGCCACGATGCTTGGTGAAAATGTATACCCTCATATAAATGAGGGAATTTTTGTAACAATAAGGATCATTAGAGAAGAAGTAGAATATAGCCTCAGGCTTACTATTGTACCATTTTGCGAACATACATAATATAATCAGTCATCTTTCCTTTATGTATATGCTATCGATTACTACATCTTTCTATAGGCAGTTGCTTGTGATATTATCTAAAGGAGATAAGGTTACTTGTGTTCTTCCAGTAAAACTCTGTGTTTCATATTGTGGATTTGAATAAAAGATTTACTTGTGAATATAGTTTTGTATATAGTTTGCATGCATATTATCTCAACCATGGTGCGCCTGCATATGTATATAGTTTTGTTTATAGGTGAAAAGCCTGAGGTTCAATGTCAAACTTGGTTGCTCTGATACCATATGTAATATTCCATTAATTCTATACTTAAAGAAAATAAATTGTGATCTATATTAAGATAAAAAATTGAGCATTTCAAAATAAAACATAACTACTTCAGTTGAAGGAGAAAACTAACTAAATGTTCTTCAACATAATAAGAATCTAACTAATTTATCTAAAAGGAAGGTAATATTTTAACAATAAAAAACATTGAACAAATATTATTAAGCTAATCAATATGAGAAAGGAATTCAAATGGCAAGTTTTATTTTTGAGGGAAGAGATAAAGGTTCAGAGGTTACTGTTATCACTGTTTAAGAAATGGGTATTCTTTTCCATAATTGGCTAAGTCTATGAAATTCTTGGGTCTGGTATGGCCTTGTGACTTCTATTGCTTTGGGTCCTAAAGAGGGTTTAGGGTTTAGGTTTAATCACTTTCAAAATGTCTGAGAAAAAAACCCTTATAATTCTATTTCTGTGTTACTTTATTCACTTAAGTAATGGGTCCTTTTGTCATGCAAAGTGTTCCCCCCGTTGTTTTTTACCTAGGCGGTCCTTTTAAATGTTTTAATTTTTATTCGCCTTTAAATTGCCTTTTCTAATGACCGTTGGGCCTTGTAATTGTCGTGCAACTCTCAGTCAATTAGATGGCCCGCATGGATTCGTGAACTCAACATGCCTGAAAGTTACCTATTGCAAAGTAGCGAAAAGGTTTGGCGGGACCCAATGATGAGGACTTCTTTCTTGGCTAAAAGCATTCTATTGAAGTATCTAAGATTCAAACAGTATCAATGAGACCCGACGATGTCTCATCGATATAAAAGGGGCATCAAAGAAAGCAAACGTTGATGAACTTCAGAAAGGACTCATCAAAGACAGTAACTCCATCGATAAAAGATATCAAGGAAAGTGGAGATGGTTCTCATCAACAAGAAAAGGTCTTCGAGGATATAACACTATCGGTGCAAAAAGACTCACTGAAAGGGATGGTCCCACCAACAAAAGGTATCGAAGAAAGCAGAGGTGGCCCCCACCGATGAGAAAAGGCTTTCGAAGAAACAATATCATTGATGCAAGACAAAGAAGATTCACCGAAAGAAGCATTCTCATCGAAAAAGTGATATCGATAAAACAAAAGAAAACTACATCGATGAATGATATCGATAAGGATATGAGTTTCGATGGGAGGACAAAAGAAGTCACCAAAGTCCAAAGTCTCTTTGACATGAAACCCGGCAGATAGCAAAAAGATTTCAATGAGAATGAGTTTCAAGGAGACTAAAAGGCATGTCTCCGATACACATGGTTTCATCGATAGAAGCCATCTCTCTTTGGAAGAAATCATCATTTTCATTGATACCGTAACAACCCATAAGTTATCGAACAAGTCTAAAATCATTCTATCGAAGTATCTAAGATTCGAACAGTATCGATGAGACCCAGTGATGTCTCATCGATATAAAAAGGGCATCGAAGAAAGCAAATGCCGATGAACTTTATAAAGGACTCATTGAAGACAATAACACCATCGATAAAAGATATCGAGGAAATTGGAGATGGTTCTCATTGAAAAGAAAAGGTCTTCGAGGATATAACACTATCGGTGCAAAAAAAATTAACCGAAAGGGATGGTCCCACCAACAAAAGGTATCGAAGAAAGAAGAGGTGGCCCCCACTAATGAGAAAAGGCTTTTGAAGAAACAATATCATCGATGCAAGATAAAGAAGATTCACCGAAAGAAGCATTCTCATCGAAAAAGTGATATCGATAAAACAGAAGAAAACTACATCAATGAATGATATCAATAAGGATATGAGTTTCGATGGGAGGACAAAAGAAGTCACCGAAGTCCAAAGTCTCTTTGACATGAAACACGACGGACAACAAAAATATTTCGATGAGAATATGAGTTTTGAGGAGACTAAAAGGCATGTCTCTGATACACATGGTTTCATCAATACAACTTTATTGGTGGAAGACGACAAAGAGAGGATAAAAGGGGCTTTGATGAGACAACAGACCCATTCATTGAAGGAGCATAGTGATATCGATGGAAAAAGCATTTCAATGGAAAACTACAAGAAGTCACCCAAGTCCAAGGTTTCTTCGACATAAAAAGGGACCGATGGAATATAAAGACTCTGTAGCCCAAATAGTGAAGAAAGGCACTGGTCATCTATAGAATACAATTCATCAGTTCACATTTCATTTTAAAGCAATAGGAGTAGCTGAGTAGGAAATATAGAGTAGACTAGAAATAGTGTACATACATAAATTTCTAGCACAGAAATCGAATAATTTCTACAACAACAATCTTGAACTCATTTTCTATATCTCCATCCTGGGAATTTATGCAATTCTGAGATAGGAGGAAATCAGATCAAGATACTTAATCTGCTATAAAAAGCATTAGTCATTGAAAACAACTAGTGAGTAGGTATACCTGCCTAGGTCCTACAGAGCCTAAAGTGAGAGAGTTAGTAACCAAGTAGGTTCACTCTATAAGTTGGCCAAGTCAATTGGAGGGTTTGATCATAGGAGTTGGCATTTCCTTAGAACCTATCCAATCTATTGATTTGAGACCCAACACATTCATTAATTGTTTTGGACATTTCAAGCTATGTTTTCCTAATAGATGGTCAAGTATAGAACAACAACACTCAGAAAATACAGTCTAGAGAGATTGCAGTCTATAGTAAAGCCAGTAGGTAGTCATACCTAGTACCAAATAAAATGATAGTAATCAAGTCTACTGAGTGAAAAAGAGCAGGGTATAAGTTTCTAAAAGGTCTTTTCAAACCTTAACAACAAATAACACGTTATTGTTGCAGCATTGTCAAAACTTGACAAGAACAACACCTTATTACCTCAAGAGGCATAGCAGTCATAGGGAAACTCATGTCAAATGTGCAACTCAATACAATAAATAATCTTAGTTTGTAGCCCTATAGCATCATAATGTAGTCCTTGACCAAGTATGCATACAAGAAACATCTAGTTCTATTAAGGCACAAGCATCAAAGTCAAAGGTTATGACAACTAGTGAAAAACATCAAGTACAAAAAGTTTAGTCTCAGTCACTAGAACACAATTTGCAACATGCATTAGGATTTGTCCTCCTTACAAATAGTGCAACATTAAAAAGGTATTATCAAAGCTACAACCACAATTCAAAGAGGAAGCTTACAAAGATAGGACAAAGCTAGGTACAGTCATAAGTCAAGGCAAATACATAGTTGAAACTCGGTCCAAAATAGTGAAGAAGTGCAACAAATGACATGAGAAGTCTAAAGAAGTATTATAGCAATCATGAGTCAAAGATTAATGAAGAGATTTTTTGCATCCATGATACAATCCTTAAAAGCATCCATGATACAATCTCAAACACACTTTTTATCATTCTCTTGGTGATTGTGCCCAATTGTGTATGTCTTGCTTATGTATGAAAATGACATTTTACAGCTTTCCATCGACCATGTATTTGAGATGTCTTTGATTTAGATATGGCATGAGCTTAGTCATAGAGTGAGACTAGGGAGTTGGACCATCTCAACCATGGTGCACCTGCATGTGTCTCTAGTTTTGTGTATTCATTAAAGATTTTCATTTAATTTTAATCAACTAAAGAGCAATATTCATGACTTACAAGTAATAAAAAAACTTACAAGGATGAGGCATATTCATTACTTACAAGTAATAAAAAAACTTACAAGGATGAGGCATATTCATAACTTTTGCAGTCCCACCTTGGATATCAACACTAGAAGCAACTCATATTGTTCATGTACAGACAAGACAATATGGGAGTTCATTATACCCAGCAACTCGTGGTGTTGTTGTTCGTGTTGGCTCTGTTGCACCCTGCAATTAAGATTCAATATACATTATTCAATAAGATTAACTATGCAACATAATGAAATATTGAAAAGTGTGTTACCTTGTTGAGTTTCGCTTGGTTTCGAGAATAGTTTAATATTCTCTACTTAACAGGGCCAACCACGTGAAGGTGGAAGCTCATTTGGCCCCTCCCCCCCCCTAACATCACTCTAAATTCCCCATTAACATCTTATAACATTCATTCATTAATTCTTTCTACCATTAATAAAATATAGCATTCATTCATTAATATCACATAAGTTCATTAACACATAACATTGATTAACATTAATTAACATGCAACATTCATCAATATTAATTAACACATATCATCCATAACCATTAATTAGCACATAATTACATTCACTAACACATAAAAATCAGTCATTATCAAATAAGTTAGATTACAATCATTTCTTTCTTTGTTTTTTCTTTGAAGCTATGAAAAGACTAAGTGGAACATCGGTGTCTTCATCATTTGCCCCCTCTGCAGATGTTCCACCAACTGCTCATGATCTCAATGTATGCCTAGTCCTATACTGAGGACGAGGACACTGAAGCGAAGGAGGGTCCTCTGCAATAACAAAGAAATGGGTTAAATTCAAAAAAAAAAATTTATTATAGTTACAAGTATTTCATTAATTTAGAGAACATAATTGTTGTGCTCTTTACCTGATGGGGCCACATCATTTTGTGTAGCCTCAACCTCAACATGCTGAACACCCTCTAGATCATCTGGAGTTGAAATACTAAAGGTTACATAAATGTTGAACACCAATTGCAATTATATTTGTTTAAAGCAATAACAATGGTCCTCTTTACCTGAGTGGGGAACATCACGTTCTTGAGGTTGTGTACCCAGATCATGCTCCACTTGCTCACCACCGACTACATGCTCTAAAATATTAACAAGAAAGGTTACATTAATTAATACTCTAATTACAAATTAAGATGTTTAATTGTATTATTAGCTAAATAAATAAATTTGAATAGCAAATGAATACCTCCACTACTGGGATGCACATCCGAACCTTCATGTGCAGGTGGTGTTTCACAATTAGCAAGCTGCATTCCAATGACATGCACATTGTTATCATTGCTTGCTTATTTAAAACAAATATAGTCACTTTATGTTGGAACTCAACATCAATTAGATTATTGGTGAAGTATTCAATTTGAAACAACTTCCATTTAGCATATTTACCTGTGTGACGGATGCACTCGAATGTTGTGTATGCCCACTCAATTCTCGTAGTCGATCAGCCATAGCTGAATAGCCTTGCTGGTAGGAAATTCTCTTGTCATCTTCTATGGGTGCTCTATTGAATTCAGAGCCGTGCATTTTTTCTTGGTACCGTGAATTTTGCTTGCATTGTTTGATAAAAAAAAAAAATGTTTGCAATTTATTAATATTTTGATGCAATATTTCGTTTACATGAGATACTTACAATTCGTGCAGCAAGTTTCAAGTAACCACCAAAGCCGAGTTTGTTTTGCCTGTGCTTTCCTTGCCTTGCCTTGGTTGCCTTTGACGTGTCACTCCGTCTATAAAAAGTTTGAAATATGTTAGATTATATAAATATAAAGAGTAATTAATTAGTACACAATTACATTCTTAATAGTATCCCGTACCTTCTTCTAGCATCTACTGGTGTATTTCCTTTTTTCCTTTCAATTCTCTCCTTGGCATCCAAAATCAGGGCCTTCCACTCCCTCTCTGGAATCATGGGGGTACGCTCGTACTTTAGGTTCCTCTCCAAATGGGTCCTGTATTGGTCCCTCACATACTTTAGATATGTGCTAGCTTTTTCAAGGAGCTTGGTTTTGTCAAAGGTGTCATTTCCAAACCACTCAACCATTTGGTTTGTCAATTCATCTTTTAACCTTTTTTCTTGGTCATTCCACCTTTTAAAGCAAAAACAAACCTATTCGATTCAGAAATGAACTGAAGCTACATTTATTACACTTCAAGAAATGGATCAAAGGAAAAGTATTCTAGCAATGATATGAAATCAAAAGTGGATAAGGGTTAGTTCACATATGATGTACCACCTTTTACATATGGTGGGACCAAATATCTGCAATGCAATGTCACTAAGATGTTTATAGAAAATATCATGGCTTGCAAAAAAATCATGGGATCATTAGTCCAAAACGAGTGATCATAAAGTAAATTACAATTAGAATATATATAATAATAATTTTAAAGTACCTGGAACCTTTTATATCTTTAAGGGAAGCATTTCTTCGTCGCTCACCACGAATGTGGCCTACAATGTTCCCATACTAGCAATACGAGAAGATCCAAGAAACGATGCTATGTTATCAGCAGTAGTCACCTGTGGCACATCCTCATGTGCATCTCCTCCTGCAAAAAATGAATCCACTATGAAATGGCATTAGAATTCAAGAAAGAACGCTTGAAGGGAAATAAACACATGACATAAGATAGAGCAAAAGAGGGATCTACAAACAATGGGCAGGCCAATATGACGTGCACTAGAGGATGTCTACATGCTACGTGTTGCCAACATTGCAATCAGCAATACAGGTGAGGGTGACCTCTGATGAGGCGGCATCGGCATTTGCACAGTAACATTGACAACACCTAAATAATAATACATTAAATATATGAAAAGTGCAAGAATTGTAAACAAGGATGAACCTTTATTTTGAAAATTGATAGTATCAAGTATGATGTGTTTTGGGTACTCAGAGTGATAAGCCAAGCAAGTGATAATACAAGAAAATCATCATCACCTGATCCTGCAACACCCTGATTGTGGGAACAACTTTCATGAGGGCGGATAAATTGTTGTAAAAACAATACGTACATATTTTAGTTAATGACATAAAAAGAGAATAAAATATAAACTATTATTGAACTTTTGTTATAATTAAAGCTTTCATTACTGCTTACTTGCAAGTTTTCTGATGTCTTATACAATAATTCCACCCTTTGTCATATCTCATCAGTGGTAGGATGCACGGTTGCCAAAGCAACAATCTCTTTTCTAATTTTTATAAGAGGCATTTTAAAGAATTTCACAAGGTCTGTGGGATCTTCAGGGTCATCATTACTTAACCCTAATGATTCCACATCCATAGAAAGGTGCTCAGGTACTGCAACTCCCTTTCCCTTTCCTTGAACATCCATCTATGTCAAGGATATCATTAACAATTACAAAATTAGTATAAATCACTAAAAAAAAGAACATAATAATGTAACAGTTTGCTTCTACCTAATTTGTACAATTACAATGAGGTTTACTTGCTTGGTAGAAGTGTCGCAAGGTACATCTCTGTCTGCGATATGTGATGGATCCATGTCAGCCTGTGACAAAGAAAAAATATAAAAAACGCTAGCGAAATTACATCATACACAACATGAACAACTTGAACTTTGTAGACAAAAAGAGTATTAAATAATAAAAAGATGTTGTCATCAAAATCATTGTAAATTTTTTAATTCCTTACCTTTACTTTATGTAGACTATGCAGGACCCTCAACTAAATGGTCACATAAATAGTCACATAGCTAATAAACAATTCAATTTCCATAAATAAACATAGTTTAAAAATTGTCACATAAATAGTCACACTCCTTATCTCCATCTCCATATTAAAAGGTGCATCATGAATTAATTATGTAATGGCATTAGAATTCAAAATAGAATGAATTAATTATGTAAAAAAAATTCTATCAAGAAGTCAATATTAAATAGATAATATACTAATCGCATTCCTCATACATTTCATTCTTCATCATCATGAACATCAAGGTCATCATCATCATCATCATCATCATCATCATCATCATCATCATCATCATCATCATCATCATCATCATCATCATCATCATCATCATCATTGTTGTTGTCATCATCATCGTCATCATTGTCGTCATCGTCGTCGTCGTCATCATCATCATCAACAACATCTTTGCCATCATCATCACCATCATCACCATCACCATCATCATCATCATCATCATCATCATCTTCTTCTTCTTCTTCTTCTTCTTCTTCATCATCCTCATTGTGAAACTGTCAATCGTGATCATCATCCACTTCATCTTCTACTTCTTCGGTATCTTCTTCTTCCATCACATTATACTTTATCAGCCTTCCTCTTGGATCATGTCTAACAACAAATGACCAACTCGGTTTATGTGGAACCTCTGAGTAAAATACTTGCTCACATTAGCTTGGAAGAACATAGGGCTCATCCCCAACTGGTTCAAATGACCTTGTATTTAGCATTATAAAACCATTATCATGTTCAATAATAGTTCTATCAGGATCATTTTTATTCAATCGTAGCCTGTACCATTTGATGACGAACAAAACTAATTTGAAGGAATTAAAGTCACACTCAAGTATATCATCCAAAATACCATAGTATCGATTTTGAGACTGTTGAGGATGAATGTCATTTCTCGATGAAATATTTGTCACCTCAAAGACTGCAGTGATGCCAGAATCACAAGTTTTCTTCATGTCATCCAACTTTTTTATGCGAAATTTATGACCATTGCAGCACATAGCGTTGTGGTGTTTGACCTATGATATGTCAAACATGTAAAATTTATTGCATTGTGAGTTGATAAACATATGGGTGATTAATGAATTTATACGTACCTGTTTATCTCTTAAACCATATGCTAAATAAATTTCCCTTTGCATAACATTGGAATCTCCATTACGATGTGCTTCTTTAACCAATGAAGCCACACCTTCCCATGTTAACGTGCGTCCAGAATGTTGACAATGTTCAATCCATACCGTCATCCAATCAAGATTGTTTGCAATATACAAATGTAGTGCATCCCACTCTCGACCAACTATACAAAAAATAAATAGACGTCTTACAATCGATTTATTTTGAAGATTAAGAATTAATTAACTACAATAACATCTTATAATTACCTCTCACTTTCCTCAATCTACCTTTCCTCGTCAAGTGCTCCCCTTTGAATTTGTTAATGGTGTTGGGATCCCAAATGCGATCAACATGGATCTTTGCTGCAAACTTAAGAAGATATTCAGAAATGTACACCATAGTCTGGTATACCATATATCCCTCCACCATAGAACCCTCAGGATGTGCTCTTTGTCGAACCAAAGCCTTGAAAATTTTTAAATGCCTCTCAACCATCCACATTGACCTAGTGTGTACAGGTCCACACAATTCAATCTCCTCAACTTGGTGTATGAGGTAGTGTTCTTGTGCATTGAAAAAAGCTGGAGGTAGACACTTTTGCATTTCACACATTAAATGAGGAATTTTTCTCTTCCAATATTTTATATTGTCTTTATGGATTTCTTTACATGACAACCATCTACAAGGTATTCAAGACGCAAAAAAATATATTACATAAGAAGTAAAACAAATCGCAAATATAATATCTATACAACGAACTAAACAAATATCACTACTTACCTCATGTATTTTCCAAGATCATATATGACTTGCTTGACATTATTGTCGAAGTTGTCTGGGAGAGATAGAGGTAGAACGTACTGCAACAATTATAAAATTATCTTTTTATTTTTTTGTAACATAATGAAAAGTACATGTACACGCAGTACTTAAATACATACTAAAAACACAAGAACATGAATTACCTTAATGAAGGTATGTCAATCATGCGTTTTCATCCCTGGCCCAAATTCACTTTTCTTTGATATGAGATTGTTTATGTTCGCAGAAAATCCTATGGGAAATCAAATTTTTCGTATGACTTCTTTTATAGCATTGATTTGCTGGTCCGTTAATAACCAAGGAAGCTCACTTATATTAATCTGGTCTCCATGGCTATTTGATTGAATGACATTTATCATTGCATGATTGGAATCCTGAATGTCACTACATAATTTGACAATTTTTTCTTTGTCATGCCTTCCATCCAATATTTTCCATAACGTCTCTATTATATTCTTTCCAATATGCATACTATCAAACAAATGAGCAATTTGTAACTGCTCGTAGTAGGGCAACCTACTAAATTGTTGGGGATAACTTTTTATTCCCTTAGGAAGATGGTCATTTATGCCTTCACGACCTTCATGATCATTAATCACATCATCAGTAAACAAAACAAAATAGAAAAGATGTTTTATGACAAACCAATAGATGGAATGGCATTACCTTGATGATTAATTCTATTATATTCCAACTTCCATAGGTGAGGTGTCATTCTTCGTGGCTTTGATGTATACTCTTCTTTCCCATTGAAAAGATGTTTTTCAGTATTTTGATACTTATGATTTTTGTGGAGAAAGTGCCTATACTCATCAAACACCTGCTTTCCTAAACTTTTTGAATGATGAGATTTCATTTTTGGACCACAAACAGGACATGCAAATTTTCCCTTTGTTTGAAGACCTACAAGATAATGTATAATTGGATTAAATATGATAATTTTTATAATTATAATGTTCATGCACAACTTAAACACTATAACATACCACAAAAATGTGTTAGCCCCAGGGCATTGTGTATTGTCCATAGAAGCATCGCATAGAATTGAAATTGTCTTTGTCCTATTGGTCTAGAGACGTCATACATAGTGACACCATTCCATAACTCTAGCAACTCGTCGATGAGAGGCTCGATATATACATTCATATCTTTAACTTGGTACTTACCTAATCGAATGAACAAAAACATTACATAATTATTATGACCATTTTACTGCAATATTTATAATTAAATTTAGACGACTATATTTAAATGATAAAATACCTGGAACAATCATTACCAACATTATGTGCTCCCTCTTTATTGACATCCATGGAGGAATGTTATTGTTGATAACAAAAATAGGCCACACTGAGTAAACAGATCTCATCTCTCCAAATGGATTGACACCGTCCGCTGCCAATGAAAGCCTAAGATTATGAGGTTCTTCTTTAAAGTGTGGCCACTTTTCCTCTATTTCCATAAATTCTTAACCATCTACAGGCATTTGAATAATGTCATCTCGAATTCTATTGCATGCATGGTAATCCATAAATTGTGCCAAGCTAGTGCACTTGAATAATCGTTGCATACATGGAATAATGGGAATATAGCGAAGAACCTTGCGAGGAACCCTTTTTGTTATTTGATCTGTTCGACATCTACTGATATCACATTCAGGGCATTCAGTTTGAAATTCATGTGTTTGTGATATATAATATGATCATTGGGACAAGCATCTATTGCTTGATACTCCA
This sequence comes from Cryptomeria japonica, assembly GCF_030272615.1. Taxonomy (NCBI): domain Eukaryota; kingdom Viridiplantae; phylum Streptophyta; class Pinopsida; order Cupressales; family Cupressaceae; genus Cryptomeria; species Cryptomeria japonica. The sequence continues at coordinate 454,942,332 of NC_081412.1, forward strand.
TTCCAATATCTTTCATAACGGCAGATAATTCTCAGTATGAGCAAGGTAGAATATTTGATGGTGGTAACAAAAACTCACCTATCAATCTACAACAACAAAATATAATTTGTTATAATAAAGAATATTAATGGTACAACATGATTCGCAGTTTATTATGACATATATGACATGCCTTAACATACGTGACATTGTTATGTTAGATAAACCATTCATAACCTTCAAGTTCACCAACAACAATACAACTGAGAGAAGAGTTGCCTGCAAACCTTCATAAAGGACCTCAGATGCCTTCTCAAGTAGAGGGACATCATGAAAAACATCAAGGTCATCTTCATCATCATGATCAGTTGCGCGAGTACTAAATGAGTCATGGATCAATGCATTTGTACCATCATCTTCAATTGTGTTTTCTGGCTCATGATCGCCATCTTCCATGGGATCATTATCGTCAGCTTCAATATTCACACCTCCATGTTCGTCCACTTCAAAAACCATATTCTTAGGGTTGTGTTGATCCATACCATGTGCTCTGGGGTGCTCGACCTATATAAAATTGATATACATAAATAAACCATGATCATGATCTCATCATCACGTGATTTATTATGTATATAAATTGTCAAAATGATATAATGAAAAACTTACCAATGGATGATAATCATGTCTACCTTCAATGTGACCATGCAACCTACAATGTTTCTTCATTGTTTTGATTAGAAGTCTTCTATTCTTTAACCCCTTACAAATTTTGCATGGACAATAACATTTTCCATCACCTTTTCTTTTCAAGTTAGACCACAATCTAGCAATTGTCTCCTTATTTTGTTGTTTGTTGATATTGTCTGACATGGTCTTTCTTCCATAAGACAACATTGTAGCATCTTATAATCATCTGTTATAAAACTAAAGCACTTGGGAGTGATTCTTTTGTTTGTCATAGTCCATGAAAACGGTGTCTACTGGAGCCTTGAATAACTAACTAGAAAGATTTTTAATTCCTTTTCTTTTTCCTTCTGATTTTTTCACTGTCACTTCCATCCTCTGAGTCAGATGCCCTTGCCCTTTTCTTTCTTCTTATTTTTTCATACTCATTGTCATGCTTTGAATTATTTTTCTTTCTTGGTGACTCCTTACTACTCTCACTATCAATTTCACTCTCAGAATCTGAGTCTGATGTATCAGAATCTGACAAACCTGATAAACTAGAAGAATCGTCATTAGAGGTAGATTCACCTGACTCAGGAATAGACTTTTGCTGCTGCATTACAAGCCTTGACATATTCTTCAAATACTCACGTAAACTCTCAGTGATACCACCAAGACCAATAGAAGTAAAGAAATTGATAGAAAAATGTGAATTTTTGGGATTGTCCTTTGGAGAAATTGAATCAAAAGACTCCTGCATTGTGTGATCGTTCAACCTTTCATTAAGCAACAATATACCAAGTTGCTCTGCCAGCTCCTGCAAGTGAATCTTCATAAAAATATGGGAAGAGGAAGTAGTATCTTCCTCTGTCTCATGTATATAAGCAAGACAATGCCATGGAAGAGCATTTGTGCCAAGTAAGTGGGCAAAAAACTTTGCAACATTACGCAGTTTATTTGTTTCCAATCTGTGTATCATATAATATTGTTGTACAAAACACTTATCAAAAAATTCCTCATAAATTTTATTGATCATACAGAATCTTTGCCCAATAATACCATAATAACGAAGGTATGTTCTCTCTTGACCAAGTTCAAGCTTGATCTTTAGTAGCTTATGACCAGCTTCCTCAAAATCAACACTTGACATGATTGTCAAATAAATTGTATGTCTTAAATTGACCAAGTTTTCTTTGTCTCATCCTATATTCTTAGTGCTTCCTCACCTTCCTCTTCATCATCATCATCATCATCATCATCATCATCATCTGAATCATCACCTAAATCATTCTCCCCTTCTGCTTCATCTGAAGAAGCATCTCCAAGGATATCTTTCTTCAATTTTTCATAGGTTGCCTCATGCTCTAAGAAATCAAGATCTGGCTTGAAAACATCCAAACCAGCCCCTTGATCAAGTTCATCTTCTAGGAAAACTTCATGTGTTAACTGATCTGGACGCACAGCTGGATGACCCTCAAACTTAGCTTTGCGAAATGCAAAAAGGCCTTTGATTAAAAACTCTACTCGTTTGTCAATTTCCCCCTCATGGAGAATACCTCTAAATCTTTCAAAAATCCCATAGAGACCTTTGGGTGAAAGGTCTTGCAACAAAGAACCACATTCTTTCATGAACCCAATAGCAACCTCTACACTATTATCTATGGGGTTCTCTAGTAAAAGGGTGAGAAGTTCCAAAGAAATGATCTCATGTGCAACTTGTTGATTCACTAAATGAGCTATGAATTTGGCTGTTGCTATCAACATGTGCTTGTCATTGCATTTGTATGCCCTCTTAAGCTGCAAAATAATTCTTTGCAAAAGTAGATTGCCAACTTCAGAAAATTTTGTATTTACCACAGCAACCAACGCAACAAAAACATCTGTAAATCCAGGGGATGCCATTTGGGATTTCATACAAGACCTACAAAGTAGACCCCTCCCATGGATGAGATTCTCTACAAACAACTCTGGAATGATGTTCTTGATGTTAGATGCATTTACCTTGTTTACTAACCCATTGATACTCTTCCGAAGGGCATCCCATGTTATGCATTGGTATTCCACATTACTCTTGTCTTCCACATCTTTCATCATTTGAGCTAGCTTAAATGGGGGAATGTAAACACCCCCACTTCTTCCAACACCCTTCTCAGCTCCTCTTACAACACCTTTGCCATTCCCATTCTGAGATGGAGCAGACACAACACCAGAAGTTTTCACTTCCACTGCCTCTATGTCCCTCTTGTTTCCAGAAGCCCCTTTACCACTTAATTCGTGCTTATTTCTGTACATAAACCCATCAAGAAGCATGAGTTTTTGCATATAAGCTTGCCCAAATATTTTACTTATTTTTCATCAAGATTCCCTCAGGAGCTGGCAGATCCTACTTCCATACTTTAATTCTATTTTCTCAAAGGACAATCCTAAAAATCCATGCATTGCAAACAACTTTTTACACCTTTGTTGGTTGTGGTGGCGTCACAAAGAGTTTACATCAATAAATGAAGAACATGCCAATGCTTTTAATGCAGCAGTAGAAGTCTATCTCTTATTCAATATCTCTAGTGAAACCCCCATGATCTTTTGTTGGAGTAGAATTTGTTATATTCTAGAAAGGGTCTTGTCCTTTGTTGATGGGATATTCATCTACCTCAAGACATAACTGTTCTTTTCTCCAACAAGAAGTGGAACTAAATGAAGATCTAGCACCATGAAATGAATCCTCAAAAGGATTACTATAGTTAGTTTTGGTAGATAATGATCTGGGTAAAATACTAATGTGGCTTTAGGAAACATTATGTACTAGCTTAGCATACTCTAACAACTTTGGTGTGACATGCTACATCCAATTAAGTCTCCATCGGTATCTCTATTATGTTTATGGATTGGGATTCAATGTACTCTTTTTATACATAGATTTTACTTTCAACTGAGGAGGTTTGTATGTACTTACTTGGCTTTCGATTGTATCCCTATTTCAAGAATTTCTTCTATCAACAAATCATTTGTTGTAAGTTGTACAAGTGGAAGCTTGAACATGCCTTCCATGCTAGCCTTGTTGATACGTTCAACACCATCTTGTGCAACAAATCTTTAGAACTCCACTATTTCATTGAAGAGTGAGTAGTAGGGACAATCTAGGACACTTACAAAGGTTTTGCAAGAGAGATAAATAGACCTAAATATTATGGCTTAATAATGATCAATAGGTAAACAGATAAGAAACTCTCAATATCAAAATGACTTTCTCAATTATCTTTACTAGAAATGGATAGATCGGCTAATAATGGCTTTATGACTGTATGTCCATTGTCAACTTTAGACTCAATCCAAGAAGAGCTAGAACTAATATGCGATATCTAGATTTATGATCTCTATAATATAACAATCCCATAATTATGTTTCCACACATCTATACCACAACACAAACATCATGCTAGTGTTCAGCCATAGGAATTGATATCCTAATTATAGAATGTGAAATATGCACATAACTATGAATAAAGATTAAGAAAAAAAAAGAAAGATGCTTATTGCAAACATAAATGACTAATGGACAAGAATTGAATTCATTGTAGATAGTTTTGAATATCAAATTCACTTATTTGTATGCCTCAAAGAAATGTGGTTTCCTGGACTGCAATGATTGTCGGATATGCACAAAATGGATTTGTTGAGAAGGCTTTAGAAACTTTTAAGCAAATGCAATCGGCAGGTGTAAAGACAATTCCACAACCATTGCTACTATCCTCCCTGCCTATGCCAAAATGGGAGATTTGGAATAGGGTATGGACATTCATCGAAGCATAAAGGATAGAGGAATTTTGTCAGATGTTGTAGTTGCAACTGCCCTAGTAGACATGTATGCAAAATGTGGAAGCATAGACAAGGCACGTGAATTGTTTGATAGAATACCTGAAAGAAATGTTGTCTCATGGACTGCAACGATTGCTGGATATGCACAAAATGGTTTTGTCGAAAAGGCTTTAGACACTTTCAAGAAAATGAAATTGGTAGGCATAAAGCCAAATTCCACAACCTTTGCCAGCATCCTCCCCGCATGTGCAAAAATGGGAGCTTTGGAACAGGGTATGGACATCCATCAAAGCATAATGGATAGAGGAATTTTGTTAGGTGTTGTGCTTGCAAATGCGCTGCTTGACATGAATGCAAAATGTGGAAACATGGACAAGGATCGTGAATTGTTTGATACGATGCCGCAAAGAGATGTTATCTCATGTGAACAATCAACACACGCGTATATGGGAGGAAGGGATTGCTGCTACAAAATTGAACGCTCACTCCTCAATCACAGTTCTATGGTTTTACGAGATTGAACTAGGACAATTAACCACCACATGTATATTTTTTGCAACATGAAATTAAAAAATTTGGAAATTTGAATCTACCTCCTGCGTGGGATTGCAAGCAATGCCACAAATGCCTTCGACGTGGGTTTGATGTTCTTGGGGGTTGAAATTGCCATGGATGCCTACGCGGGAAATTTGCAATACAAATGAATTCCCCTCTTCTTATTTTTTAACTTATGATGGCCGTTGTTGTCAGAATTACGATGAACTCGAGCACTTTTTTGGAAAAAAGAAAATTCTCATTGCTAATGCCTTCTTCGTCGAAACCAAATGGGAAATTTTCTTCGGAATTACGACGAATGCGGGCATTTTTTCAAAAAAAATCAAATTTGGCCACAATATACCTTCTCCGTCGGAAACCTCAGTCAAAAATCTAGTCCAAATGTATTAGCGAGGGGATGATGCTATTATAAGGACATTGAAGGATACCTCAGCAGTAGAAGTAGAAACATTGCCAATGCATTCTACTATGTTTTCTCTAGATGCAGTCAACCTGTAAGAAAAGGAGAATCTATCATATTTGCATGAGAGGATAGAGATGCATCACAATTATACTAAGATGAGCATGGAGAATGTTTGGCTCAAGAAGAAATTGGAGGAGAAGATAGTGGAATTGCCTCCTATGCTTACACAAGGAGAATCATCAAAGAGTGCAGAACAGGTGCAAGCTTTAGAACAAAAGGTAATTGTACTTCAATAGCAAATACAAGCCAAGGATCAGCAAATGGTGGCAATGAAATTAATGGTGAAAGATAAGGTGTTAATGATGATTAAGGGGACCTTGTCACATTTGTTGAGAGCAATTTAAAATAAAATTGAGGATGTTTACAAGTATTTTTGTATTCCTTCTGAAGGAGTTGTACAATGTTCTAAGTTCTTGGTTGATTTAAAGGAGATTTCTGAAGGGTGGAAAGCTTAAGGACTAAAGATTAAGGATTTTAGTGATGCGGTTTCATATATGTCCAAACCACCACATCCGCTATTAGATTTTTGCAAAGCGCATGGATTATTGGTTAGTGAAATACACTTTTTAGAAGACAAAGATGGTGCAATTAAGGAGAGAATACAGAGCTTCAATTACTTAAAGAATTGGAACATTTCTTCCCTCCATAAGCAGGATTCAGAGTTAAAGTCTTTTGATGAATGGAGGAAGGAATATGAGAAAATAATAAATGTTGCTATTTAGAAAGTAATGGAAAATTATTATATAAATGAACCTGTATATTATTATGCTATAGACAAATTAATTGCAACCAAAATAGCTTACTCCAAGTTTGTCATAGGTGTTAGGGTTGTTATTGATGATAAGTGTAAAGAGACCCCTAACTGGGTGTAGTTGATAAAGAATGTTGAGTGGCCAACCGGTTTTGCAGTGCACAACTGGCATGAGAAGCATTACTTAGTTAAAGATATTTGAGGAGCCGACTTCTGGTTAAAACTGATGGCCACTTGGGGCAAGTGGTTGTACATTTTGTTGAAATCCAAACTTTGTTCTTTAAGACGTGAGACTTTGGTTTTGATTTTAAAAAATGATGTTGTAACTTATTCTCATAGGAGTTAATATAATTTTGACACCTGTCATTAGCCTGAAGCTTGTTATGCTCCTTGTTCCATAAAAGGAAATCAAGGCTAATGGACAAAGGGTTCTGGAATTTTTATAATTGACAGACTTTGGTGATATTTTTCTAAGTTCAGAGTTTCAATATTTTCTGGATGATGTTTTCACAGTTTGAATTAATGAAAATCATATCATGTTTCTTCTCTTTGTGCATCTTATCACTTTTTATGATTCCTTTTTATTAAGGATGAATAGGTATCATCTTCATGTAGTCATGTGTGAATGTGTATTTACTTAGTTGGTATTTTTTTCAAAGAAAAGATTAAATTCCTACTGGGTATTGCAGAAGGTGATAAAATAGCAGAGATCTTTCAAGTATGATTCGTGTTATGAACTATTGGGTATGGATGTAAGGCATTTGTATTCGTGAGTGATTTGGGGAAATTGACTCTGTAGCCCGGGATAGGCACTGATCTATTTTCTGTTATGATTTTTCAGACATTTGAATTTTAAAGTTACTAAATCTATCTTTTGTTTTTGTTCTTTTTATGTTTATGTTCATGTTTTCTTAGAGGCCAATATAACATGGAAGTGGGATGATGCTATTGGATAGTTATACATATATTGGTGTAATCCTTAGAGTAATCTATTTATAAGGGGAGATTCTATGAAATTTGTATTACTTTCATAAATACCCTATAACTTCACCTGCCTGGGTTTTGCAGATCCCGAAGTGTAGGAGAATTCCATATCCCTGGAATTCTTGTCAATTGGCCATCTAGCTCAAAGTGGTAAATGCAACAAAGCCTTGAATCATATATTTTCTGACTACTAGGTGGAAATCACCAACACACCCTTCAATCCAAACTCACTTTGTATTTAGTCTTGGTTTGATTCATGATTAAATCTAGTGAATTACCCAGTCTCTTTTGAATGTGAAGGCTCTAAGTGAAAAATATCTCTAGTGGTCTTCGTCCCTTGAATGAAATACTAGGGGATCATTTTCCCCCTTCACAAGAAGAGTGAGCCCATGCAAGTTGGACGACTCTGAGATCTGATCCTATTCTTCTTATGATAAGGGAAGAGGCGCCTACAATTCATAAAGAAGCATGGGCACATTAATGTTACTTGTATACGATACAATGGTGATTAATGGTGTCATTCTATACATTGGGCCTCAAGAGAAATTTATTGAAGTAGCTAGGGAATTGAATTTTCCTTCTTTGTGCAAAGTCCATCACTATAGCCATTGGATTTAAATGCAATCCATCAAGTTTAAATATTGGTTGTTGATCCAGAAGATTATGCATGTTTAGACAAAAAAGATGGGCCAAAAACCCTCATACTAAAACTTTAAAATTTGGTCAATGATCACTTTTAGATCAACAACATCCCACCATCCCACAAAGCAAATGAGGACCCATCACAAAACCCCACAGGGATGCAGAGCCAACCATCCAAATGGTAGACAATCGAGACTTGTTGACTTTGTATGAGCCCACAAATATTAGTTGGCCACCAAGGAAACTACCTTGGTGGGACAAAGAACACCAAGGGTAACTGTCACCCGCAAACCTATAGCCTCTAGTAGGTGGATAAGATAGCCCTCATGGGGACTCGGGGCACTAAGGCATGCATCATAGTGATTAAGTCATGGGCACATAAGGGTTTCCCTACCTACCTAAGGGAGTTAAATTATTAAGAGCTAAGCTCTTGAAGGCATGAAAGGAAGGTAGACTTAAGACAAATAAGTTGTCAGTAAGGGGATAATGTGCTAAGAAGTGGGGTTGGTCAACTCAATGATAGGGAAGCACTTAAGTCATTACCAAAGTGGATAGCAACTGAGACAACATGTCAACACAAAAATAGAATTTAGGGTGGAACATAATAAAGGGTTTAAGGTTTAAGGGAGCTTTAACCCTACAACTGAAGAGCAGATCTAAAACCCTAAAGGGAAATGCTTCAAAAGGGGAACAGTGGGGTCATAAAATGACAACACACTCTTCACTCTTTTATGTCATCTTGTGATAGTGCACAATGATGAGATAAAATAATATTATCCACAAGGTCTAAAAAGATTGAAGAACAATGGAGTCAAGCTTATAATGTCTGTAAAGGTATACATTGTTTGTTTCATTTGCATGCACTTGATTTAGATCTTTATTGGTGTTATTGAATTGCTTATAGATTCTAGGCTTGTGGTTGGGATTTTGATGAGTTTACAATAGGTTCACATTTCAATACACATAAATTTAAATCAAAATAATTTCATTTTACCCCCTATAGATTACAATATTTCAATCATATGTGAGAGCTAAGAGTCCTATCACTGTATGGTCAAGCTACTATATCACTGTGTGAAGCAAAAGGTTGGTGTATATGTGTGTGTGTGTGTGTGTGTGTGTGTGTGTGTGTGTGATGCTTTGTAAGAGTGTTTGTGAGGCTAGCAACTGCATGGGCAGTGCTCCTCCATAGTCTCTTTGATGGCTACTAGAAAAATCACATGCTGAGTAAGATTTTGTGCTCTAGTGTTGTTTGATGAACAGTTATCTACCTAACAATCTCTTGGTCTATCTTGGGCAGAGCCTCCACCTCTACCCTAAAAGTTCCTCATATCAAAATAATTAATAATTTCATGAAGAATAAACCCACAATATAGTTTTCTAAGAAGATAGAGAAACACCTTGATATGATTATTACATGGAGGTTAGTCAAAGGTTATCTACCACCTATCCAAAAAATTATTTATTATCTCATCTTGATTGCACCAATGCATTGAAACCCTCCTTGAAGTCGAAGAAAGAGGGGCATTTTTTCTAGGATCCAAAAAAAGAGAACGCATATGTTATTTGCTTATATATTTCCTTTTCACTTGATTATAGGATAACTTTGTTGCATTAAATTGATGACATTAATCTTTGATAATTTTATCATCGATTTAACCCATTAATAGGTCCTTAAGGGTTAATCCTTCTCCTATGATAGCAAGACCGCCTCTCTGGTCTCCCCCGAATCGGAGCTGGACTAAAATCAATTTTGATGGTGCATCCCACGGTAATCCGAGACCCTCTAGTGTAGGATAACTAGTCAAAGATTGTAATGGAAGGATCATTGCTAAGTACATGCCATGTTTGAATCCAAACATAAATAATGAAGCTGAGGTTAAAGCTGCATCATTGGCGATTCATGTAACTAAGAAATTAAGAGTTGATAGGATCCATTTGGAAGGAGACCCCCAAATCATTACTCAAGCTATAATTCAAGGAGAAGCTCATAACTGAAAAATAGACACAGAGATCAAATGGATTAGAAACCTTCTTCACACATTTCAAGAATTTGGGATATCTCACGTCTTAAGGAAAGGAAATATAGAAGCCGATGAGTGCGCTAATCAAGCATTTGAATTGCAAATTCGAGATGTTCGGTGGGAAGAATTTCCTCCTAACGGTTCGACCATGTAGAGAATTTAAAACATGCCTTGTAACGGTAAGAATGGTTTTATTACTCAAACAGGTCATGCACAGGCATTAAATGCAAACCTTTCCAAATATGAAGAATACCTATTTTTTTTAAAAGAATGACGATAGTCACTCCGCAATCGTCTTCTAATTTCCTGCAATGTTAAATTGCCTGGGAAGCAACTTTCATAAAAACTAGTTCTCGTTCTCAACGCCATTGAACTCTCTTGAGAGGAAATCTGCAAATACAAAAGCCAGGGCTTACCAAAAGTTGGTATCAGAGCCAGGTTCTGATACTGGGACCTGTGGGCCCATAACCCACAGGTCCTAGTTTCGAAGTGGTTTTGGTAAGCCCTAGCTTTTGCCTTTGGTTTGCCTTTGCCTGACCTTTCCAAAAGTTGGTATCAGAGCCTTGTGCTCATCTTTGTAATCCAGGAGAGGGACCCTAAACCCTAAAGGCCAGATCATGATCTGGTAGTTCTGTATGTACAAATAATAATTGATGAATGGAATTGTTAGGAAAAAGAATAGGGGCCCAGCATTGCCAATGTGACATGCGAAAATTGCCTCCGAAATTAATTCCTTGACGACTAGGTTCCCAATTTCCTTAAGGAAAATAGTGCCATCGTGCAAGGTTTAGGTTAGCTCCGGTATCTAACATAGTCATTAACTTATACTTTTGTATACCGGAAAAACAAATAGTTACCTCAACCGTTGGACAGATTATTGAAGCCATGAAAGAGCTTTTGCTTCTTCGTTCAAATTGTTCTTGATCGTCAGAGCTATCACTATGAAGAAACTTCTGAAATCTCTGATCTGAGATTTTGTTTTGGATTTGTTCGAAGAGGGCTTCTTCTTCTTCTGTCATTCTAGAGTCCAAGTCAATTGTTTGACCAAAACAGACTCCCTTTTTGCTGAGAGGGAAGGATTTGTTTAGGAATTCTTGAGTACGATTTGAAGACAGTTGTCCCTGGTACAGGGTCTGAGAAAATTCTTCAAGAGCATTTTCTTGTTCTTTAGCTGTCCTGATTTGATCTTCTCTTTCTTCAGCTTGAAGCCAGGTTAATTCAAGCTTGGCTTCTGTTAAAACTTGTTCCAGTTGATGCATTCTTGCATGGCACCATTCTCGCCGATTCGGAACATAGTTCTGAGTCATGGCACGGGACTCAGTCCTAGCTGTGTTTTGACTTGCTTGCCTTTCTTCTGCTTTGGCAGCAAGTTCTTGGATTCGCCTTTGACGGCGAGTCTCTCTGGTTTCAATTTCATCGACTAGGCCATCGATGAATCTTTGAAGCTCTGCTAATTCTGTTTCTCTTTGCTTCTGGACTACTATTCCATCACTGAAATTTTGGATCTTGAGTAGCGGTTCTCTTTGTTCATTTTGAGCTTCTTCAAGTTCTTGTTCTTTGGTTTTACCCAAAGTGGATCCTCTTGCCATTAAGACTAAGAAGACGGCATCTGAGGGATAGTCTTCAACTTCTTCTTCTTCTTCTGAAGTAATATCTTCTTCTGAATTTTCAGAGTGAAAATGCAGACATTCATTATCTGATTTAGAGGGAGTATCATCGAAGAAGATATCTTCTTCTTCTTTAATGCCCATTTCCAGTGCCATACTGGATTTCTTTATTCCTTTCTTGGAACCTTTCTGAGGGCATTTGTTGGCAAAATGAGGTCCTTTGCAAATGTAACAGGTTGGAGTAAACTTTTTACCAACCTTTTTTGGAAAGCTGCTGCGCTTCTTAAAGAATCCTCTCTGAGGTTTTGTAGTGCATGCTTCACATTTTTGAGAAACTGTGGTTTTTCCACGGAGTTTCCCTTTCTTCAGGCCTATTCGCTTACTGGTGCTGATTCTTTTTTCAGGGGGATCACAGCTGAATCCTTTCTTTGGAATCAGAACCTTCAGAACACTTTCTCTGAGTAATGGCTGTACTTCTCTTAGAGCACAGGCATCTTCATCTGCTTGGAGGATCTCTGCATTGAGTTTGTCAATAAACTCAAACATTTCTATCATGGTCACTGCTGGCCATGCTTTATTTTGAACACGGAGAGATTCACAAAATTTATTATAATACAACTCTCCAACATGATGAATGCTTTTAAGAAAAATGGTGCCAAGTCTTTCAGACATTTGTGCACCAGAAGAATTGAAATTTACAAATTGTGCCTGAAAATACTTTTGAAGATATTTAACTTCACAACATTCTAAAGTCTCGAATTTTTTCAAAAATTTAGCTTCGAGAGTTGGAATGTTACCCACAAACTGTCGATAGAGTTCGCCAGCTACAGATGGCATACCTTGTTGAATCAAGGCTTGTCGCAGTTGTGTGTCTAGACCCTTCCAGACTATTGCAGCAAGTCCCATCATTGAGTTGACCGCCATTTCCACGATCTCTTCAGGAGGTGTATTGGGAAACTTGAGTTGTTGATTGTCAACCCAACTCTGCATTGCTTCAATAGTACTTTTATTTTTTACAGGGTCATAAGAATCCATGGCCGTCCAGGATGGAAGTAACGTACCTTGACTTTTTACATTTGACAAGTATGGATCAGGTCCAGGTTGGTTAGCTAAGCCACTACCTTGTGTTTTTGCCATAGAGCTTGATTTTGGTACGAACTGGCCACGTCTTTAATCCCATTTTTGATTGGGATCTGGTTCAAGAAAGACTTGTTTTCGGACCTCTCGATCTAGTCTTTCTGCAGAGGTTTCTCCCAGTGGATACCTTCTGGTTGTTGGTGCAGAGGTGCCTTCTGCAAATGGACTGTGAAGAATATTGTCAACTTTGTTAACAACTTCCTGCATTTGTGTGTTACTGTCCGTCCCATGAATTTCTAAATTAGCTATTCTGATATGAAGATTGTCTAAAGAAACAACATTTCTATCTGTTAGTTGGGCTATAGATTTCACATCTTCATGGATAGCTATAGCTGCTTTGGCTACTTTTTGTGCTATGACTTTGGCTTCTTCTGCAGCTTGTTGAACTCTTTTTAGTTCTGATTGGTGATGGCCCCACCAATTTTCTACTCACTGAGCGAAGGCTTTGAATTCCTTCTTAAAATCTGATATCTCATTTTTGAGATATTCTTCATAGATTTGTCGATATATTCTGATTTGATTAGCAATCTGAACTCTTTGCACATGATTGCCATTGTCAAACAAATCAAATTTAATAAAATCAGCAGAAGTAGAATTCTGATTGTGCAAACCTGAAAAGGACTTTTCATTAAAGATAACATCCTTGCTGCGTATAACTTTTTGAGTAATTGGATCCCACAAACGAAAACCAAATTGGTGCTCACCATACCCCAGAAATACACATCTTTTGGATTTGAAATCCAATTTCATTCTCTGCTCTTTGGGAATGTGAACATAAGCATCACAGCCAAAAACACACAAATGATTGAAAGAAATTCTTTTACTAGTCCACCTCTCTTCTGGAATGTCAAAATCAAGACAAGATGAAGGAGCACGATTGATTAGATAAACCATTGTATTACATGCCTCTGCCCAAAATTCTTTCCCCAAACTGCCATTTGAGAGCATACAACGAGCTCTTTCCAAAATAGTCTGATTCAACCTCTCAGCTGCACCATTTTCTTGAGGTGTGAAGGGAATTGTTTTAATCCTTCAAATACCATTATCTGCACAAAAGTTGTCAAATTCGGAAGAGCAAAACTCACCACCATTATCCGTTAGTAGACATTTAATTTTCTTCCCAATCTGATTTTCAATCATAGCTTTAAAAATTTTAAATTTGGAAAACACTTCTGATTTTTTATGCAACATATAAATCTACACTTTTCGAGTGAAATCATCAAGAAATGTAACAAAATAGTTTGCACCACCGATAGAAGTTACCTCTGTAGGACCGAAAACATCGGAATGCACAAGCTCTAAGGGAGAAGATTTCTTCTCATGACCCATCCGCACAAAGCTGGTTCGATTTTGTTTGCCATAAAGGCAATGTTCACATAAAACCAAATCGATTGATTTAAGACCCGGAAGTTGATCTCGTTGAAGCATAACTTCAAGACCCTTCTTGCTCATATGATCGAGCCTCTTGTGCCAAAGTTCAGCATTGTTGTCCATAACAGCCATAGCAACTCCCACTTCATTATTGCACTCTAAAACATACAAACTTCCTAATTTCTTCCCCTTTGCTAAAACCAACACACCTTTTGTTACTTTCCATGAATCCGATGAGAAATTAACATTGCAGCCTTGAGCATAAAGCTGGCTAATAGAAATCAGATTTCTTTTAAGTGTAGGAACATGTCTAACATCTTTTAAAATCTATTGTTTACCATTTTTCAGCGACAATAAAACATCACCTTTTCCTACAATATCACATTCTTTGTTATCCCCAAGAAAAACTTTACCAAATGAACCTACTTGATAGTTTGTGAAAGCACTCCGACATGGAGTAGCATGAAATGAGGCTCTGGAATCAAGAACCCATGAACTTGCATTTGTGTCACCAGTTGCCAGAACCAACACACCATCATCTTTAGCAGCTGCAGTATTGACACCATCATTTATCACTTTATTTTGAGCCTTTTTGTAATTCCAGCATTGCTTCTTGGTGTGTCCTGGTTTACCACAAAACCAACAGGTGTCATTTCTACCTCTAGACTTTGAATGATGTGCAGATTTTGACCTTCCATTGTTGTTATGTTGGCCTCATTCATGACTTCTACCTCTATTGCTTGTACTCACAGCAGTGAGTGCATCACCAAAGGAAGATTCTTGATTCTTTCTTCGCATGTCTTCGCTGAGAAGTGTAGCAGCAACCTCATCAAAATTCAATTTAGTTTTGGCAGCCACCGAAGTGCTAACTGCCATTACCACCCCTTCCCAGCTATTTGGTAAGGAACATAGCAGTAAAATAGCTTTCATTTCATCATCTAATGTGATTCCTACTGAAACCAATTGAGAAGCTAGAGTATTGAACTCATTGAGGTGATTCAACATAACTCCGCCTTCTTTCATCTTCAGATTGTATTTTTTCATGATAAAAACCTTGTTTGATGCTGAAGCAATCTCGTACAATGAGGATAAATTATCCCACAACTCCTTCATTGTTTTCTATGCTGAAACATTAAACAATACATTGTTTGAGAGTGATAGAAAAATCGTTGCTCTTGCTTTTTGATCGAGCTTTTCCCACTCTTCATCTGACAATTTGCCTTGCCCTTTTGCCTTTCCTTGCAATGCGGGCGAGAGATCCTGCTTAATAAGCAGTGACTCCATCTGCGATTTCCATAACCCAAAATTTTGACCTACAAACTTTTCGATCTTCCATTTATCTGCCTCATCCATGTCTCCGAAAGAACTTTACTGATTTGCAAAAAATCAAATCAAGTTGTCCCAACTTTGATACCAATTGTTGAGCTATAAAGAACACAGTAGAAAATAAAATGAAATAAAAAAAAAACCAGACAACATGCACAGAAAGACAGAGACAAGAAAATTATAGTGGTTCGTCCAATCTGGACTACATCCACTCTTCAAGCAGGGGGCAACTCTTTTATTAAAATTACATCAATGCAATACACAACAACACTCAGCTATATCTCTATTAACCATCACAGCAGCTGGGATAAGCAACGGTTTTGGAATCATACTCTTCAGTTACATGCAGGCCCGAATGATTGGGCTTCACTGACATGCAATGTTACAATGCAGAGCCGTTACAGATGGAGCATGCCGAAGCTTCTAGTGGGAAACGCGAGGAAATCATCTCGATGACTTAGTGCAGGAAATTAAATGATCTTTTGCTATGTTTGTTTAAATGCATATATGTATAAACACTTGTAATACTAGTAGCTTATGGGGTGGAATATTGTTATTTATGTTCTGCATTGCTAGGGTGGGGGTATATTTCTCAGACCCAACATGTTTGCATACTTTATCTATCTATGATTTTGAAGACTTGAAAAATGTAAGATTTTTTTGCTTAATCAATACAAAAATATTTACTGATCAATTTTTTTTTTACCATTGATTTATTTTATTTGTAACTATGTCAACATTCATCATAATTGGTTCCAATGATGAGGCAAGGGATAGGTGATGGGGATTTGATGTTGGACATTTCAATTTTGAAACGAAGTTTTGTTTTAAATGCCCTATGAAATCCTCTTGGCTTTGTCTAGGATTTTATTGGATGGGTTGGAGGGTTAGGCATCTTTGGGTTCTTCTTAGGCATTTCACTATTCAAATTTGGTTATGGCTCAAGATTTATATGATATGTTATAAAAAAAAATATAATCTAATGCACAAAAATGAACACCTACCTCTTCTTTGATGTGGCATTGTGAAGCCAAATTTCAAATTTTGAAATAACACTCATGTTTTGCTTGTTTAAGAATAAAAATATTGCTATAGAAAACATGGTATGTGGGTGAGGAATGAGGACTTTGTTTTTCAACTTTAGTTGAGAAAAATGTGCTCAAATTATGCTTATTAAGCATAATATGCTCACATTTTTCTAACATAAAAAAAGCATGTTATTGAGGTGAAATAAGATGCTCACGTTATGGCTTGGAAAAACCAATCCATAACATGAGCATGTTATTTGAATTTCTACATAACGCACTCTTTTTTTTTTTTCATTTTTCGGTAGTTGGCCACTTTTTTGTGCATCATCTTGGTGCGTATACTCTTGTAGAGAACTTAGCAATAAATTCATTGTATATAAAATAATTTAATAATGGAGTTAGTACAATTAAGCAAAATTATTGTTTGTAATAATTGTACTATGCTTTTAGATCAAAGTAGTATATGTGATGGGGTTGATAAAAAATTTAAAAATGAGAAAAACTAAGGATTGAATAGGTTGTATACTCTCACATGTATGATTATAATAAATATAAATTATAAATTAAATATTGAACTTTGGTTTCGAACATTAATTAAAATTTTGAAGAAGAATTATGTTTCTTATTTTATGTTCTAAATGTGAGTATCTCACTTGAGTATCCATCCTAAATGATGTCATGCTTTTGAGAGTGTGTGATTCAGATGTAGAGTGCAATAAATGAACACCTAGTTTATATTGTAACATAGTATAAGTTATTAGATGATGTGTTTCATTTGAAGAAAATGAGGTTTCTCAAAGTAGTGTTAATAATATAGTTGTGTAACCCCAACCTAATATTTTTCTAAACACATCATTAGTGGTAATGTCCTCTCATATATAATTACATTATTGTACATCACTTTGAAACCCCTTATTTTAGTCAAACATGTAAACATTAAACTAAAAATAGATGTCATCCTCCTATTAGTCATATTTAATTGTGTCTTTTCCAATTTGATGAGCACATTCCAACAACTATCAGTGGAGATGTCTCTTCCTCTTACCTATACTTATAAAAATTTGTATTCTCTATTTATGCCACATGGAATCATGATATAAAAGTTCCTTATAGTATACATGAGGGAAAATGGTCTTAATTTCTATGATATATTACCATTATCCTTGATGACATCATTGATGAAATAATGCATTATATTAGAGAAAAATAAGCTACATTTTTAGGATACATGCTTATTTATCACTAGAGAATCAAATATTGCTTAGTAGGTTGTCATTCATTTGATAGGTGACAAAGAACTAGGGTGCATGGATGTGGTAGCTGTAAGAAAGTGAAGTAGCATAACAACTTCCTACACTAACCTTGAGAGGAGGGTAATGCAAAAACTTTTAGAAATCCTTATAATAGTTACAAAAACTTAACAAAAATAAACATAATAGCATGCATACCACAACACAATGATCTACATGGAAAAAACTCTTTCGGGAGAAAAACCCCACACTCCAAAATTCACCCAATCTATTATTCAGAAATCAATAACAAATTACAATATTTAGCTCGGTAACTCAATAGCTATAATACTCTTACACACAATCTCCATCTCACACACCTCATATATAGGAGGTATGTAATACATGAAACCATCAAACAATATTACAAAACCATGGACTAAAACCACCCAATAAAGTAGAACCCATTTTATCTCTAATCCTAGATGTCCTATGATGTGCAAAAACACACATCAACACATGTACCTCCTTTTACAATTCATTTATGTGATCAATGGATTTTTATATTTCCTATTTTAGGAGACTCAACTTCCAGAGGCCATAACTTATGAACTAGGTGTTTGATTGATAAAACCTATGAAGTGTTAGAAAGCTCGTGACATTCTCTATCAAGCTATAACCCACTAGACCAATTATGAACACTTTCAAGCCATTTTAGAGCCTTTAAAGCCCTGAAAATTGAGTCCAAAACTTTTGTTCACAACTTTCAAAAAAAATAAAATTAATATCTTCAAATATAGACATGATCTCGTAGCAAAAAATTATCGTTGTGTTCATCTAGCCAATCCAAAGTTTTGGGGAAATTTTTGGACCAATTCATGCTCAAACAAAAAATACTATAAACAGTAACCTTATATAAATGCAAGGTTGAGACATCATTTTCCCAATAGTAACCTATTTCTTACGCTAGTACCACATTATTACCAATACCTTACTTTGGCTTGTGAGAATGGCTCTTGATATTAGGTTTCAAAATTGACTTTTGGTATGGTGGAGCAACATGAGGAACTTGTTAGTCCATGGAGATGTTATGATACCTGGACGATGTAAATTTTATGATGCTATTGATTATTTATTAAATTATTGGTGAATTTTATTTATTACTCTAACATCTATGTCATTCATTAAACTGAGTGTCTATATTTTTAAATTAAATGATTATATTAATAATAAAGTGTATCATGTTAGTATCACATTAATAGTGATGATGAGACAAAGGTAAAACATGATGAACTCAATTGGTTCTTATGGAAATACAAGTTCAAATAGTTAAATTGACATATAGTATGAATATGTAAGTTGAAATCTAATGTTGATAACTAACCCTAAACAATATCAATCTACATATTGACCGATATATCAATTTACATATAGATCAATAGATTAATTGTTATTTCTAGGATTTCTATTGTATTATAAATTAAATAAATTCTAAGTTATTAAAACTAAAATTTAAATTTAGAAAGAGAAAGAGAAAAAAGTTATAAGAAAGACATTAAAACATGTATATATAAAAGCTACCTACTTGGGAAACAACAAATTGACTCTCATGGAGGGAGGAGGTCAAAAAATGAGTTGTTGAGGTCCATGTTAAAGTGCTTTTCCTAACCATCTTCCATTGTGTGGACATAATAGAAAATGAGCTTGCAAAGAAGAAAAATAATAATACTTCAACCCATTCCTAGTTTGTAATAGGTACCCATTTGGTAATGGGACCTTGAACTATAATGTGTACTTGTTCTATATCTTTAAGAGTTTAGATTCATTTCTAATGCTTAAACAAGTAATTGTTTTCAACAAAATAGGTACCTAATCTTATTGGGACTTTTAATTCCCAAGAGACTTCCACTAAAAGTGGACTCATTTTATTGTTTTGACTCTTTATTTGCACATCACCATTTTGAGGAAGGATTTTTTTTATATATCTTGCTTCCTTTCATTAAAGAAACCTCTATAGTGAAACTCATACACAAAAAGTTATTTATATTATTTTTTCTTGATGGTGGTGAATTTTCATATTATTTTGTCTTAACGATGGTGAATTCTCATACAAATTAAAATTATAAACTTTCACAATTTATGCATATATACTTAGGGTGTGGTCTCAATATGGGAGGCTCCCTAAAAAAATTCAAGGGGTTGAGATTTTTTAGGATCATTTTAAAGTGGAGAGTCCAATGAATTTTGTAATGTAGTTTAAACTTCTAAATTTATGAAAGCTAGTGCTCTCATGAATTTTATCATTTTGCATATTCAATTCAACAAAGTAAATAAATATAAAATAATAATAAGAATAATAGTAATTGTGATAGTGATAGTGATAGTGATAGTGATAGAATTGGTGGGAATTTAAAATTTTCATATGATTTATAAGTGGTAAAAAAAAGCTCAAATTAATAAGATAATTTCTAGCCTCATCTTAATTGCATCCACTTAAATTTAAAATTAAAAATAATTAATTAATTCTATAATTATTTTTATTTGTTTTTGCTTCATAGAACCTCTTGATCCTTCCAAAATAAACTCTTAAAGCCTCATAAAACCCCTTAAAAAAAAAACTTAAATTTGGTTCTTGTTTTGTTGGAGATGATTTAAGAATAATTTACTCTTAGAGGAAATCCGCCACATTATTCCAATTTCACGATTCGTTTGTGTAAAGAGGAAGAGGAGGCGGCCTATATTCTTTGTGGCCTGCTATGACCAAATCAAGTGGGCCCTCTTGTTGTATTAATGCGATTATTGCGCCTTCCTTGTTTACAGTTATTGCATCTCTCGTATAGGAGATGATGGGTGAACGGGCAATGGCTATGTAGTGGACAGAATGGCCCGCCCCATACCATGCATCCCGCCATCCCCGTACGGTGACTTTTGCGAAAAGGATGGATCCCCATGCCATTATTTCCTTCAATCTTACGGGAACTGTGCCCAAATTTCCTTCCCCACTCCCATGACATTTTTTCATTTTTTTACTAAGTCTGTGGGGGTGGAGGAAAGTTTTTTTTTAAATGTATGAATATATTTTTAAATTGAAACAATTTATTTTAATATTTATTTATTATTTATTTGTTTTTCTGTTATATTTGTAAAATAATAAATTAATAATTAATAATGTATTTAAAGTTTTTAAATAAAATCTATTATTTTAATATTTAATCTATATTTATTTTAATTTTTTTTCTATTTTTTATTTATTAATTTGTTTGAAATAATGTTATAATTAAATTAATAATTAATAATGTATTTAAATTTTTTAAATAAAATCAAACATAAAAGAAAATACATAAAAACTTAAATTCAAACTATAGCATTTTTGTTGAAATTTGCTAAATAAATAATAAAAGTAGAATAATAATAAATATAATAAGTTAATAGTTAATTATATATCTAATTTTTTTAAATAATAAACTATATGTTTAAATTTGTTTGAAATAATAAGTTATAATAAATTAATAATTAATAATGTATTTAAAGTTTTTAAATAAAATCAAACATAAAAGAAAACACATAAAAACTTAAATTCAAATTATAGCAATTTTGTTCAAATTTGCTAAATAAGTAATAAAAGTAGAATAATAATAAATATAATAAATTAATAGTTAATTATATATCTATTTTTTTAAAATAATAAGCTATATGTTTAAATTTGTTTTAAATAATAAGTTATAATAAATTAATAATTAATAATGTATTTAGAGTTTTTATTTATTATATTTTATCTATTTTTTAAGTTATATTTGTAAAATAATAAATTAATAGTTAATTATATATCTAGTTTTTTTAAATTAAAATAATTTATTTTAATATTTTTTATAATTTTTTATTTATTAATTTGTTTGAAATAATAACTTATAATAAATTAATAATTAATAATGTATTTAAAGTTTTTAAATAAAATCAAACATAAAAGAAAACACATAAAAACTTAAATTCAATCTATAACATTTTTGTTCAAATTTACTAATTAAGTAATAAAAGTAGAATGCATTAATAAATAAATATATAATTAAATATAAATTTATTATATTTATTATTTTACAAATATAACTTTAAAAATAGAAAAAGTATAATAAATAAAAAATTATAAATAAATATTAAAATAAATGATTTCAATTTAAAATATAATCATACATTTTTAAAAAAAAACTTTCCTCCACCCCTACGGACTTGGTCAAAAAAAGACTTAGTAAAAAAAAGAGAGTCAAAAAAATGAAAAATGTCACGAGAGTGGGGAAGGGCACAGTTCCCGTAGGATTGAAGGAAATAACGCATGGGATCCATCCTTTTTGCAGAAGTCACCGTACGGGTGATGGTGGGATGCATGGCATGGGGCGGGCCATTATGTCCGCTGCATAGCCATTGCCGGGTGAACGTGGCTCACATAAGCATTCGGAACGTCAACTTTTTACCCATTCACACACAAGGATTCTGTTTTTTAAAATAATATCTGACTAAATTGTAAGCTATTTTTGTTCCATCTTAAGAACAATATTTAAACTTGTCACCGTCAATGTCGGTTCTGTCTTTTAGTGACGGCAATGGCTAAGCAGCGGACAAAATGGCCCGCCCATGCCATGCCTTCTCCATGGATGACCCCCATGCAATGACACCAATTGTAGTACCCCTACCCTAATCAATCTCTAATCTTGGTTTAATCTTGGTTAGTTTATCTTAATATAATGTTATAGTCAGATGTTGATTTAACGCATAGTTGTTGATGTGGTTTTCACACTAGTTGTATGCAAGTTGTTTAGTGTACCTATTCCGTGGTATTAATATTGAGCTAACGCTTTCATTAAATTTTATATATGTATGCATGTATGACTCTTGGTTGCAGGAGATTTCAGGTACTATGCCACATGAGTGCGAGGTTCGGCTTCACCTGGATTTGCAGGTTTGAGTGTACCTCTTTAAATCCTTAGAGTTGGATTAGGTGGTCGTAAGACCCTAGTTGACCTTCGTCGTGCTCAAGTGAGCATCGTCAGCCGTCGTCGGTGTTCCCTGCTTGTTTGGGTTTGCAAGTCGTCTATTTGGTTGACCTTCTCGATTTGCGTGCTTGGTGTGCCTGGTTAAATTGATTAATTAGTCCTTAGTAATTATTTCTGATTAAATATGTAATTGTGCATTAGAGATTGATGGACTAAATTAATCGGGATTTCGTTATGCGATTTTCGTTGATATTGGATTGCTCGTTTTAAATTGGGAGTAAGTTCGATTAAATGACTGATTTTGAATATTAATGCATTTTGTATATGCTGTTGAAAAGAAAGTTTTGTATTTTATCGCAATAGATTTAATTGTATTCTGTTGGCTTATTAAATTAGAACAGTTAAATCGAATTAAAGGAAGAAATCGATTTTGGATTTGAAAAGCAAGTCTATTTGTTGCTATAGTTAGAAAAGAATTAATTTGGAGAGTTATTTTTAAATAAAAAAAAAAATTTAATTCCAAAAATGGAATTTTGGTCAACTCTTCCATATAACCTAAAATTTGGGGAAATTTTGGAGGATGGACATTTTTGGAGAATTTTTGGTTGGAAAGGATTTTGGAGATGAAATTTGGGGGTTTTGGATGGGGAAGGAAGGATTTGGGAGCTGGAGATTGGGGTTCTTCGGCAGATCTTGCCAGGAATACGAGATCAGGTAGGATCTGTTTATCCATTTGGTTTTAAAAAAAATATATGTGTATTTCCATTCTTTTGAAATGGATTTTAGTTTTTATTCTTGGATTTGTGGGTTAAGATCTTTACCTATGCTTGGTGATCTTGCTAGCAGAGCTGAACCATTGTGTTAAAATGGCTCTTTTTGTCATGTCTAGGTTTTCTTAAATAAAAACAAATTTATTTGGGTTTTGATGTTCTTCATCTGTTTTGGGTATGAAAATCCATTTTTTGAAATAATGAATACCCATCAAAATATAGGGTATCCAACCATATTTCTTTTGAAACTGCCCATACTATAAATCGAAAATTATTATCAAATTTTAGTAATGGGTATTTTTTTTTAATTAGTTTCGGGACTGTGCGTTTGTTTTATTTTAAAACTGTTGTTTTGGGGTTGGAGGGCGGGGAGCGGAGCTCCACCCGCTCCTCCTCCCCTCCCCCGCACGTTCCCCTTTTCCCTCGCTCGCCCCCTTACCTCTGCTCGCGT
This sequence comes from Cryptomeria japonica, assembly GCF_030272615.1. Taxonomy (NCBI): domain Eukaryota; kingdom Viridiplantae; phylum Streptophyta; class Pinopsida; order Cupressales; family Cupressaceae; genus Cryptomeria; species Cryptomeria japonica. The sequence goes on from NC_081412.1 coordinate 454,966,116, forward strand.
CCACCAGTGACTGCGGGCACCACCGTGGCGCCGCCCGTGCATATCCACAGTGGCACCGCCGTGTGACTTACCTGCGGCTGGGGTTTGGCTCGCCTAGCCCCCGCGTTGGGAGGTGGGCCGGTCTTCGCCGCCCCCAACATTTTATGGTGTTTTCTTTTAAAAATTAGTTTTTAAAAATGTTCTTTTTTTTTTATGTATTTTTTTTATTGTTAAAGAAAAAATGCTTATAATATTTCGATATTATTTAATGGGAAATTCTAATTAAGTTTTTAATTACGGGAAATGCAGCATGAATGTATATGTTGATGAAGTTTTTTTTTTGTAGCTTATTATGCAAGCTTGAAATTTAATTGTGTGTATTTTGGAAAGATCATATATTGTTATATTGGAGATTCTTGTTGAGTTAAGATATACTTTATTCACGAATAAATATATTGTTGAAGATTTTAATGTTATAAGTCATCTGGAGATATTAGAAACGGATTTTTAACCATGGATCATTAGAAACTAAAACGATATGCTTTTGGAAATGATTATCTCCTTTTGGATTCCCTTTTTATATTATATTTCCATGATCCGTATAATGCATCTGGGCTTGAGAAATAATACAAACTGTAGAAGTGGTTTTAGACTAGTGTGTCAATGACGTTTTTAATTGGAGATTAAATATCTTATTTAATTGATTAATGGTTGTCTGAGTTTTATTAATATGAATTTGGTTTAAAAACTCATTACGGCTTTATATGTCTATTTAATGCTTTGAACCTTAGAGAGTTAGAAAACCAAGAACAACTTATCCCTAGTTGAGGTAGATAACTGAAATCTGGTATAGATCTTGTAGAAAACTTGATCGACGTTTAATGTTTAGATCAATTCGGAAAGATTGCATTTGTTGAATATGTCTTTTCTGATTATTGTCTTTGCGAGTTTAATTTCTGTATTCGTCTTTAATTATGAAATGGCAAGAGTGCTTTGTTTGATAGGTCCCTGTCGTATGGAATGATTTGGGGTACCTGTATTCAGTCCTTAGTTCTGAGTTGATTGCTGTTTTGTGGTAGTGTCGTATTTGGTCATATCCTCTTTGTGTGAGTCGAATGATGATTCGTGGTTGACCTTAGTTGTCAGGTCTCTAGTTAGAGTACCGTTAGTAAGTGTACCATTTGTGAGTCGTGTTTGACCAGATGTTTGTTTCTCCCTTCTTGAACTCCATTCGTCTGACCATGTGTATTCCCTAGTTTGAGTTCGTCTGAGTTTGGTCTAGTGTCGTATGGGAAAGTGGCTTTCGATTGGGGGCCGTGCCCAAAGTGGCTGCTGGGTAACCCGTCGAAAGTGAGTCTAATAAGTGATAACCTAAGTAGATTAGAATGTAATCTCTAAGTAAGATAATTGTGCCTCACACATAGGACGAGTGCTAACATAGACTCGGCATGCTGTGGGAAGGCTTGAAATGGCAAACCACCATCCTTGTCTTCACGAGAGGATGTGTGGGTCCACATGAGGCTGGGATGGGCCGGAAGCTCGGATTAGGTTGCCAGGGTAACCCAGTGTATGGGCCGGGACCTATGAAGACTTGCCATGGTAACCATACCAGGTTGTGTGATGACACTTGTCCCTACGTTCGCTAGTGTGTTGTCGTTTTGTCCTGTTAAGAGTACCCTTGTGGGTCATCCTTTTGTCTCTGCCCTTGTGAGTATCGGCTTCATGATAGACCTTGGGTGGTGATGGCTCAGTCTTGTGGATTCTCTTCTAGACCTTTGTATTAGCTTTGATTATGTTCAGCTGGATCCTGTCCTTTCGAGGATCGTTTATGTATTAATTGACCGGTGCGGTCGTTGTATATTGTTTATGTTTCGCCTTGATGGCCGGATTGTAATGGTGTAACCTCTTGTATTCTTAACTTTATTAATTATCAGAGGGGTCTTGCAGTTGAGCAGACCCAGAGATGTAGCCCTTTAGGGGTGAACTCCGAGATCATTATGGTGTTATGTGATGTATTCTCTTATGTTTCCTTTATTCAGCTTTATCATGTATGAATAGCTTATGTTAGAATGGTTAAGTGGATAAGATGGAATTAACTTTATATGCTTATATTCAGTCCTTCCTTGAATACCATGTGGATCGAATGCGTAAGTGGTTTAGATGAGATTTATCGTAGATGCATGTATGTAATCGTCTTTTGAAATGCAATAAGTTGGAATATGAAATAATGTAACTTAGAGTAAGGAATTATATTCAGTTGCTGCTAAGGAAAATTAAGTATGCTTGAAAAGATCTCTTATGTTTATGATGGAATTTTAGTGTGTTAGAATATTGGATGTATGGCTTGTAATTTTAAATGAAAAGCTTGAATGAAGATTGTGAATAGATCTTAATGGATGAATCCTTGCTTGTGATTTATATTTCCATCTTTTGAAAGAAATTATCCTGATTAAGAATTATCTTGTTATTAAGATAATCAGCTTATTGGATTAATGGTGTGAGTTCAGTGAATTGTGATATTTAAGTAATCTCGTTGGGAAACTCTTTAGGTGTTAGTTGATGTCTTCCGCTATGTAATCTGAATCTTTGGTATCTTGTTGTATCTTATGTGGTGTAACTTTAAAAAAAAAAAAAAATTGCACTCTATTCGTGTGTTATGGCTTAATCCCTTCGGGGTTTCCTGGCGGGGCATTACACCAATCACCGTCTAACGAACCGGTCCAATCAAACCATACATTGCCAAACCGTTCTTGGTTGGTGTGTAGTTATCGTAGATTGAAGATTGTAATCACTATATTTGTGCCAAGCGTTCAGGGAGTATGTATATAACACTTCCTCTAATGTAACAATAAAGTAATTCCACGCATTTACCAAGGCTATAATAATTTCATATCGACCACTTAATCCACTATAACAAGAAAGTAATTCCTGGTATATAATAATTTAATTAAATAAAAATATAGCATGATTTAACAATTATAAATAAATATATATCTGAAAATTAATATATTAAAGTAATATAATTTTTATTACATTAATTATATTAATGATCTCATCTAGCACATCCATATTAAGGTAATAATAGAAATTTTAACATTAATCATATTAATGATCTTATCTAGCATATAGATATTAGAATAATAATAGAAATTTTAACATTAGTCATACTAATAATTTCATGTAGTAATAGAAATTTTAATTAATATATTTTCTAAATTATTTTATTAATTTATTAATCTGTCTTTTAGTAGTGATCGATACCCTTATGAATGGTTAGATATATTAAATTGTATATTAACTTGTGAGATCCATCCTTATAATAATAAGTTTAATTATAAAATAATTGTTATGTCAATGTTTTTTTTGTGTGTGTTTTGCCATTAAATTCTGTTCCTTTTGTGATTTTTTTTCAATTGAAAGCATTTCTTACATCTAAAGTTTAATTAACCAATCTACAATAAATTGTCAAATTTTAGAAATCTGCATCATAACTTTAATGGGTATTAATGATCAACCTGGGCATGAATTTGCACAATATTTACATAGTTTGAATTAAATTTTTACTTATGTGCAATTTTTACTTGTGTGTAATTTTCCCTCAATAAAGTTCAATCTTCCAATATTAAACATTCACCAAAAATACACCTATCAAATCAAATTTTTTAACTTGTGTGTATGCAATATTAAACATTCACCAAAAATACACCTATCAAATCAAATTTTTTAACTTGTGTGTATGCAATATTAAACATTCACCAAAAATACACCTATCAAATCAAATTTTGAATAAATATATTTTAAATTTTCAATCTATATACAATATTTACATAGTTTGAATTAAATTTTTACTTATGTGCAATTTTTACTTGTGTGTAATTTTCCCTCAAGAATGGCATCTTCTAAAGTTCAATCTTCCAATATTAAACATTCACCAAAAATACACCTATCAAATCAAATTTTTCAACTTGTGTGTGCAATATTAAACATTCACCAAAAATACACCTATCAAATCAAATTTTGAATAAATATACTTTAAATTTTCAATCTATATACAATATTTACATAGTTTGAATTAAATTTTTACTTATGTGCAATTTTTACTTGTGTGTAATTTTAATACATTCTATGTTGTAAATTTGAGCAAAAAGTTATAGTTTGAATTAAATTTTTACTTATGTGCAATGTAATTTTCCATGGCATCTTCTAAAGTTCAATCTTTCAATATTAAACATTCACCAAAAATACACCTATCAAATAAAATTTTGAATAAACATATTTTAAATTTTCAATCTATATACAATATTTACATAGTTTGAATTTAATTTTTTTTACTTCTGTATACATTCTATGTTGTAAATTTGAGCAAAAAGTTATAGTTTGAATTAAATTTTTACTTTTGTACAATTTTTACTTGTGTAATTTTGTCTCCAGAATGACATCTTCTAAAGTTCAATCTTCCGAAATTAAACATTCACCAAAAATAAACCTATCAAATCAAATTTTGAATAAATATATTTTAAATTTTTAATCTATATACAATATTTACATAGTTTGAATTTAATTTTTTTATGTGTGTAATTTATATTCATTCAGCAAAAAGTTATAGTTTGAATTAAATTTTTATTCTTAATATTTTTAGAATAATTAAACATATAATATATGATTATAATATTTATATATATAAATTCAAAAATAATTATACTTATTAAGAACTTCTTACTTTTAATGTTTTTAATATGTAATTTAAAAAAAAAAAAATAATATTATTAAAATTTTAAAATAATATATATCTTAAAAACACAATATATTATGGATGTTTTAGTTCATAATAACTATTAAAATAAATAAGTACAAATTAACATTAAAAATTAAACATATAACTTATTATTAAAAAAAAATATATATAATTTAAAAATTAAACTATTATTTACCTAATGTATTTTAAAAAGTTATAAAATAATGCTATTAAAATAATAAAAAGAAAAAATAAATAAAACATAAAAACATAAACAATAAAAATAAAACTTTAAAAGAAGTTAAACGAGTAAAACTTAAAATAATTTAATATAAATTAAAACATTAAAGGTTAATAATAAAAATAAATTTTTGGTGCCCTTATACCCCTGCACATAGTCCAGTACGCTGATGTACGGTTTGATTGGACCGTTTGAGTGGACGGGGGCGGTCATGACATGGGGGCATGGAAAAGGAAAGGCATGGCATGGGGCGGGCCATTTTGTCCGTTGCGTTGCCATTCCCTTTAGTGACAACTAAAGAATCAGATTTGTCTTTTAGTACAACTAAAGTACGAAGTTTGACTCCGAGTCAAATCACTTTGTAGAAAGCATGAGGCAAATTTCTCAACATACCTACTCACAACCCACTAACAACCTGCCAACGTCTTTATCTTTCAATGGGTAGTTCATTCCGCATTTTTTTAAATTCAAAAGGATCAAAAACGCGTGAAAGCATGTGGTCTAAGGCATTATTAGACGTGAAAAAAACTTTGAAATAAATATACTCTTAGAGTCTTATGTATTCTACAATTCTTGATTCTTGTCGGAAATCTATCATGTGAACTTTATTTTGGCCTTCGTAATTAAAGTCGTAGCGTAGACATATAATTATGGCCAGAGAATTTGAGATAGGGAAAGAGTCACTTCCTGCTGACGTCCTGATTATAGTCATCAAGTTTGCCCTAGTCATTAGGAAGACCTTGGTCATCATGAATTGATTCTCAATTTAGGGGAAGAGTATCAGTTGTTGAGCACCCTAACTTCGCGCTTCTCAAAATCTTACATAGAAATTTCAAATCACTCCCAATTTTTTACAGTAGCTTACTTGGCAAGTCACCTGCTTATAACTAAGCTTTCAGCACCACATCATCAAGTATGGTGCCACATCAGCATGCTTTTTGCCAAGGTGTCCAAAATAGCCCCCCAAAAAGTGAGACCAATAGGTGTGCAAAAGAGGCCCCAATAGTTGTGCAACTGATATGGCATCACCTAATTGGTTACTTTTTACAACTATTGGTACATTTCGTAACAACTATTGGTACATTTCCTAACAAAAAATGATATTTTATGTTTCAAACAATAGGTTTTATTTGTTCAATTTTTGGAACAAAATGTATCAACAACCCTCACAACAATTGGTACATGTTCAACTAGCGATGCCCTTCCCCTATAATGTTGTGTTCTTCATTAGAATGTTTTCATTCTAGTGGCTAAGTGTCATTCCTAATGGGACAAATGATCAATGTCAAGCAAGAAAGTTTGTAACCCTATCTTGTGAGGAAATGGAAAGAAAAAGAGGTTATGTTAAAACCAATCATGAGTGTGGTCATTCCAACTCTACAAGGGGCAAATAAAATGTGTATCATATGAATAATTTCTATGAGCATTGTGAATACATCCATGCTAATACCCTCAAGAATGGTACTCGCCTCTATGAGAGGGAGAGGTAAATGAGATTCCAACAAGTGTACAAGGTGCATTCCCCTAGTGGTTAAGGACATGTAGGTGATCAACTTTATTAGCTTGCACTTGCATTTACATAAGAATATAATAACTGATATCATGGAAATGGGGACAAGGCAACAACAAAGTTCAATGTTAATAAGTTAGTTTCAACCATAAAACCAAAACAAAGAACTAAAAACCATTCCAAATATATCAAAAGAGATTTCAAAAAGCATGAAAGAAGTTTAACAAAAACAAAAGAAAAGGAAAAGAGCCTCCCTAAAATGCTTCCATGATGCCTTTTGATGCTTCTCCCTTGTTTCTCCCCTCTCCAAGTCCCAAATGAGTGTAGCTCTCAGCTTTTAGCATTCGCCATGGATGCCATATGGAGATTCAAAATGGTTGGATGTGATAAACAAATGCTATGCAAGTGTAGATAGTGATGCTATGAAAAAACTCTATGCTAATACCGGTATAGCAACACTACTCTAATGCTTCCTTCTTTGCTTGAGGAGAAGGGTTCTATTTATAGAAGAAATGGGGAAATGAAGGGTTAAGATTGAGCAATCTTAACAAGGGTTAGGATTGAAAGATATTCAATCCATGTGAGACTTTCAACCCAATCCCATGTTGACAAGTGTCACCATGAGGAGGCTTGAGAGGAGAGATAAGGAGCATTAAATGCTTGAGGGGACATGATGGTTACCCTGGGGGGTTGGGTTAGGGTTAGGTTAATGGATATCCCTTTTATCCAAGAGATAATGTGCAAGGGTTAAATGATTACCTTAGTAAAAAAAAAAATGCTTTGAAGAGACCCATGAGTCAAAAGGATGGTTAAGTTAGAGGAAAGTCTCTAACCAAAGGTAAAAGGTGAGTTAACCATAAATGGTTATGTAAGAGCCTTTAATGGCTTGGAAGACTTTAGAGGTTAACCATTTGAACACATAAAGCCTTTAATGGTTATTGAAGACTTTGGAGGTTCTTGAGAAGTGACTTCCTTTTATTTAGGAATGTGACAATGATTAGGATAGGATTAGGTTAATTAGAAAGGAGTTAGAAGAATCTAGAAGGGGGTATAGGATTGCAAATGGGTTTGATGGGTGAGAGAAAATAAGATTTTTATTAAAATAAAATTCATTTATTTCAACTTGTGGTTGCAACTTGCATTTTTAGGAGAATGCAAGTGGGGTGCGGTGGGGTGGGGTGGGGATTTAATGATTTAAATAAATGTTTTATTTAATTTATTTAAAAGAGGAAAGGGGATTAAATTAAATAAATAGGATTTATTCATTTAATTGATTGTGAATTTTAATTTAATGAATTAATTAAAATAAATTGAATAATTTATTTAATTAATAGGAGAATGTTTGAAGATGAATTAATTAAATGTTAATTTAATTAATTGATGGCTAGTGGGGTTTTAATCAAATAAATATCAAATATTAATTTAATTAAACTGGACATATTTATGTGACTGCATTTGCCCCTCTTTGAGATAGTACGGTTTATCGCGTCGTTTCAAAGAAAGAAAAATAGGTGTGAAGAAATATGCCCCATAAAATGTTAATTTAATGGGTGGTATGCCCCCTTGAGAGATGGGCCGAAAATTTTGAAAAATCAGGTGATCTCTCGAAAAAGAATGAAAATTGGCGGGGAGATAGAAGAGAAGAATTTAGCAATACTAGTGAAAGAATGGAAGAAAACGGAAATAAAATAGAGAAATGGGAGGCGCTGGAAGTTCACGGGAACCACAGTGGTGAGTAGGGTAAAATTAGGTTTACGACAAAGGGTATATATGGGGGTGAAGGGGTAAAAGCAGAGTCATTTGCATTCATCTCCATAGTGATTTTAGAGCTCTGATAGTGACCTTTTTGAAAGAGCGAGCAGTAGTCAGGATGCCGGTACCGATAGCAGATCATCGGCTAGAGTGAGTTCATCGATTCCAGCGGCTAAATGACTATAGACCAACAGTATGTAAATTTGAAATTTTGCTTTCCATGCATTTGTGTAGTTGTTCTAGCGTTATTGTGTATTTAGCACTAATGTGTAGTTGTTGTAAAGCAATTGTCAGCAGAGTAGCACTATTGTTAGCAAAGTAGCGCTATTGTGTGCAAAATAGATGCCCCAGTGTTTTTAGAAAAAAGAATCTTTTGATGCCAATGATGGATGGATGGAGAGGTGAGTTGTTTTGAACCATAGTAGCCCTATTGAGACTTAGGTCATTAGGATAAATGTTTGTTGTAGTCTAGGTGTGCCATGATTGCTTACCTATTGAGACCCGAAGATACTTGATCAGAGTATCTGTTGATAGTCTAGGTTTAAACTAAAGAAAGTTTGAAAAAAAACAACCGATGATGATGGTTGATGTGCATGTGTAGGAGGATCTTCGCATCTTATAGATGCAGGAGAGGGATCCAGCCACACAGGGGTTGCGAGATCGATTGACAGAGGTCGAGGTTGATTGTATTGCAACGACAAGCCTGTACAATGTGATGTATATGCCCATGATTCGGACGAATCATGGTTTGATTACAACATTGGCAGAGCGGTGGCACAGTGAGACGTGTACATTTCACCTAGCATAAGGGGAGATGACTGTGACATTGGAGGATGTACAACGTATCCTACACATTCCCATTCAAAGGGAGTTGGTTACATATGATCGAGCCCTGGGGACAGCAACAGTGCAGCGATTTTTTGATGAAGATGTGTTTATTCATGATGGCTCGATAGCATGGGAGGATATAGATGCCTTATATGAGCCACTACCAGTTGTTTTATCAAGTATTAGTGGGGGTTTGTTATGCCTGGATCGACGATCGCATGGACTAGCCATTGGTTGGGGCCAAGTTATAGAGCAGATGATGACAAAGGGGACCCGCTTTGCATGGGGACCGTGTGTGCTATCGCACCTATATCAGGAGCTACATGAGGTAGTATATCGAGAGACGAGCTCACTGAGAGTGGGGATCACTCTCTTACATATTTGGGCATGGGAACACCTACCTATGACCTGACCGGTTAGTCTGAGATTTAGGGTAGTGGATCAGCCCTATGTATATATGTATGGTGGTATGATGAGTCAGCCCCACCTGGGGAAGTTAGAGTGGTAGCGGTGAGTGCTCGATGATTTGGATACAATGATCTAGAGGCCTTAATTGAGTGTGAGCCTTGGGAGGATGATGCAGAGGCCTTGCCATATGTTTTTATGACACGATACCTGATTGGTAGGATAACCTACAATGTGGAGGGACATGTACCTGGTAGAGTACTGAGATAGTTCAGACGGAGGCAAGGATTGCCGAGTGGGTCTGGAGAGTATGCACGGGTGGTTCGTGAGAGGTTCTAGTGGGAGCCAATATTACCTTATGATCAGGCTTTAGTAGAGTTTCATACTCTATAGGCGAGACCATGGTAGATGAGGTTGGGGATTGTAGATGTAAGTGTTACTGATGAGTACATGCAATATATTGCGGCACATCAGATTCCTCGTATATCAGATCCAACAGAGACGAAGGAGAGGAGGTCGTAGAGTGGTAGTAGAAGGAGGAGGGAGAGGTGATGGAGGAGGAGGAGGAGGAGATGGAGGAGGAGGTGGGGGTGGTGGATTTGGAGGGGGTGGGGGATTTGGAGGTGGAGGTGGTGGACGGTTACAGCGGAGAGGGAGAGGCGGGCAACCATTGCGGCTATCACAGGGGCCTTTGATGCAGGGAGGAGTGAGATTAGGTGGCAGGGATATGGGGGAGGGAGAGGCACCTATGGATATAGGTGAAGGAGCCACTGGAGGAGGAGAGGGAGCTACTAGAGGAGAGGGAGCTACAGGGGGAGGAGATCTACGAGATCATATGATATTAGTTTTGCAGAGTTGATTGGAGGATATGGAGGCAGATGTGGCAACTAGAGATGTGGAGATGTTTGCATGGGAGTCAGAGTTGACTATAGTGCTGTGGGAGAGAGATCAAGCAGTTGATAGGGTAATCTAGCTACAGGAGATAGTTCGGGCCTTGGAGGGAGTACAGGGACATGGGCCGTCGATTGATTCAATGGTGAGGGAGTTACAGAGGGCAGGTAGAGAGGTTGATTATTGGCGGGGTCTATATGACTAGGCAGTGTCATCTAGTCGGCGGGCATTGAGCTATTCACAGATGCGTCGGGAGAGATTAGAGTGGTCTCAGAGAATGCAGAGCAGTGGTGGTGTGTTGGGTCCTCCACGACGAGGTAGTGCAGGTGATGTAGGGGGTAGTGGGGGAGTAGGTGGTGATGGTGGTATAGGTCGTGATGGTGGTGCAACATATGGTCAGAGTGGCATTTGAGAGAGAATTTATGCATTTTATTACATTGTCATTTTGGACTATGTCTTGGATGGCTCTTGGTAGCCAAAATTTTTGACATCATTGTACTCTAATACATGTATGTTTTTGCAAGATGATATGATGTGATATATGAGAAGATCCCATATTTTGTGATGATATGCATGTTGATGATATGTTTGGATTTATGCAGGATGATGATCTATGATAATGCTTAGATGGATACCGGTACTTGCTATATGTATGTGTTTATGAGATGATTCATATATGCATGTTATGTTTGATTTATATGATGTCTATATGTATGTTTTATGAATGTGATGTTAACATGTGGGTGCAGGTTTATATATATGCATGATGTGGTGTAATGCTTTATGTATGTAATGCCATGATGATGATGTATGCATAATGAAATGATACTAACGATGATATGGATAGTACTTGTGTTTTATGTCGATGAAATGATGATATGCACTGATGTTTGATATGTTGAAAATGCAATGAATGGAATGATTTATGTAAATGCATCTAGATGGCTAAAATTAATGCAATATGGATAAACAAATGCAAGGTACAAATGTTTATGTGATGATTTCTAAATGAATGCATGTGTAAAATGTATACACCAATGTTGGGTCAAATGGTTTTTGTTTGTTATGATTCTAAATGTTGATAAAATATGATTTAAGTGAAATGATAATGTGATGATAATGCAAATCATGGGTAATGAATAACTGCACCTCAATGCAATTAAAAGGATAATGAATGTATTTTAATGAATCCTAAATGAAATCGTTTGGAAGATGAAATGAATGAGTATAAGAATATACTAGATAGATAGATGAATGCACTTAACTAATGGATAGAAAAATAAATGCATGAAACTAAGGAAATATAAACAAATGTATGGTAAACAAGTGTAAACGATGGTGAATGATGATTTTAAATGATGCTAAATGAATGCACAGTAATGGCTAATAATGATAGTAAATGCAATGATGAGAAATTTATACAAATGAATCTAAATGTCTTGATTTTTGCAATGATGAAATGATGTAATGAGACTAATGCAAGTAAATGATAATGAGCTTTATGTATGCAAATGCAACTTACATGATATTAGATGCACTTTAATGAATATCTAAGAATGAAGTTAATAAAACCTATATGTACATATATGATAATGAACTAGGTCTGTTTAAATGCAACTAAAGGTAATGAAATGATGAGGTGTTCATGATAGATGAATACAAAGTTGTTTAAGACTTTGCATGATGCATTGATGATATATTAGAGAAATCTGACATGATTGTATCCAAGACCAATATGTTGTTCAAATAACTTCTCATATTAAAAACTTGTTCACACTTGCATACAAAACCATGAATATGAATAATGAATGATCAAATGGATGGGTGATATGCAACAGAATGAAATATAAACATATGAGATGAAATGACGATCCATAGTGCTTTATTTTCATCATTGAGCATGGTAGTATCAATCTTGGACGAGGAAATAGGAACCAAGGATGGAGTATTGTACCTACAAACAAACAACATAAATGAAGAATAAAGAATATGGACTGTCCATAATGGTTCATGCTCATATGGTTGAGGTATACGCTGTAGTTAGCAAGCCGTAGTGATCCATGACTGTATTTGGCATAAGATCATGTAGCTTAGTGAACTTCCCACATAGACACCATTAGTACATGCCCCAGAACTTCATTGGAATAGTTCGTAGAAGACACACAAACAATTCTTAGGAACCATCCCGACCACTCTAATCACTTGTGGATATTCCAGAGTAGCATAGGAACCTGATATAAATGAAAAAGTAACGTATCAAACTGACCAAGTACTTGATAGCTTAAACATAATTCTCTTGTCAAAGAAAAATGTTATCTTGTCTTTGTTTTGGTGAGGAAAGATTTATCATTGTTAAGATAGTTTGCGTGTCGATGTTGATTGTTTGGTCGATGTGATAAGTGGTCATCGTTTGAGTATTTCAAAATGTTTGTTTGGTATCTACTTGGATGCGTATGTACAAGGTGTTGCCATGTTTTTGATTGATTTTTTATGTTTTATGATGTTTTTTGGATTTTGTGAGTGTATTTTAATGTTTTTGGTATTTTGTGAGACATGTTTTGAATGCTTTTGGTATTTTGTGAGATAGTTTTGAATGAAGAACTCAATGAATGACAAGTAATGCAGAATCCACTTCCATCAATAGGTTAAGAGCATTGCCCCCAGTTTAGACATGACTATGAAAAAGCGGGATGCAAGACGCATGAAGTACTATCCTTGAGTGCAGATCAATGACAAGCCATGGCTTGAAGGACAGATGAGTGGATGCAATGAATGTGATCACAACAAGTCTGAAAGATAATTGAGCCATAGCCTTTACAAGTGGCGCTTGTTTGCCAGGTTTTTACCATCGCACTTACCCAAGGTGCCACCAGAGTGGTTGTTCACCGTTTGGATGCATGATTTTTCTTTACTATTTTGATTTTTTTGTATTTTCTTCAGGATATTTATCGGAATGTTTTTGGTGTTTTTATGATATGTATGGGAGCTTGATGCTCTGTACAACTTATGTATGAAACCATTTGAGGTGCATGTTGTTGATCGGATTTGCTAGCGGTTCTCCTTCTAAAGTAGCCAACTGATATGCCCCTGACCCAAATACAACAGTAATAACATATGGACCCAACCAGTTTGATTCAAACTTTCCTTGATGTTCTTTGTTTGGTTGGTTACGAGGATTCTCTTGAAGAACAAGATCATCTACCTCAAATGTACAAGGTCTAACTCGGTGATTATAGCTTTTTCTCATTCATTGTTGATAGGCTTTGAGGTGGTTGTATGCAGCTTGTCACATTTCATCAAGTAGCTCTAAATATTGGAGACATGATACTCTGTATGCTTCATCATCTATGAGATTATGCAAGGAAACCCGTAGAGATGGTATCTCGGAGTTGCGCCTGTAGGGGTTCAAATGCTACTTCGATATGCCCATAGTGTTGGATTTAATTGAACATGCCAATCACGACCGACATCATTGAATTTATTCTTGAGGATTCTTAATATGTTCTTGTTCGATGCTTCAGCCTGACCATTTCCTTGTGGGTAATAGGGAGTGGAAAAGCGGTGTTGGATGCGAAACTTCTCACAGACATCCTGATTTTTGAAAGGAAGCCCATTATCTGTGATGATGGACATAGGTACACCATATCGGAAGATGATGTAATTAAGGATGAATGAGATGATCTACTTTCCAGTGACTTGGGTAAGTGGAACAACTTCGATCCACTTTGTGAAGTATTCAGTGATGGTAATAATGAATTTGTGGTCGTTGGATGAAGATGGATGAATTTTACCCACAAGGTCAACTCCCCATTGACAAAAGGGTCATGGTGTTGTGATTGGTTGCAATTATTGTGCTAGTGCATGTATCAGGTCTCCATGAACTTGGCATTTCTTAAATTTTCTATTAAAATAATAGGAGTCTTTTTCCATGGATGGCCAATAGTATCCAGTGCGCATGATCTTCTTTGCTAGTGAAGGACCACTTGAGTGAGTCCCACAAATTCCTTCATGTCCCTCTTCCAAGGCCTTTTTTATCTCATCCTATTCAAGACATCGAAGGAGAGTACCATCAAGACTGCATCGGTATAGGGTTTCAGCAATGATGGTATATCAAGCGGTTTGGACAATGAAGGTTTTACGTTGGTTATTCGATTGGTTAGGAGGAAGTGTGTGATCATGGAGGTAGGTGTAAAACTCACCATACCATGGAGATTCGAAACCAACAAGGTGACATATCATCTCGGATTCAGGGATATCATAAGCTGGAATCCAAAGTTGTTCTACCAAAAATGCGTAGTGTGTTGAATTATGTGGAAGATCTAGGAGAGATGCAATGGTAGCCATAGTGTCAGCAGCTCGATTCTAATCTCTAGGTATCTACTCAAAGGTGATAGTAGTAAATGATGCCTTTGAATTGTCCACCATTTGCTTGTACGACATGAGTTTATCATCCTTGGTCTGATATTCGTCTGTTACTTGTCGGATGACCAGTTGGGAGTCGCCATATATCTGTAACTCTTTTAATTTCCATTGTATGGCTAGTCTGAGTCTTGTGATCAAGGCCTCATATTCGGCTATGTTGTTTTTACATGGAAAATTGAGCCTGTAAGACTTCAGGATGTTGTCACCTTGAGGTGTGATAAATAGAATGCCTACCCCCAAGCCATATCTAGTGTATGAACATTCAAAGTATAGTTTCCATGGTTGTGTTGTTGTGATCATGAATATCTCTTCATCTGGAAAATTGGAAATAAGAGGATGATCGCCTATGAGGGGTGCATCGGCCAACTGATTTGCAATAGCTTGACCCTTGATAGCCTTACAATCCACATACTCAATGTCAAATTCACTTAGAATCATCACCCATTTGGCCGACCTGTCAATGCTGCTTTTCTAAGTAAGTAATTTAGTGGATCGATCTTTGCAATGAGTTGTACTTTATGTGTTAACAAGTAGTGCCTCAATTTAGTGGCTGCCAAGATTATTGCTAGGCAAGCTCGTTCAATAGGTGTGTAATTGAGTTCATAGCCGACAAGTGTGCGAGAGATGTAGTAAACAACACACTCTTTCCCTTCTGCATTGTGTTGAGCCAGTAGCACTCCCAATGTTGTATTTGTTGCTGAAATATAGAGCAATAGAGGTCTACTTGGATCTGGTGGGATTATCAATGGTGTATTCATGAGATAGTCCTTAAGCATCTGGAATTCTTGCTGGCATCTGGCATCCCATTGAAAATGAATGTTTTTGTGTAATAGGTGTGTAAAGAGGTGACACTTATCAGACAATTGTTTCTCCCCTCTCCAAGTCCCAAATGAGTGTACCTCTCAACTTTTAGCATTAGCCATGGATACCATATGGAGATTCAATATGGTTGGATGTGATAAACAAATGCTATGCAAGTGTAGATAGTGATGCTATGAAAAAGATCTATGCTAATACCAGTATAGCAACAATACTCCAATACTTCCTTCTTTGCTTGAGGAGAAGGGTTCTATTTATAGAAGAAATGGGGAAATGAAGGGTTAAGATTGAACAATCTTAACAAGGGTTCAGATTGAAAGATATTCAATCCATGTGATACTTTAAACCCAATCCCATGTTGACAAGTGTCACCATGAGGAGGCTTGAGAGGAGAGATAAGGAGAATTAAATGCTTGAGGGGACATGATGGTTACCCTAGGGGGTTGGGTTAGGGTTAGGTTAATGGATATTCCTTTTATCCAAGAGATAAATGAATGTGCAAGGGTTAAATGGTTACCTTAGTCAAAAAATAAATGCTTTGAAGAGACCCATGAGTCAAAAGAATGGTTAAGTTAGAGGAAAGTCTCTAACCAAAGGTAAAAGGTGAGTTAACCATAAATGGTTATGTAAGAGCCTTTAATGGCTTGGAAGACTTTAGAGGTTAACCATTTGAAGACATAAAGCCTTTAATGGTTATTGAAGACTTTGGAGGTTCTTGAGAAGTGACTTCCTTTTATTTAGGAATGTGACAATGATTAGGATAGGATTAGGCTAATTAGAAAGGGGTTAGAAGAATCTAGGAGGGGGTTTAGGATTGCAAATGGGTTTGATGGGTGAGGGAAAATAGGATTTTTATTATAATAAAATCATTTATTTCAACTTGTGGTTGCAACTTGCATTTTTAGGAGAATGCAAGTGGGGGGGGGGGGATTTAATTATTTAAATAAATGTTTTATTTAATTTATTTAAAAGAGGAAAAGGTATTAAATTAAATAAATAGGATTTATTCATTTAATTGATTGTGAATTTTTATTTTATGAATTAATTAAAATAAATTGAATAATTTATTTAATTAATAGGAGAATGTTTCAAGATGAATTAATTAAATGTTAATTTAATTAATTGATGGCTAGTGGGGTTTTAATCAAATAAATATCAAATATTCATTTAATTAAACTAGACACATTTATGTGACTACAATAACAAATCATGGATTTGGTATATATTGATAGATGAATATCAACAAAAAAGAATTGTAAGAGATGAATTTCTATCTTTTCAACTATTGAACAAGATTTCCACCTTAAAGCATGTCATATCTAGGTAAAATTAGCAATAGTTTTATGCTCATCCTTCAAATAAATATATGCTATTGAAAAGGCTTAATGAATTCATGGACTTAATTCTTATTAGGAAATTGGTGTCTCAACTTTGCATTTACATAAGGTTACTATATATAGTAAGTTTTCATTTGAGTATGAATTGGTCCAAAAAATTCCCCAAAGCTTCAAATTGGCTAGATAAGAAAATCGATACATTTTCATTCCAAGATCATGCCTAGAAATGCAAGTTGCGAACGAAAGATTTGAAGTCAATTTTAAGGGCCTTAGAGGCTCTGAAACATCCCAAAAGTGTTTGCAACTGGTAGCTGATTATAGATAGATAAACAATGTCACAATCTTTCTAATGCTTCAAACGGTTCATCAATCAGACACCCATTTCAAAATTTATGGCCTCCGGAAGTTGGGACTCATAAAATAAGAAATATTAAAATGTGTTGGACACATAAATGAGTTGTAAAAAAGGGTTGCATGTGTTGGTATGTATTTTAACACACCATAGGCAATCTTGGGTTGGAGATATGTTGGGCACCACTTTTTTAGGTGGTTTCAGCTCATGCTTTTGTAATATCGTTTAACAGTTTCATGTATTGCATCTCCTATACATTAGGTGCATGAAATGGGGTTGAGTGTAAGAGCTTCATAGCTATTGAGTTACCTCTAAATCTCTGGTTGGGGATACTCTTGTGAGAAGATTTCTATGCAAGTATGTTGTATTTTGTTATTGATTTCAAAATAATATATTGTGTGACTTTTGGAGTGTGGGGGTTTTCTCCCAAAAGGGTTTTCCCCATGATATATCTTGTGTTTATTGTTAAACTATTTGCATGTTGTATATCTCCTTTTTTATGTGTTTCTTATTCTATAAGAGTTTAATATTTGTAAGAAATTTTGCATCTCCCTCTAAATTAGTGTTAGGAAGTGTTTTCCACACCTTAGCTTTGTTGGCATATGGACACTCCAATGAGACATTCTGTGTGATTGAAGGTTTTGTCATTGATGGCAACCTTGCAATCCTATGGCACCAGCAAGACATTCTACCAGCAAAGCATTATTCAAGCAAGACAGTACACCGGCATCAACAAGACCACTCTACACAGGCACTGGCACCGGTATAGAAGAAAAGATGTATACCGACACAGAGGCCGACAGCATTTTTGATGTGAAAATTGTGGGTCACAAATCCCATCGAGGTTTTTCCCACACCGGGTTTCCTCGTTAAACATCTTGTGTTATGG
Source organism: Cryptomeria japonica (assembly GCF_030272615.1). Lineage (NCBI taxonomy): Eukaryota > Viridiplantae > Streptophyta > Pinopsida > Cupressales > Cupressaceae > Cryptomeria > Cryptomeria japonica. The sequence continues at coordinate 454,984,276 of NC_081412.1, forward strand.
TGTTCTTTTCATGTGGATGTTTTTGATTCTGTTTATTACATTAATTCTTGCATACCAGTACACTATTACTTTATGTTCTGCATGTTTTGTCTTAAGAAAATTTCATTACCAGTCAGTACTGATTCACCCCCCCCTCTCAGTATCTGTGGGAACCCTAACAACTGGTATCAGAGCTTGGTCCTCTATTTTCAGAAGCCTAACAACTTGAGGAAGATCTTGACATCGATAAAAATGGAAAATCTAATGAAGCAACTTGAAGGAGCTCTTACTGACTATGATGCAAAAAAGTTGAAAAATATCAAATTAGAAGATGATTTAAAAGCAACTCAGGATATCATTCAAGCACTTCAAGAAAATCTTACTGTTACAAGAAATAAGAGAAGAGAACTTTGTGAAAAATTGCAAAATGAGAATGATGAAAAGGAATCACTTAATGATATGATAAGCAAGTTGAAACAAGAGATCATGATAACAAAAAATGAAATGCAGGATATGACTATGAGATTTTGCAAAGAGATTGAGGACAGAAAGAAGAATGAAGAAGAATTGACCAGAAGACTAAGTGATGCAACAAATGAGAACACAAGACTTAGCTATGAAAATGACATATTGAAGATAGATCTGATGCATACTCAGAATGACTTGAATGAACTAATGAGACAAAAAGAAATATTGGAAAGGGAATTGGAAACTGCAAATCAACACAAAGAAAAATTCAAGAAAAGCTCAGAAGAACTTGGTCCCTTATTGAAGAATCAAAAACCCAAAGGTGACACTTCTAGAATTGGATTTGAAGTTGGAGAAAGCTCCGGTACTGCAAATACTCAGGATCACAACAAACCGGTAAGACCTCCTAATACTTATAAATTCAATGGAAAATGCTTTAACTGTAATAAATATGGTCATAGGGCAAATGAATGTAGATCTAGGAATTATAAGAATATCAATCCTCCCACCAGTCAATGCTCCAAATGCAACAAAGTTGGTCAAAACTCTAAAAACTGCAGAATGAATGTAAGATGTTATGTTTGTGGAAGATTTGGACATTTATCAAATCAATGCAGAACACAAACCGGCATAGGTTATGGGAAAGCTATTCAGAAAAATAATGTAACTTGTTATGCATGTAACAAGATTGGTCATATTGCTAAATTTTGTAGAAGTAAAACACCGGCAGAGCAATTGCAGCATCTCACCGGCACTGTGAAGAGAACTGAAACAACAATAAAAGATAGCAAAAAGTTTATGGATAGTATAAACTTAATTTTGGGCGATCTTTTTCAGATAATAACTACCCAACTACAAGGTTGAGGTTATGGACCGGTATAACTACAAACTCTACTAACATCCTCACAACCTTTGTCATTGATGCCAAAGGGGGAGTAGTAGGATGAGAAAATTCAAAACAAAGGGATCATATGCTCAGGGGGAGTCCCTCATTTTTTTTGGTAAATTTTTGGTCTACACATTTTTGGACATCTTTTTGAAATTTCTCATGAGTGTTGCCATCAATGCCAAAGGGGGAGATTGTTGGCATATGGACACTCCAATGAGACATTGTGTGTGATTGAAGGTTTTGTCATTGATGACAACCTTGCAATCCTATGGCACCGGCAAGACATTCTACCGGCAAAGCATTATTCAAGCAAGATAGTACACCGACATCAACAAGACCACTCTACATCGGCACCGGCACCGACACAGAAGAAAAGATGTATACCGGCACAGAGGTCAACATGATTTTTGATGTGAATATTGTGGGTCACAAATCCCATCGAGGTTTTTCCCACACCAGGTTTCCTCGTTAAACATCTTGTGTTATGGTGTTCTTTTCATGTGGATGTTTTTGATTCTGTTTATTACATTAATTCTTGCATACCGGTACACTGTTACTTTATGTTCTGCATGTTTTGTCTTAAGAAAATTTCATTACCGGTCAGATACTGATTCACCCCCCTCCTCTCAGTATCTGTGGGAACCCTAACAATTGGTATCAGAGCTTGGTCCTCTATTTTCAGAAGCCTAACATCTTGAGGAAGATCTTGACACCGGTAAAAATGGAAAATCTAATGAAGCAACTTGAAGGAGCTCTTACTGACTATGATGCAGAGAAGTTGAAAAATATCAAATTAGAAGATGATTTAAAAGCAGCGTAGGATATCATTCAAGCACTTAAAGAAAATCTTACTGTTACAAGAAATAAGAGAAGAGAATTTTGTGAAAAATTGCAAAATGAGAATGATGAGAAGGAATCACTTAATGATATGATAAGCAAGTTGAAACAAGAGATCATGACAACAAAAAATGAAATGCAGGATATGACTATGAGATTTTGCAAAGAGATTGAGGACAGGAAGAAGAATGAAGAAGAATTGACCAGAAGACTAAGTGATGCAGCAAATGAGAACACAAGACTTAGCTATGAAAATGACACGTTGAAGATAGATCTGATGCATACTCAGAATGACTCGAATGAACTAATGAGACAAAAAGAAATCTTGGAAAGGGAATTGGAAACTGCAAATCAACACAAAGAAAATTCAAGAAAAGCTAAGAAGAACTTGGTCCCTTATTCAAGAATCAAAAACCCAAAGGTGACACTTCTGGAATTGGATTTGAAGTTGGAGAAAGCTCCGGTACAACAAATACTCAAGATCACAACAAATCGGTAAGACCTCCTAATACTTATAAATTCAATGGAAAATGCTTTAACTGTAATAAATATGGTCATAGGGCAAACAAATGTAGATATAGGAATTATCAGAATATCAATCCTCCCACCGGTCAATGCTCCAAATGCAACAAAGTTGGTCATAACTCTGAAAACTGCAGAATGAATGTAAGATGTTATGTTTGTGGAAGATTTGGACATTTATCAAATCAATGCAGAACACAAACCAACATAGGTTATGGGAAAGCTATTCAGAAAAATAATGTAACTTGTTATGCATGTAACAAGATTGGTCATATTACTAAATTTTGTAGAAGTAAAACACTGGCAAAGCAATTGCAGCATCTCACCGGCACTGTGAAGAGAACTGAAACAACAATAAAAGATAGCAAAAAGTTTATGGATAGTATAAACTTAATTTTGGGCGATCTTTTTCAGATAATAACTACCCAACTACAAGGTTGAGGTTATGGACCGGTATAACTACAAACTCTACTAACATCCTCACAACCTTTGTCATTGATGCCAAAGGGGGAGTAGTAGAATGAGAAAATTCAAAACACAGGGATCATATGCTCAGGGGGAGTCCCTCATTTTTTTTGGTAAATTTTTGGTCTACACATTTTTGGACATCTTTTTGAAATTTCTCATGAGTGTTGCCGTCAATGCCAAAGGGGGAGATTGTTGGCATATGGACACTCCAATGAGACATTGTGTGTGATTGAAGGTTTTTTCATTGATGACAACCTTGCAATCCTATGGCACCGGCAAGACATTCTACCGGCAAAGCATTATTCAAGCAAGACAGTACACCGGCATCAACAAGACCACTCTACATTGGCACCGGCACCGGCACAGAAGAAAAGATGTATACCGGCACAGAGGTCGACATGATTTTTGATGTGAATATTGTGGGTCACAAATCCCACAGAGGTTTTTCCCACACCAGGTTTCCTCGTTAAACATCTTGTGTTATGGTGTTCTTTTCATGTGGATGTTTTTGATTCTATTTATTACATTAATTCTTGCATACCGGTACACTGTTACTTTATGTTCTGCATGTTTTGTCTTAAGAAAATTTCATTACCGGTCAGATACTAATTCACCCCCCCTCTCAGTATCTGTGGGAACCCTAACAATTGGTATCAGAGCTTGGTCCTCTATTTTCAGAAGCCTAACATCTTGAGGAAGATCTTGACACCAGTAAAAATGGAAAATCTAATGAAGCAACTTGAAGGAGCTCTTACTGACTATGATGCAGAGAAGTTGAAAAATATCAAATTAGAAGATGATTTAAAAGCAGCTCAGGATATCATTCAAGCACTTCAAGAAAATCTTACTGTTACAAGAAATAAGAAAAGAGAACTTTGTGAAAAATTGCAAAATGAGAATGATGAAAAGGAATCACTTAATGATATGAGAAGCAAGTTGAAACAAGAGATCATGATAACAAAAAATGAAATGCAGGATATGACTATGAGATTTTGCAAAGAGATTGAGGACAGAAAGAAGAATGAAGAAGAATTGACCAAAAGACTAAGTGATGCAGCAAATGAGAACACAAGACTTAGCTATGAAAATGACAGGTTGAAGATAGATCTGATGCATACTCAGAATGACTGGAATGAACTAATGAGACAAAAACAAATATTGGAAAGGGAATTGGAAACTGCAAATCAACACAAAGAAAAATTCAAGAAAAGCTCAGAAGAACTTGGTCCCTTATTGAAGAATCAAAAACCCAAAGGTGACACTTCTGGAATTGGATTTGAAGTTGGAGAAAGCTCCGGTACTGCAAATACTCAGGGTCAGAACAAACCGGTAAGACCTCCTAATACTTATAAATTCAATGGAAAATGCTTTAACTGTAATAAATATGGTCATAGGGCAAAGGAATGTAGATCTAGGAATTATCAGAATATCAATCCTCCCATCGGTCAATGCTCCAAATGCAACAAAGTTGGTCATAACTCTGAAAACTGCAAAATGAATGTAAGATGTTATGTTTGTGGAAGATTTGGACATTTATCAAATCAATGCAGAACACAAACCGGCATAGGTTATGGGAAAGCTATTCAGAAAAATAATGTAACTTGTTATGCATGTAACAAGATTGGTCATATTGCTAAATTTTGTAGAAGTAAAACACTGGTAGAGCAATTGCAGCATCTCATCGGCACTGTGAAGAGAACTGAAACAACAATAAAAGATAGCAAAAAGTTTATGGATAGTATAAACTTAATTTTGGGCGATCTTTTTCAGATAATAACTACCCAACTACAAGGTTGAGGTTATGGACCGGTATAACTACAAACTCTACTAACATCCTCACAACCTTTGTCATTGATGCCAAAGGGGGAGTAGTAGGATGAGAAAATTCAAAACATAGGGATCATATGCTCAGGGGCAGTCCATCATTTTTTTTGGTAAATTTTTGGTCTACACATTTTTGGACATCTTTTTGAAATTTCTCATGAGTGTTGCCATCAATGCCAAAGGGGGAGATTGTTGGCATATGGACACTCCAATGAGACATTGTGTGTGATTGAAGGTTTTGTCATTGATGACAACCTTGCAATCCTATGGCACCGGCAAGACATTCTACCGGCAAAGCATTATTCAAGCAAGACAGTACACCGACATCAACAAGACCACTCTACATCAACACCGGCACCGGCACAGAAGAAAAGATGTATACCGGCATAGAGGTCGACATGATTTTTGATGGGAATATTGTGGGTCACAAATCCCACCGAGGTTTTTCCCACACCAGGTTTCCTCATTAAACATCTTGTGTTATGGTGTTCTTTTCATGTGGATGTTTTTGATTCTATTTATTACATTAATTCTTGCATACCGGTACACTGTTACTTTATGTTCTGCATGTTTTGTCTTAAGAAAATTTCATTACCGGTCAGATACTAATTCACCCCCCCTCTCAGTATCTGTGGGAACCCTAACAATTGGTATCAGAGCTTGGTCCTCTATTTTCAGAAGCCTAACATCTTGAGGAAGATCTTGACACCGGTAAAAATGGAAAATCTAATGAAGCAACTTGAAGGAGCTCTTACTGACTATGATGCAGAGAAGTTGAAAAATATCAAATTAGAAGATGATTTAAAAGCAGCTCAAGATATCATTCAAGCACTTCAAGAAAATCTTACTGTTACAAGAAATAAGAAAAGAGAACTTTGTGAAAAATTGCAAAATGAGAATGATGAAAAGGAATCACTTAATGATATGAGAAGCAAGTTGAAACAAGAGATCATGCTAACAAAAAATGAAATGCAGGATATGACTATGAGCTTTTGCAAAGAGATTGAGGACAGAAAGAAGAATGAAGAAGAATTGACTAGAAGACTAAGTGATGCAGCAAATGAGAACACAAGACTTAGCTATGAAAATGACAGGTTGAAGATAGATCTGATGCATACTCAGAATGACTGGAATGAACTAATGAGACAAAAACAAATATTGGAAAGGGAATTGGAAACTGCAAATCAACACAAAGAAAAATTCAAGAAAAGCTCAGAAGAACTTGGTACCTTATTGAAGAATCAAAAACCCAAAGGTGACACTTCTGGAATTGGATTTGAAGTTGGAGAAAGCTCCGGTACTACAAATACTCAGGATCACAACAAACCGGTAAGACCTCCTAATACTTATAAATTCAATGGAAAATGCTTTAACTGTAATAAATATGGTCATAGGGCAAAGGAATGTAGATCTAGGAATTATCAGAATATCAATCCTCCCACCGGTCAATGCTCCAAATGCAACAAAGTTGGTCATAACTCTGAAAACTGCAAAATGAATGTAAGATGTTATGTTTGTGGAAGATTTGGACATTTATCAAATCAATGCAGAACACAAACTGGCATAGGTTATGGGAAAGCTATTCAGAAAAATAATGTAACTTGTTATGCATGTAACAAGATTGGTCATATTGCTAAATTTTGTAGAAGTAAAATACCGGCAAAGCAATTGCAGCATCTCACCGGCACTGTGAAGAGAACTGAAACAACAATAAAAGATAGCAAAAAGTTTATGGATAGTATAAACTTAATTTTGGGCGATCTTTTTCAGATAATAACTACCCAACTACAAGGTTGAGGTTATGGACCGGTATAACTACAAACTCTACTAACATCCTCACAACCGTTGTCATTGATGCCAAAGGGGGAGTAGTAGGATGAGAAAATTCAAAACACAGGGATCATATGCTCAGGGGGAGTCCCTCATTTTTTTCGGTAAATTTTTGGTCTACACATTTTGGGACATCTTTTTGAAATTTCTCATGAGTGTTGCCATCAATGCCAAAGGGGGAGATTGTTGGCATATGGACACTCCAATGAGACATTGTTTGTGATTGAAGGTTTTGTCATTGATGACAACCTTGCAATCCTATGGCACCGGCAAGACATTCTATCGGCAAAGTATTATTCAAGCAAGACAGTACACTGGCATCAACAAGACCACTCTACATCGGCACCGGCACCGGCACAGAAGAAAAGATGTATACCGGCACAGAGGTCGACATGATTTTTGATGTGAATATTGTGGGTCACAAATCCCACCGAGGTTTTTCCCACACCAGGTTTCCTCGTTAAACATCTTGTGATATCGTGTTCTTTTCATGTGGATGTTTTTGATTCTATTTATTACATTAATTCTTGCATACCGGTACACTGTTACTTTATGTTCTGCATGTTTTGTCTTAAGAAAATTTCATTACCGGTCAGATACTAATTCACCCCCCCTCTCAGTATCTGTGGGAACCCTAACAATTGGTATCAGAGCTTGGTCCTCTATTTTCAGAAGCCTAACATCTTGAGGAAGATCTTGACACCGGTAAAAATGGAAAATCTAATGAAGCAACTTGAAGGAGCTCTTACTGACTATGATGCAGAGAAGTTGAAAAATATCAAATTAGAAGATGATTTAAAAGCAGCTCAGGATATCATTCAAGCACTTCAAGAAAATCTTACTGTTACAAGAAATAAGAAAAGAGAACTTTGTGAAAAATTGCAAAATGAGAATGATGAAAAGGAATCACTTAATGATATGATAAGCAAGTTGAAACAAGAGATCATGATAACAAAAAATGAAATGCAGGATATGACTATGAGATTTTGCAAAGAGATTGAGGACAGAAAGAAGAATGGAGAAGAATTGACCAGAAGACTAAGTGATGCAACAAATGAGAACACAAGACTTAGCTATGAAAATGACATGTTGAAGATAGATCTGATGCATACTCAGAATGACTTGAATGAACTAATGAGACAAAAAGAAATATTGGAAAGGGAATTGGAAACTGGAAATCAACACAAAGAAAAATTCAAGAAAAGCTAAGAAGAACTTGGGCCCTTATTGAAGAATCAAAAACCCAAAGGTGACACTTCTCGAATTGGATTTGAAGTTGGAGAAAGCTCCGGTACTGCAAATACTCAGGATCACAACAAACCGGTAAGACCTCCTAATACTTATAAATTCAATGGAAAATGCTTTAACTGTAATAAATATGGTCATAGGGCAAATGAATGTAGATCTAGGAATTATCAGAATATCAATCCTCCCACCGATCAATGCTCCAAATGCAACAAAGTTGGTCATAACTCTGAAAACTGCAAAATGAATGTAAGATGTTATGTTTGTGGAAGATTTGGACATTTATCAAATCAATGCAGAACACAAACTGGCATAGGTTATGGGAAAGCTATTCAGAAAAATAATGTAACTTGTTATGCATGTAACAAGATTGGTCATATTGCTAAATTTTGTAGAAGTAAAACACCGGCAGAGCAATTGCAGCATCTCACCGGCACTGTGAAGAGAACTGAAACAACAATAAAAGATAGCAAAAAGTTTATGGATAGTATAAACTTAATTTTGGGCAATCTTTTTCAGATAATAACTACCCAACTACAAGGTTGAGGTTATGGACCGGTATAACTACAAACTCTACTAACATCCTCACAACCTTTGTCATTGATGCCAAAGGGGGAGTAGTAGAATGAGAAAATTCAAAACACAGGGATCATATGCTCAGGGGGAGTCCCTCATTTTTTTTGGTAAATTTTTGGTCTACACATTTTTGGACATCTTTTTGAAATTTCTCATGAGTGTTGCCGTCAATGCCAAAGGGGGAGATTGTTGGCATATGGACACTCCAATGAGACATTGTGTGTGATTGAAGGTTTTTTCATTGATGACAACCTTGCAATCCTATGGCACCGGCAAGACATTCTACCGGCAAAGCATTATTCAAGCAAGACAGTACACCGGCACCGGCACAGAAGAAAAGATGTATACCGGCACAGAGGTTGACATGATTTTTGATGTGAATATTGTGGGTCACAAATCCCACAGAGGTTTTTCCCACACCAGGTTTCCTCGTTAAACATCTTGTGTTATGGTGTTCTTTTCATGTGGATGTTTTTGATTATGTTTATTACATTAATTCTTGCATACCGGTACACTATTACTTTATGTTCTGCATGTTTTGTCTTAAGAAAATTTCATTACCGGTCAGATAGTGATTCACCCCCCCCTCTCAGTATCTGTGGGAACCCTAACAATTGGTATCAGAGCTTGGTCCTCTATTTTCAGAAGCCTAACATCTTGAGGAAGATCTTGACACCGGTAAAAATGGAAAATCTAATGAAGCAACTTGAAGGAGCTCTTACTGACTATGATGCAGAGAAGTTGAAAAATATCAAATTAGAAGATGATTTAAAAGCAGCTCAGGATATCATTCAAGCACTTCAAGAAAATCTTACTGTTACAAGAAATAAGAGAAGAGAACTTTGTGAAAAATTGCAAAATGAGAATGATGAAAAGGAATCACTTAATGATATGATAAGCAAGTTGAAACAAGAGATCATGACAACAAAAAATGAAATGCAGGATATGACTATGAGATTTTGCAAAGAGATTAAGGACAGAAAGAAGAATGAAGAAGAATTGACCAAAAGACTAAGTGATGCAGCAAATGAGAACACAAGACTTAGCTATGAAAGTGACACGTTGAAGATAGATCTGATGCATACTCAGAATGACTCAAATGAACTAATGGAACAAAAAGAAATCTTGGAAAGGGAATTGGAAACTGCAAATCAACACAAAGAAAATTCAAGAAAAGCTCAGAAGAACTTGGTACCTTATTCAAGAATCAAAAACCCAAAGGTGACACTTCTGGAATTGGATTTGAAGCTGGAGAAAGCTCCGGTACAACAAATACTCAGGATCACAACAAACTAGTAAGACCTCCTAATAATTATAAATTCAATGGAAAATGCTTTAACTGTAATAAATATGGTCATAGGGCAAACAAACGTACATCTAGGAATTATCAGAATATCAATCCTCCCACCAGTCAATGCTCCAAATGCAACAAAGTTGGTCATAACTCTAAAAACTGCAGAATGAATGTAAGATGTTATGTTTGTGGAAGATTTGGACATTTATCAAATCAATGCAAAACACAAACCGGCATAGGTTATGGGAAAGCTATTCAGAAAAATAATGTAACTTGTTATGCATGTAACAAGATTGGTCATATTGCTAAATTTTGTAGAAGTAAAACACCGGCAGAGCAATTGCAGCATCTCACCGGCACTGTGAAGAGAACTGAAACAACAATAAAAGATAGCAAAAAGTTTATGGATAGTATAAACTTAATTTTGGGCAATCTTTTTCAGATAATAACTACCCAACTACAAGGTTGAGGTTATGGACCGGTATAACTACAAACTCTACTAACATCCTCACAACCTTTGTCATTGATGCCAAAGGGGGAGTAGTAGGATGAGAAAATTCAAAACACAGGAATCATATGCTCAGGGGGAGTCCCTCATTTTTTTTGGTAAATTTTTGGTCTACACATTTTGGACATCTTTTTGAAATTTCTCATGAGTGTTGCCATCAATGCCAAAGGGGGAGATTGTTGGCATATGGACACTCCAATGAGACATTGTATGTGATTGAAGGTTTTGTCATTGATGACAACCTTGCAATCCTATGGCACCGGCAAGACATTCTACTGACAAAGCATTATTCAAGCAAGCCAGTACACTGGCATCAACAAGACCACTCTACATCGGCACGGGCACCACCACAGAAGAAAAGATGTATACCGGCACAGAGGTCGACATGATTTTTGATGTGAATATTGTGGGTCACAAATCCCACCGAGGTTTTTCCCACACCAGGTTTCCTCGTTAAACATCTTGTGTTATGGTGTTCTTTTCATGTGGATGTTTTTGATTCTATTTATTACATTAATTCTTGCATACCGGTACACTGTTACTTTATGTTCTGCATGTTTTGTCTTAAGAAAATTTCATTACCGGTCAGATACTAATTCACCCCCCCTCTCAGTATCTGTGGGAACCCTAACAATTGGTATAAGAGCTTGGTCCTCTATTTTCAGAAGCCTAACATCTTGAGGAAGATCTTGACACCGGTAAAAATGGAAAATCTAATGAAGCAACTTGAAGGAGCTCTTACTGACTATGATGCAGAGAAGTTGAAAAATATCAAATTAGAAGATGATTTAAAAGCAGCTCAGGATATCATTCAAGCACTTCAAGAAAATCTTACTGTTACAAGAAATAAGAGAAGAGAACTTTGTGAAAAATTGCAAAATGAGAATGATGAAAAGGAATCACTTAATGATATGATAAGCAAGTTGAAACAAGAGATCATGATAACAAAAAATGAAATGCAGGATATGACTATGAGATTTGGCAAAGAGATTGAGGACAGAAAGAAGAATGAAGAAGAATTGACCAGAAGACTAAGTGATGCAACAAATGAGAACACAAGACTTAGCTATGAAAATGACATGTTGAAGATAGATCTGATGCATACTCAGAATGACTCGAATGAACTAATGGAACAAAAAGAAATCTTGGAAAGGGAATTGGAAACTACAAATCAACACAAAGAAAAATTCAAGAAAAGCTCAGAAGAACTTGGTACCTTATTGAAGAATCAAAAACCCAAAGGTGACACTTCTGGAATTGGATTTGAAGTTGGAGAAAGCCCGGGTACTGCAAATACTCAGGATCACAACAAACCAGTAAGACCTCCTAATACTTATAAATTCAATGGAAAATGCTTTAACTGTAATAAATATGGTCATAGGGCAAATGAATGTAGATCTAGGAATTATCAGAATATCAATCCTCCCACCGGTCAATGCTCCAAATGTAACAAAGTTGGTCATAACTCTGAAAACTGCAGAATGAATGTAAGATGTTATGTTTGTGGAAGATTTGGACATTTATCAAATCAATTCAAAACACAAACCGACATAGGTTATGGGAAAGCTATTCAGAAAAATAATGTAACTTGTTATGCATGTAACAAGATTGGTCATATTGCTAAACTTTGTAGAAGTAAAACACCGGCAAAGCAATTGTAGCATCTCACTAGCACTGTGAAGAGAACTGAAACAACAATAAAAGATAGCAAAAAGTTTATGGATAGTATAAACTTAATTTTGGGCGATCTTTTTCAGATAATAACTACCCAACTACAAGGTTGAGGTTATGGACCGGTATAACTACAAACTCTACTAACATCCTCACAACCTTTGTCATTGATGCCAAAGGGGGAGTAGTAGGATGAGAAAATTCAAAACACAAGGATCATATGCTCAGGGGGAGTCCCTCATTTTTTTTGGTAAATTTTTTGTCTACACATTTTTGGACATCTTTTTGAAATTTCTCATGAGTGTTGCCATCAATGCCAAAGGGGGAGATTGTTGACATATGGACACTCTAATGAGACATTGTGTGTGATTGAAGGTTTTGTCATTGATGACAACCTTGCAATCCTATGGCACTGGCAAGACATTCTACCATCAAAGCATTATTCAAGCAAGACAGTACACCGGCATCAACTGGACCACTCTACATCGGCACCGGCACCGGCACAGAAGAAAAGATGTATACCGGCATAGAGGTCGACATGATTTTTGATGTGAATATTGTGGGTCACAAATCCCACCGAGGTTTTTCCCACACCAGGTTTCCTTGTTAAACATCTTGTGTTATGGTGTTCTTTTCATGTGGATGTTTTTTATTCTATTTATTACATTAATTCTTTCATACCAGTACACTATTACTATATGTTCTGCATGTTTTGTCTTAAGAAAATTTCATTACTGGTCAGATACTAATTCACCCCCCCCTCTCAGTATCTGTGGGAACCCTAACAAGCTTCCTTTCAATTCCATATAGATTGGGTTTCAATAAGAAACTAAAAAAGATGCTTGAGAGTTTCCTAGTGTCTATAAAAAGGGAAATAAAGGTTGAGATCTCCCAAATAGATTAATCTAGATCTAATGAGAAGACAATGATGAATAACACATGAAGCAAAGGAAGAATAAGTGGCTAAAAATTTGAGATTTTCATTGACATAAGCGAGTCAAAGATTATGAGGCCAATCTATCATTGTGTTGTTGTAGCATTAACAAATGTAGATAAACCAAACATATCCTTTACAAGGTTTGTAGCTATAACTAATCTATATAAAGATTCCATTTCTAATGTATCCACCAATGTTTATTGCATCTAATCCTAATTTTGTAATGAATTTATAAATAAATAGAATCAACAACAATATAGAAGAATTCAAACTTATGATTGGAAATCCCTCATTTCATTTTAGCTTTAAGCCAACAACATATTATTGGTGCTCATTGAAAATAGATCTTGGAGATTTTAATTGGCCATGTGAAAAATATTTAGGGTACAAATCCAAGAATCTTTAAGAAGAGGACTATCCTAGCAAGTAATCATAGGATACCACCAAAAAAGGAGTTATACATGAAATTCATGTTATCAAAGTGAGCATTGAATTTGTTTTAGTTGAAATCAAGAAAATAAAATACCTTGAAATGAGTTCTAAGAAACATTTTGAGCCAGAATAAATTGAATTTACTTATGTGGCTAAACATAAAGCTTACATACAGGAGGACATCCCTATTGCATGGAATAAAATAGCCCAAAAGAGGACTAATGACCATTAATAATAATTCAAGAAGAAGCGTCATCAAAGAGCATCTAAACAAAACATGATAATTTATATTACAAAAATCTAAAACTTGTAGAATGGAAATGATATAAGGCCAATCAATACAGTCATATGCTTTTGTAAAATTAATTTTAATAAAAAATATTTTCTTCCGAGAAAATATGGCCCATTCCATTCATTTGCACAAAACAATGATATTACATCAAGAATATACCTAGATTGATGAATCTAGTTTACTCAAGACAAATAATCAGATGAAGAAATTGACATAATAGTAGGACAAGGACCTTCATAGTGATTTTTTGTGAGAAAATGAGCAAGTTGATCAACCTTGAATTCTAGATGTCTTTAGATCTCAAAATTTAGATATTAATTTTATATTACCTTTATTAAATAAAATTTCACAAAGTGTTTGAATGATAGAATTCCAAGTAGACTATAAATATCATTGTCAACCATATTTAGGCCATCCTTGGCCTTCTCCCAAATCCAAGTGTTGATTATTTCTATGTTTTTATGTGTTAAGGCATATTTTATGTGTTTAAACCTATCCTCCATGTTTATTTTATTTTGTACCTTCATATTATAGCATTGTTAATAAATTTTACCTTGGAAATAGTGTAGTTGCATAGATATTTATCCAATCACACTGACCTCCCACAATAATATGACCATATGAATTCAATTAAATGGTCAATTTAGTGATATTTTGAATTCATTTATTTTATAATGGACATTTGTTTTTTTTTGTCAAGTTTGTAACCAATATTATCTAATATCTTAACCAAAATTTGCACTTTGGTGACTATTGGGAATCTCCTCCATTTTCTACATGCATTGACTCAGTTATGTTTTTTGTATCTTGGTGGTATGAAGCTCTTTATAAAATATGTATGAATTCTTTATATTTTTCTATATATTTCTTGCATAATTATTGAGCTATAACACTATTACAATACATTTACTATTGTGATATTTTGTTATTCCAAATCATATTATTTCTCTTATTGGCTATCTATATAAACTCCATTTTGAGCTTGCAAGTTTTTAGAAACATTCTCTATGATAATTTGTTGGATATTTCAAGTCGGGGGTGTTGGAAATGTTGTCATTGATTCCAAAGGTTGATGTTTCATTATTTTACATGTTGCATTGATGTCAAAGAGTTTCGATGCATTGATATAATGCGATAGGTTATTTTGTTGAAGAAAGAATGAGATTATTGAAAAATATGGTCATAGATGTCAAAATAGAAGAGTGAACTGGGCTTTGTCCCTCAAGGGTTTAGTGTTCAATTTTCTATTATCAAAAGGTATGAGGTAGGGTTGACCCTCGCTCCCTGATTTGAACTAGCTCATCTTCGACATTTGGACTTGGCATTTTAACACTTTCAAATTTCATGATTGTTAAGAGGTAGGATGGATCCCTAACTCCCAACCATTGATTTGATCTTCAACCATCATTTCTTGGGAATTTGGTTGATCAATTTATTTTAAATATATCTTGGCATATGGTAAGAGGGAGAGCTGAAATCTAACCCCTGAAATTGCTTTGTTCTTCATTGATCAAACTTTCCATCTAACACTTGTAAATTTTAGTTTTTGGTAAGAGGTAAGAGGTAAAACTAACCCCCAATGAAAAAAATTGACTCTACAAGTTTGTTTAAGGCTATCAATCATTAATGATTGAATATATAGCTTACATTGTTCATCATCATTTGGAAGGTGGTAAGGGCGAACTCCAACCCCTGATTGGTTGACCTTGCTTTGTGAAGTTAGAATTTTTTTAAGATGAAAAAAGAGTAACATATTTTGTCAACAAGATAATGGTCACATTTTTTAAATAGGCTATTTGGTGGCCAACCTTTGAATTTATTGGATTGATTTTTGGTGCTCAAAATGGATATATAAAGGAGAAGTATTTTTTCAAGCTAGTGTGTTTGTGTATGGTATGTGAAGAATCTTATCAAGCATAATGTTTTATTGAATTTAAACATAGAGAAGACCAGATGTATTGTAGAACATACTGAATTTCTAACAGAATAGAAATTATGAATAAGGGTGTTTAGGTGTTGTTAAGTGCTAAAATATTCCATCATTTGGGAGTAGGGTGAGATTAATATGAAGAAAAGTAGAGTAAAGATAATGGAGAGCAGAGAAAGTGAAAATTTGAATTAGAGTAGAGCTATGAATGAGACTTTATTGTTCATAATTTGTTGAAGAAGCAACATACTAAAGGTGATTTTTTATACAAAAGAGGTTAGTGCACATTCAAAGAAGATATTAGTGTATCTTGATGAGTTGATGCTCAATTGTGGGGATTGGTGTCTCCAGAAGGTTGATGTCTATAGAATATATAAGTAGGGATTGGTGTCTCCAATGGGTTGATTCCTGCAAATATTGTAAGATCTTTTTATTATTTTTTTGAGGTTGGATTTGGATATAGTAGATGCAAGTAGTCCTTCTCCATGGTTTTTTCTCAAAATACTTTCCATATAGATATTTTCTCCCTCTTGTGTGTGCTTGTAGTTATTATAGTTATTATTATTATTGCTATAATGGTTGAAGTTTTTTAATTAAGTAAAATTTTACGTTATACTGATTCATCCCCCCTCTCAATATAAGAATATGCTCTAGAAGTTAGATCTCAAGAGCATACATGACATGTCAAGGATTATTTTCCTCTAATAGAGATATATTGTTTGATGGATCAGAATATGCTTTCTAGAGTACAAGGTTGTGAACCTACCAATGAATTTAGGGTTTGACATTTGGCAATCTATTATAAGTGATTATCAAGCTCTAAAAACTACTCCAGTAGATACAACTACAAAGAAAGCTAGTAAAAATAATGCTAAACATGAATTTTATTTTTTGTGGGTTGTTTGAATCTAAGTTTATTAAGCCAATGAAGTTATAAATATACAAAATATATATAAGATAAAACTTCACAACATCTAGGGAGGTGATGACAAGTTTAAGAAGGCTATTTTCCTAACTCATAGAAGACAATTTGAAATATTGAATATGAAAGATAAATAAATGTAGTAGCCTACCTCCCTTGTGTAGATGAAGTTGGTAATACAATTAGAGGACTGGGTGAAAATTTTGATGATCTAATAATTATACAAAAAGTGTTAAGGCATCTTCCCTTAATATTTAATGTCAAAGTTTCTTCCATTGAATAGATGAATGATCTAAATGAATTAACCATGGATTAGCTACATGGGATCCTCATTTTGCATGAGATGGGGACTTAAAATGAGAAGCCATTGAAGGGAGAATAAGCTTTCAAATATTTTTTAAAAGTGAAGAATGCAGAGTCTAGAGAAATGATGGGTTGGGGTTTGGGATAGACTAGCCTAGTCTATGCTCTTGGATCCCTTCCTTGGATCACCGGGTGTTCTAACCACACCCTAGGGTCTCTAGGAGTTCCTTTTCTTGTGGAATCCCCTGAGCTTGCCCAATCCACCCACCAACAATTTGAATTCTCACTCCTAAGGTCTCACCTACTCATGAGACTCAAAGAATCCTTACTTAGGCTAATAAGGGTTTGGCTTGTTCCACACCTTCCTAGGTCTTAGCAAGGATAGGTCAGGTCTAATACATGGTTTTTCCACCCATTCATGTGCCTCCAAGAGGTTTCAAGCTTTCAACCCCTTACTGATTTTACTGTTTTGTGTTTTGCCTACAAAATAGGGCTACAAGGATTGTGACCAATTAGGCCTCCTACCTGGTCCTTTAGGGCTCCCTCTTGCAAATGATGCACTTGCTTGTGAAACTTCCTAAAAGACCTGCTATTCATTTGGCAAGGACTCAAGGATTTTTTAGGTTTTAGGCCTCCAAGTGTTCGTACACTACCCTGGGTGAATTTTAAGGTTTTTAAGGGTTTTTAAGAAGGTTTTTAGGCCTGCCAAGGTCACAGTGTAGGTTTGGTGCTCTTGCCACCTTGTTTGGATTGGTGGAAGCTCCTCATTCACACAAATGGTTCTCCACTCACCCCTCTACAACTCCTCCAAAGGGTGCCTCCACCTCTGACCTTCCTTGCCCTCCAAGACCTCTGCAACTTAACCCTTCCTAGCCAGGCACTATCCAGTCTCGCCTAGGAGTGGGTCTTTAAATGGCCTCCTTGCATTTTCAAGGGACCTGATTGCTTTGAAGTATAGTACAGGGTCTGTACTCTCATTCCCCATGGTTTCATGGTGATTCCACAATGGGGAATGGAGTTATGAACCCACTGTCACAAACCAGTCCAAAACTAGATAGAGAGAAGGCAATTTACAAAATATTTACAAACACACCTCACTTACAAATCAAAACCTAATATAAATGCTCAAAATGAAATTGAATACACCATACAAGACACACAACACAATTTTTCTTGAAAATCAATCCATTAACAATCTTCTTTTAGTCCATTTGTGCTGACTGGCAACAAAATTGTAGTCACAGTCAAGTCACTTTGCTTGGGCCGTACAACATCTGACATCCAATACATTAACTTAGGGTTTGAAATTAATTATAGTACCTCTTCCTCAGTTTGTGTGCCCATATTAGGGTTTTCCATGCTAACCTAAAGATTTTGACCTCTAGGTGGAAAAGTTGCTTGACAACTTTTAAAAGTTGTGATGCAACTTTTGCAACTTTTGAGCAACTTTCTCAATGTTGCTTTTCTTGACTCCTAGACCCATATTGGGATAACCTAAGGACACCACCATGCTAAGAAGGACCCCTAAACTCCTTAGAAGCACACATACCCTCTATTTCCAAAAAAAACTCAACTTTTGACTCATGACCCTAGGAGCTCAACTAGGACCCTAACTAAGACCAATGAGCACATGGCTCTTACTGTATATATAATGGCTTCATAAAGAAGAAAAAACACAATAAAAGAAAAATGGTGGGATCCCTTTGAAGGGTGCTCCTGCACCATACTCCCCCTCTGCAACAAACTAAGGAATTAGGGGAGTGAGAAGAGCCGGATCAATGCCAAGCTTCTTTGAACTTGCTCTCCTCCACCCAAGTAGCTTCTGATACAGGTTGACCTACCCATTTCACCAAGTGCTCCATGTAGACTTGGTGTCTAGTAGACTTCTTCACCCTTGACTCCAAAATCTCCTCTGCTATAGGCTACTTCACTTGAGGTAAGGCATTCACATACAAGTCTTGTAGCACCTTGGCTTGGTTCTCAGTTTGCCCTTCTATCTCACCCTTGTACATGATTAGATCAGCAACATTGAAGATTGGTGAAATGGCTAAGTCTGAAGGAAGTTCAACCTTATAGGCATTCTCACCATATTTTGCCAGAATTCTACAAGGTCCTACCCTCTTCATTTGCAGTTTGGTAGGCTTACCACTTTGCATCCTGGCTTTGCTCAAATGGACCACCACATAGTCACCCACCTTGAACTAAACCTCTCTCCTTTTCTCATTCATTTTGGCCTTCAGTTTTTGAGTGGATTCAAGCATGGCTTTCTTGACTTTCTCTTGGACTTCCTTGATGGTTTGAGTGAAGTCCTTTGCTTGCCCACTCTTCATCTCCATGGAACCAAGTTCCCTGAGTTCACACACTCCTCTTGGATGTCTACCATAGACAACCTCAAAAGGACTTCTTCCAGTGGTCCTATTTACACTATCATTATATGCATACTCTGCTTGAGGAATGATTAGATCCCATGTCTATCCATACTCTTTGGTTAGACACCTCAACAAATTGCCTAACACCCTATTGATGACTTCAGTTTGACCATCAGTTTGTGGATGGTAAGCTGAGCTAAATGAGAGATTAGTTCCAAGTCTCCTACATAATGTTTGCCAAAAATGGCCCATGAACTTGTTGTCCCTATCTGAAACAATGCTTAAAGGGAGTCCATGAATCCTAACAATCTCCTAAAAGAAGAGATGTGCAACATAGCTAGCATCATGTGTAGTCTTACATGGAATGAAATGGCTCATCTTGGAAAATCTATCTACAACCACATAGATGTTGTCCATACCTATCTTTGTCTTGGGAATTCCTACTACAAAGTCCATACTTACACATTCCCAAGGCCTATTTGGGACCGGCAATGGTTGATAGAGACTAGCATTGCTTGATCCTCCTTTTGCTCTTTGGCACACACCACATTGTTCTACATATCTTTTCACATCTCTTGGCAAATTGGGCCAATAGTAGTATCTCTGTACTAAATCCAAGGTTTTGTTGACTCCAAAGTGTCCACTTAAACTACCATTGTGTTTCTCTTGGATGAGGTTTTCCCTCATGGATCCTCTAGGCATACACAATTGATTACCTTTGAACAAGAGACCATTTTGGAGAGTGTAATCTGCATACTCACCATGGAAATGGTTCTCAAACTCCTTGCAAACCTTGTAAGCTGATTAGAAGTCTTCATCTCCTTCATAGAGGTCCTTGAAACCTTCTATTCCTATGCTCTACAACTATAGTTCTTGAACTGTCAACAACTTCCTGCTTAAAGCATCTGCCACCTTGTTGAGTTGCCCCTTCTTATGCTTGATGGTGAAGGTGAAGGATTGGAGGTATTCCATGCATCCATTTCAAATGTCTATTGCTAAGCTTCTCTTGAGTGTTAATGTAGCTCAACGCCTGGTTGTCTATGAACACCACAAATTCCTTTGGGAGTAGGTAATGCCTCCATTTTTTGAGAGACTGAACTAATGCATACAACTCTAGGTCATAGGCTGAGTACTTCTTCTTTGCTTCATTGAGCTTCTCACTGAAAAATGCCACAGGTCTTCCCTCTTGACTCAATACACCCCCTACTACAATTCCACTTGCATCACACTCCAATGTGAATAGCTTATCAAAAGTAGGTAGGAGTAGGATAGGTTTTGTGGCTACTTCTTGCTTTAGTAATTGAAATGCTTTGTCAGCCCGCTCAATCCATTTAAACTTAGTTTTAAGGCCTCCTTTTATGGTGTCAAGGATTGGTGCACATATGCCACTGAATTTCCTCACAAACTTTCTATAGAATTGGGCTAAACCATGGAAACTCCTAACTTCAGTCCCTGTTCTAGGTGCAGGCCAATTCAAGATTGCCTCCACTTTGCTTGGATCCATCTTCAAGGTTCCCTTAGACACCACAAATCCTAAGTAGACCAACTCTTGCTTCAAGAAGTCACACTTCTCTAAGTTGATGGATAACTTCTCCTCATGCAACCTCTCTAAGACTAACTTCAAATGCTCAAGGTGCTCCTCTTTGGTTCTGCTATAGATGAGAATGTCATCTAGGTACACCACCACAAACCTGCCTGTCAAATATTTTAACACCTCATTCATCAACCTCATGAAGGTGCTTGGGGCATTGGTGAGTCCAAATGGCATCACAAGCCATTCATACAATCCTTCTATGGTCTTGAAAGCAGTCTTCCACTCATCTCCCTCCTTGATTCTAATCTGGTGATAACCACTTTTAAGGTCCAACTTGGTAAAATACATAGCACCTCCTAAACAATCCATCAAATCCTCTATTCTAGGAATAGGAAACCTATACCTTATGGTGATCCTATTGATTTCCCTTGAATCAGTGCAAAGTCTCCACTTGCCTCCCTTCTTTGATGCTAGCACTACCGAGACTGCACATGGGCTTATGCTCTTCTTAATCAGTCCTTGTTCCAATAGCTCCTACACTTGCCTTGCCACCTCCTTGTTTTGGTCAAGTGTGAGCTTATATGCAGCTTTATTAGGTAGGGATGCACTGGGAACAAAGTCTATTTGATGGCTTATAGACCTTCTTGGTGGGAGTGTTGCAGGTGCTCCATCACTCACTATGTCCTTATACCCTTTGCAACATTTGCTTCACCTCCTTGGGTACCTCTGCCTGCAACTTGTCTTCTCCCTCCTTTGGCTTCACAAAGATGGCACACTTCACTATCTCTTCCTCATGTAGCAAGTGTAAGAACTCTTTACCAGTAGCCAACAAGACACTAGGTGTTCTTGAAGTTCCCTCTTCATTCTCTATCAAAGACTAAATCTTAAAGGTCTTGTTGTCCTTCTTGAAGGAAATGGAGTTCTCCTCTCCATCATAGATCACCTTCCTATCAAATTGCCAGGGTCCACCTAGCAATAGGTGACAGGCATCCATGGGTAACACATCACAAAGGATCTTATCCTTGTATCCTCCAATAGAGAACTCTACCCAAGTCTGTTCATTGACTAGCACACTCTACTCATGATTCAACCATGTCACCTTATATGGGTTAGTGTGGGGTATCCTTGTGAGTTTCAACTTCTTGGTTGCCTCCTTTGATATTATATTATTAGTTGACCCTGAATCAACTATCACCTTGCAAACTTTACCAAGGATCTTGCATCTCACCCCAAAGAATGCCCTCCTATGCTTAGGTTCATTCTTGATTGGCTGCCTTATCAAGACCTTATTGAACATTAGATTTTCTCCAATCTCTAATTCAATATGGTCCACCTCAAGTGTCTTGCTGCTAGAAGAGTCTTCATGTGCATAAGTAACCCTCGTTCCACTATTTGATGATGTAGGCTTGTTAGGGCATCTATAGGCCAGGTGTCCCAATTGACCACAATTGTAACATTTCATAGTTGCAAAGTAGGAGTTACCCTTGCTGATACCTCTACCCCTACTTGGACCACCTTTTGCACCTCTTCCTCTAGAATGGCCCCCTCTGAGATTGGTTTCACTACCATGTTCAGTCAACTTGGCTTCTCCTTGGTTCCTCTGCTCATTTGCCTTGCTTAGGTAGCCACCTCGGTGATTCATTTGTTCTCTACCTCTGCCTCTACCCCTGTTATTAGAATCTCCTTTCCTTTTGTTCCTCTCTTCCACCTTGGCAGCAAGCTGATGACATTTTTGGACAGTAGTAGGAGTCCATAGGCTTATCTCCTCTTGAATGTTCCACTTTAGGCCGCTTAGATACCTAGCCACCTTGATAGATTCATCTTCTTGGACTTTGGATCTAAGACAAAGCTTTTGAAATTTTTCAGTGTAGGAGGTCACATCAAGGTCTTTTTGCTTCAATCTCTATCTCTTCTTATGAATTTGGACTTCATAATCCGCTAGTAAGTAGTTCTCTTTGATCTTACTCACCATGGCCTTCCAATTGGCAATAGGTAGCTTCCCCATGCTAACTCTCTCTTCTTGCAGATACTTCCACCATGTTAAAGTTGTTCCCCTTAATCTTGATTTGGCAACCTTAACCTTTTGAGCCTCTGTCACTCCCTCACACTCAAAGTGGTTCTCCATACCCTCAATCCATTCCATGATAGTGTCTATGTCCATCCTTCCACTGAAATGTGGCAATCCTTCAAAAGCTTTGGTGTTCAAAGCCTTAATAGCCTTTACAAATGGTTCTTCATTGAACAAGGGATCTGGTTCACGTATAATGTCATCTATGTCTATGGTTTTCTTGCCTTTATCCTTGGTGTCTTCACCCCAAGGTCCTTGTGTCCTCTGATCCACTACTTCCTACAGCTTATCCCTTATCTCACTCATAGCTTCTTCCAGGAGTCTATTCTTCTCCTTCCGCTCTTCTACCTCCCTAGCCAGCTCTTCATTAGTGACCATTGTGCTTTCCCCTACTAATTCACCAGAATATAGAGACATACATGGTCCACCAGATCTTTAACTTGCTCTGATACCAATCTGATGGGTTGGGGTTTGGGATAGAATAGCCTAGTCTATGCTCTTGGATCCCTTCCTTGAATCACCGGGTCACACCCTAGGGTCTCTAGGATGTCCTCTTCTTATGGAATCTCCTGACCTTGCCCAATCCACCCACCAACAATTTGAATTCTCACTCCTAAGGTCTCACCTACTCATGAGACTCAAAGAATCCTTACTTAGGCTAATAAGGGTTTGGCTTGTTCCACACCTTCCTAGGTCTTACCAAGGATAGGTTAGGTCTAATACATGATTTTTCCACCCATTCATGTGCCTCCAAGAGGTTTCAAGCTTTCAACCCCTTACCGATTTCACTATTTTGTGTTTTGCCTACAAAATAGGGCTACAAGGATTGTGACCAATTAGGCCTCCTACCCGGTCCTTTAGGGATCCCTCTTGCAAACGATGCACTTGCTTGTGAAACTTCCTAAAAGACCTGCTATTCATTTGGCAAGGACTCAAGGAATTTTTAGCTTTTAGGCCTCCAAGTGTCCGTACACTGCCCTGGGTTAATTTTAAGGTTTTTAAGGGTTTTTAAGAAGGTTTTTAAGCCTGCCAGGGTCATAGTGTAGGTTTGGTGCTCTTGCCACCTTGTCTAGAGTTATGGAAGCTCCTCCTTCACACCAATGGTTCTCCACTCACCCCTCTAAAACTCCTCCAAAGGGTGCCTCCACCTCTGACCTTCCTTGCTCTCCAAGACCTCTACAACTTAACCCTTCCTAGCCGAGCACTATCCAGTCTCACCTAGGAGTGGGTCTTTAAATGGCCTCCTTGCATTTTCAAGGGCCTTGCTTGCTTTGAAGTATAGTACAGGGTCTGTACTCTCATTCCCCATGGTTTCATGGTGATTCCACAATGGGGAATGGAGTTGTGAACCCATTGTCACAAACCAGTCCAAAATTGGACAAAGAGAAGGCAATTTACAAAATATTTACAAAAACACCTCACTTACAAATAAAAACCTAATCTAAATGCTCAAAATAAAATTGAATACACCATACAAGACACACAACACAGTTTTGCTTGAAAATCAATCCATTAACAATCTTATTTTACTCCATTTGTGCCGACTGGCAACAAAATTGTAGTCACAGTCAAGTCACTTTGCTTGGGCCGTACAACATCTGACATCCAACCCATTAACTTAGGGTTTTCAATTACATATATTACCTCTTCCTTGGTCTTTGTGCCCATATTAGGGTTGTCCACGCTAACCTAAAGATTTTGACCTCTAGGTGGAAAAGTTGTCATGCAACTTTTGCAACTTTTGAGAAACTTTCTCAATGTTGCTTTTCTTGACTCCTAGACCCATATTGGGCTAACCTAAGGACACCACCATGCTAAGAAGGACCCCTAAACACCTCAAAAGCATACATACCCTCTATTTCCAAAAAAAAACTAAACTTTTGACTCATGACCCTAGGACCTCAACTAGGACCCTAACTAAGACCAATGAGCACATGGCTCTTATTGTATATACATTGGCTTCATAAAGAAGCAAAAACAAAATCAAAAACAAATGGTGGGAGTCCTTTGAAGGGTTCTCTTGCACCAAGAAACCAATGGATCATATGCAAAAAAAATTGAGAAAGATGAAGAAATGGGTAGGAGTTACAAAGGCAAGTTACCATTTAAATGTTTTAATTGTGTTAAGATAGGGAATTTTTCTATTGTTTGTCCATTTTCAAGAATATATAACAATAATGATGAATATCATGATAAAAGAAATAAAGGGAGTAGACCTCATGAATAAAAAAATAAAAAGAACCTCCTTAAACACAAGAAAAGTATCTACTCAAAGAGGGACAACAACGTAACTCTTCTAGGGAGAGTAATGAAAGTGTTTCAAATGATAGTAGAGAAGAAAATATATTCATGGAATCAAATATATGTAACTTTATTTCTTGGAAGATGGGGATAGTTGTGTGGAAGAAAAGGTGTTGAACACAAATGGACCACTGAGAGGGGAAGGGGGTGAATCCACGTGGTAATTAAAAATTTGAACTTACTGTATGAATTAAAACATTAATAACATAAGTAAAGATATTATGAGAAGAGATATTAAAGACATTTGCACACACACACAAGGCAAGTACATCATACAGGATATATGAGGAAAACCCACGGTGGGGAAAAACCTAAATGAGAAATGTTGCTAGAGTCTACTACTCTAATCGATCCTCATAATGAAAATAATCTAGTTACAACATTTATGGGCACCAACCCAAAGGAGTACCAACCCCCTATCCGAACACCAACTCAGACGATTACGATAAGTAAATATTCAAATACAAATAAGCACCTTATTACAAATGTGATTTTGTAATACAATATTTTTTGCAATTGAAATTGACTTGACTTGATTCTTTTTTGCTCACAAACTTTGTCCTTTGCTCTCTGGTCTCTGTTATAAATATTTGTCCTCTTCTCTTTGTCCTCTTTTTGTCTTTGCATACAACTCTCTAAATTTTGCTATGTTCAAACCTCTTTTTCTTCCATAGTTAGTGTGTATAACCTTCTGTGTTATCTACCTAGGCTCTGCACTCTCTGGTCTCTGCTTCTCTAGTTTCTAATCTATGATCTCCTCCTTCATTCTCTTCTCTATCTACTTATAGGTGTCTCTTCACCTCTAATCATTTAGCATTCTATCTGTTTTGCAGTGTTATGCCTGCACCGGCATTATGTTATCGCACATGTGGGAACTGCTTTCTCCAACCCTCTTCTTCACTCTTTGTTCTATTCTTCTCTTTGTTTTTGTAGAGCTTCTATTCTTACACATCAACCACACTTTTTCAACTCAATCAACTACTATCCAAATCTTCTATATTTTTCTTCTACGTGCCCCAAGCGTTTTCCCTCAAAAAAGGGAATTTCAAAAACTGTTCAAGCCATTAAAATAATATTTCTTGTATGTTCTTCTCAGTCTGCCAACAATCTGCATTTAATGTTGTCTTCCTTATTCTTTCATTAACCTTTTCTATTTGGTTTTACCAGGTACATAATCCTTATATTAGGAATGATCGATCAATTGCATCTTTGTTTACATTTACTTCATTCCTATTTTTGTGGTCAAACTGGAAATCTTCTTGAGCTACTACATGATCCGCCTTGTCCTTCATATCAATCTGGCATCTGTTTAAATTAAATGCACCCTTCCTTCTACCTCAATAGCTCTGCAATATGGCTTTACTTCTACACACAATATTCATTCTAGAAATAATCAATTTCTTAATTTCTACTTTGATTGAGGAATCTCCATGTGATCTTGGCTTCAAAAACTAGTCAAATGTTTTGTTTACATGGTATTCACATGTTTCTTAGCCACATGGTAGATGGTGAAACCCATAAACAATTCCCTCTACTCACAAAAGGTCCACATGTACAAAAGAAATCCACGTTGGATTCATGGGCTGCGTGTTGGTGTGTTTCACAAATTTACTAACACACATGTTATGCATATTTGCAAAAACTTCCTTCCTACGGGTGGGCAAGATAATGCACCTTCTTCTATTTTAATTATCTCACGAGATCATTTTTCCCAAGTCCTCCTTGCTACGGGATGGTGGGGTGTGTCATATTTATTTTTTCTTATTACCCCACAGGGCCATCTTATTTTAAGTTTCTGGGTCATTGGATAGCAGGGTACGTCATTTGCTTCGCTTTGATGTTACCTCGCAGGGTCACTTTTCCCCAAGATTTGATGTTGTGGGATGGTAGGGTAACAAACTCATCGTGTTATTGAAATCCCTAGAAACTACCCCACTATAAAAAAAAATTGTCTTAGGTCTTCCTTGTTGTGGGATGGCAAGGCAACACACCTATCATGTTATTGACATGATCCCCTATCATAGTTTTGTAGCTGGCTTTGGTCAATGTAGAGAGTTGACCACAAAATAGCGATAGCAATAACATGATGTGTTAAGTGCTTCCTATACTAGTGTGTGATAAATACTCCCTGTAACTGCATGTGACTAACATGGTGTGTTAGCATAACCACAACTACACTTTTTCTTGAGTCAAACCAATTTTCTTGAAAAGCCTTACCAACTCAATGGCCTATGTCTTCTTTTCCAATGTGCAAGTCCCAATAACACATCCCATGCTTGCCTTCTATATTTTCATGTGGGACTAACATGGTGTGTTACATTATCCTACAGCAACACTTTTTCTGAGTTGAGTTAGTTCTCCCAAATGCCTTATCAGCTCCATGGCCTTTGTCTTCTTTGTGCAATTATAGATCCAATAGCTAAATCCAATTGTATTCTTTGTCTTCTTAGTGACCTTTGACTAAATTCATTTTCTAGCTCCATTGCTTATTCAACTTGCACACATACAATCAAACCTTGTCAACTTGCTAGCATGATACAACACCATATTCACCAATTTGATTTTCATGTGAGACACTCATCATTTTAGCATCTCTATCAAGTGGGTTTCCTTGCATGTCTCTACATCACCGTCTAGTGGGTGTGGAGCTATCACTTTACATATTCTCTACCAAGTTGCACTTGCTCTTTGTGGCACTAATCATCTCTACATCTCTGTCCACTACATCTTCTCAACTGTTGACATTAATGACAATCTAATTCCAACAAAAGGTAGTTTCAAAAATGAGGAAGATACTAAAACTAAAGAATAATTGGATCTTAGAGAAGAACTCATATGTTCGCTAAGTGCAATCAAGAAGCTTAAGAAAAATATTTAGAACCAATAATTATAGCTTCAAAAACTTGAATAAGATTACTATGAATTAAAACCAAAAGTGTCATAAAGTATTCAAGAATCAGAGAGGATTGTCATTAGCTTAAATTAACAACTAGAAGAAGAAAAAAGGATAGAAGTGTTGGCAATTGGCACTCATCCGATAAAGTTAATGGCATTGTGGGTTGTCATTGATGGTAACTCATCATCTCAGGGTAAATAGTTTCACTATTTGGTTAACCGACATTCATTGCACCAATCGGTATTAGTATTCATGTTGCTTCTCACTGACACGGACACTGGTACCGACACCAGCATTCACTACATCCCGGCTAAGTCTTCATCCCGATAACATGTCCAAATCCCGATAACGTGTATATGGAACCCAGAAATCAATAGGACCTGACTAAGGAAATGTTTTGGTCTCAAATTATGTCTTCTTGGATTTTGATGGTAATGTGTGATGGCTGACATGGTCATTAGATTTATGTTTGATTTTCATTTGAACCGACAACCGGCTTGTTTTTATTTCTCATTGAATCTGACATGGAAAAGATGGAAGGGTATTTAAGAAGATCACTTCAGCGATAGATCAGATGTGTGATGAAGTGCGAACTTTTGGTAGCGAATATTTCAGTGAATTTTGGTATGCATTTTGGTCAGCGTTTGGAAGCGACTGTGTGTAGTTTCACATGCATAGCATAACTGGTAGTAGAACAAAGCATCACAGAACCGGTATACAAAGGAGGATATTAGAGCATTCACCAGATTTTATCTAACATGGTCAGATGTTATTTATAAGTTCATTTTCATTTGTAAACACTTGTAAATATTTTGTAAGTCAATGAGACTTCCTATTTTGTGTTTGAGTAGTGATCTCTAGGCGGTTGGCCTTTCTGCATGTGCAGACCCTCTTATGTAATATTTGTATACCTTGATCAAGTATATAGA
This sequence comes from Cryptomeria japonica, assembly GCF_030272615.1. Classification (NCBI taxonomy): domain Eukaryota; kingdom Viridiplantae; phylum Streptophyta; class Pinopsida; order Cupressales; family Cupressaceae; genus Cryptomeria; species Cryptomeria japonica. The sequence goes on from NC_081412.1 coordinate 455,013,297, forward strand.
TATTGTGGGTATCAGCCCCACCATGGTTTTTCCCTTTGCAGGGTTTTCCACGTATAAATCTTGGTGTTATGGTGTTTCCTTTCTTTGTGTTATTTGGTGTATGCATTCTAATTTTATTTACTATTAACTGGTTAATAAGCAATAAGTTCAAAACTAACATTACTAGTAGAATAGGAATTTGAGCGTGCTCCCCCCTAAAATCATTGATAACTAATCAAAAATCAAAACTTTTTTTTTTAAATTATGTAGAATGGAGTCTAGTTTCTAAAAATATAAGTTTCTTCAAAATCCGATGAACATGTAAAAAACTATACCCAAAATAGTGCATGTTGGTTTTCAACAAAAAATGGAAACACTGACAAAAGAAATTATAGATGAAAGCCTTAATGAAATCAAAATGCAAAAAAAATTACATGCTTGAATAGCTAAGAGAGAGATTGAGGTTTCCATGGTGTTTTTTTTAGTTTCATTGAAACACGTGCAAACCTGATGGACAGCATGGCCAAAAATATGTGAAATTTTTTAATCTTCTAATAAAAACACGTCTCAGGCCTGAAATGGTCGTCCAACCCTTTGGGTTGGATGCCCAAGTACAATCCAACCCAAAGGGTTGGTGGTTTTCAATCCAAACCATTTGGCGAGCGCCAAATATGGCACTTCGCCCTATTTGGCACTCGTCAAATATGGCACTTCACCCTATTTGGCGCTCGCCAAATGCAAAATTTTGAATTTTCACATTTGGTGCTCGCCAAATGTGAAAAGTCAATTTTTTGCATTTGGCGAGTGCCAAATGTTCTACATTGTCTAATGTGAAGGCTTTGTGATACACCGCCTTTGGGCAACCTTCTGTGTAGATTTTTCCATATGGGCACAAGTTATATCCACCCTCAAAGCAGAATATATACATGAAATATAAAATTTAAGTATAAGTCACATTTCAATATGTCTTTTTTCTTTCATGTCTTTTTTCTTTCTTATACTTTAAGTTATATTTCATGTATATATTGGTAGGATGTTTGAGAGTGGTTTCAACTCTATAGTATTTATAATGTAGAATCTAGTTTTAAGAGGATCATATAAAATTTCAAACAGTCAAATTTCAATAATCAACATGCTCCTATTAGCATTCTTCAGCTATGTATCTCACTCTCTTTATGGTCCCCAGACTCTAGACCTATCTCTATCGCTCTCTTGTCTCTCTCAATTCTCTCTCCCCTCTCTAGGTAAACCCAACTTCTCTACCTTTCATTCCTTCCTAAACCCCATATCTATCCTTGACTCCCACCCTCTCTCTTCTTCTCTCTCATTCTCTTATTATTTCACTCCCCTCCCTCTTCATTCTCTTGGTCACTACCTATCCCTTCTATCTTCTCTCTCCCCATATCTAGGTCTCTTCCTCCCTCCCTATTCACCTCACTACCTCTCCCTCCCTATATTATTACCCACCTCTCTCTCCCCCACTAGGTATCTCACCTAATTAATTGTCCACCCTCTAGTTCTCTCCCCCCATCTCCATATTTCTCTCCCTCTCCCTTACCCCTATCCATTTATGAACTCTCTCCCTCTATTCTCTCTCTTCAAACCTATCTATCTCCTCATTCCTTAGGTCTCTAAATCACTCCATGTCTACCTCTCTATCCATCCCCTCTTAGTCATCTCTTTTCTCTTCTATCTATTCCCTCTCTACATTGTCTAGGCTGTCACCTCTCCCTCCTACTCTCTCTACCTCCCTTTCTCAAATTTCTAGGTTTCTCCCTCATTCCCTCTCCACCTCTATAATTATCCATTAATGTCTCATTAGGCACCTATATTTAAGCCCCTCTATCTATCTCTCCTCTATCTCTCCTATCTAGGTATTTAACCTCTCTCTCATGCTCTACATATCTCATCTCTCTATTTATCCCCTCTCTAGTTATCTCCCTTCCTCTCCACCTCTCTCTCTCCATCACCCCTTACCCATCTCCCTTTATAAACTCTCTCCTTCTATTATCTCTCTCATCACCTCTTTGTCTACCAAAAAATCTAGACCTATTACTCCCCCTTTCTTCTCTCTATTTATTCTCTCTCCCCTCTCTATCTCACCTTCCCTCCTTAACTCCATATCTATCCTTCCCTCCCTCCATCTCTCTTCTCTTCTTATTGTTTCTCTCCACTCTCTCTGTGTTCTCTTAATGAATACCTCTCCCTCCTAAAATCTATTTCCATATCTATTTTTCTCCTTCCCTCCATCTTTACATATCTACATCTCCCTCTTTGTCTCTTAATCCCCCTGTATCTCCTTCACCTCTATCTTTCCACCCTAGGTCTCTTACCTCTCTCTTCCTAGGCTCTAGATCTCTCTCCTCTCTAATTCTTTCCTTTCCACCTCCTTACCCCTCTTTCTCTCTTTGTGAACTTATCTCTCTTATTTCATTCTCTCTCTCCCTCACCTATCTACTCTTCCCTCTCTAGGTCTCTCAGCCACTCCCTAACCACCTCTCCTTTTCTTCATAGATCTCTCTTTCTCTTTATTATTCACTCTCCCCTGTTTTTTCTCCCTCCCTTGTATAGGATTTAGATAATAGTTTGTAGGATATAAGGTTTATGGTATGGGGTCCAAGATTGATGGAACATTGTTTAGGGTAGATAGGATTGAGGGTAGTGGTCGTATTGATACTTAGGACACCATATGACCCCTTAAGACACCATATGACCCCTTACAATACCATATGACCCCTTAGGACACCATATGACTCCTAAAAACACCATATCATGTCCTAAGGGGTCATATGGTTTCATTAAGGGTCATACCATATGACACCATATGATCCCTAATGACACCATATAACCCCTTAGGACATCATATGACCCCTAACAACACCATATGGTATCATAAGGGGTCATATGGTGTCCTAAGGGTAAATGTGGCCTTCTATGACCCCTTAGGACACCATATGACCCATAATGACACCATATGGTGTCCTAAGGGGTCATATGGTGTTTTATGACCCCTTAGAACACCATATGACCCCTAACAACACCATATGGTGTCCAAAGGGGTCATATAGTTTCCTAAGGGGTCATATGATGTCCTAAGGGGTCATATGGTGTTATATGACCCCTTAGGACACCATATGACCCCACACAACACCATACGACCCCTAATGACACCAAATGGTGTCCTAAGCGGTCATCTAGTGTCGTTAGAGGTTATATGATGTTATATGCGGTCATATGATGTTCTATAACCCCTTAGGACACCATATCACACCTAAAGACATCAAATGGTGTCCTAAGGGGTTAGATGGTGTCATATGGTGTTCTATGACCCCTTAGGACACCATATGACCCCTAACGTCACCATATGGTGTCCTAAGGGGGTCATATGATTTCCTAAGGGGTCATGTGGTGTCCTAAGGGGTCATATGGTGTTCTATGACCCCTTAGGACACCATATGACCCCATAAAACACCATATAATCCCTAATGACACCATATTGTGTCCTAAGGGTTCATATGGTGTTCTATGACCCCTTAGGACACCATATGACCCATAATAACAACATATGGTGTCCTAAGGAGTCATATGGTGTTCTATGACCCCTTGAGACACCATATGAGCCCTCAAGACACCATATGACCCATAAAAAAACCATATGGTCTCCTAAGGGGTCATATGGTGTTCAATATCCCCTTAGGACACCATATGACCCCATACAACACCATATGACCCCTCACAACACCATATGGTGTCCTAAGGGGTCATAGAACACCATATGACCCCTTAGGACACCATATGACCCCTAACGTCACCATATGGTGTCCTAAGGGGGTCATATGATTTCCTAAGGGGTCATGTGGTGTCCTAAGGGGTCATATGGTGTTCTATGACCCCTTAGGACACCATATGCCCCTACCGACACCATATGGTGTCTTAAGGGGTCATATGGTATCCTTAGGGGTCATATGGTGTCCTTAGGGGTCATATGGTGTTTTATGACCCCTTAAGACACCATATGGCCCCTTAAGACATGTCATATGGTGTCCTAAGGGGTCATATGGTATTCTATGACCCATTATGACACCATATGATCCCTAACGACACCATATGGTGTCTTAAGGGATCATACAGTGTCCTAAAGGGTTATATGGTGTTCTATGACCCCTTAGGCCACCATTTGACCCCTTAGGACACCATATGACCCCTAAGTACACTATATGGTGTCCTAAGGGGTCATATGGTGTTGTTAGGGGTCATATGGTTTCCTAAGGGGTCATATGGTGTTCTATAACCCTTTAGGATACCATATGACCCCTAACGAAAACATATGGTTTCCTAAGGGGTCATTTGACGTCGTTAGGGGTCATATGGTGTCTTAAGGAGTCATATGATTTTCTATGCTTAGGACACCATATGGCATCGTGAGGGGTCATATGGTGTCCTAAGGGGACATAGAACACCATATGACCCCTTAGGACACCATATGGTGTTTTTAGGGGTCATATGGTGTCCCAAGGGCTCATATGGTATCCCAAGGGGTCATAGAAGACCATATGACCCATTAGGACACTATATATTGTCAGTAGGGGTCATATGGTGTCCCAAGGGGTCATAGAACACCATATGACCCCTTAGGACCCCATATGGTGTCGTTAGGGATTATATGGTGTTGTATGGGATCATATGGTGTCCTAAGGGGTCATAGAACACCATATGACCCCTTAGGAGACCATATGGCCCCTTAGGAACTCATATGAGCCCTTAGGACACTATATGGTGACATTAGGGGTCATATGGTGTCCTAAGGGGTCATAGAATACCATATGACCTCTTAGGACACCAATTGACCCCATAAGACACCATCTGACATGTTGTAAGGGGTCATATAGTGTCTCAAGGGGTCATAGAATACCATATGACCCCTAATGACACCATATGACCCCTAGGGACACCATATGACCCCTTAGGACACCATATGACCCCTTAGGACACAATATGACCCCTAACGACACCATATGACCCCTAAAAACACCATATGACCCCCCAAGACATGATATGGTGGTCTTAGGGGTCATATGGTGTCCTAAGGGGTCATAGAACACCTTATGACATATGGTGTCATTAGGGGTCATATGGCATCCTAAGGGGTCATATGGCATCCTAATGGGTCATAGCTATGGCCCATTAGGATGCAATATGACCCCTAATGACACCATTTGACCCCTTAGGACACCATATGACCCCTAATGACACCATATGGTGTCCTAAGGAGTCATATGGTGTTCTGAGGGTTCATATGGCGTTCTATGACCCCCTAGGACACCACATGACCCCTTTTAACATCCTAGTACATGACATGACCATTTGTGACACACCATATGATCCCTCAAGACATAATATGGTGTCTTTAGGGGTCATATGGTGTCCTAAGGGATCATATGGTGTCGTTAGGGATCATATGGTGTTCTAAGGGGTCATATGGTATTCTATGACCCATTAGGGAACTGTATGACCCCTTAGGATACCATGTGACTTCTAACGACACCATATGACCCCTAATGACACCATATGACCCCTAATGACACCATATGATGTTGTTAGGGGTCATATGGTGTCATAAGGGGTCATATGGTGTTATAAGGGGTCATAGAACACCATATGACCCCTTAGGATACTATATGGTGTCGTTAGGGGTCATATGGTGTCATTACATGTCATATGGTGTCATAAGGGGTCATATGATGTCCTTAGGGGTCATAAAACACCAAATGACACCTTAGGACACTATATGGTATCGCCAGGGCTCATATGGTGTTCTAAGAGATCATATGGTATCCTAAGGGGTCATATAGCACCATATGACCCGTAACAACACCATATGACCCCTTAGAACACAATATGACTTGTAACAACACCATATGTTGTCCTAAGAGGTGATATGGTGTCCTAAGATAGATATGAATGGTTTCCTAAGGGGTCAAATGGCTCACCATGCTCCTGCACATACCCAGATGGATTATATAGAGATATAAGATACCTAGAGGGGGAGGGAGGCATGAGAGACCTAGATAGGGTGAGAGAGAGAGGGTTGAGATAGATGGAGGGGGATAGAGAGAGGTTGGTAATGAGATATGGATGGAGATGTAGAGAGGTGGAGAGAGAATGAGGGAGAAACCTAGAGAGGGGTAGAGAGGGTGTGATGGAAAGATGATGATGTAGATGGTAAAGAGAGAATAAGAATTAGTAGGGAAGCGAGAGAGAGGTGGGGATAAGGAGGGAGAGGGAGATAGAGAGGGAGAGGGGAAGAAAAGAATGGATATGCCTATAAATGGGAGGGAGGGATAAGAGGAGAGATGAAAGAATAAAGAGAGAGAAGAGTATGAGGGGATTGAGGGAGAGGTAGACATGGAGGGACTACAAGACCTAGGGAAGGAGAGAAGAGGAGGAGTGAGTTCAAAAATAAATAGGGGTAAAGGAGGAGGGAAAGAATAAAGAGAGAGAAGAGTATGAGGGGATTGAGGGAGAGGTAGACATGGAGGGACTACAAGACCTAGGGAAGGAGAGAAGAGGAGGAGTGAGTTCAAAAATAAATAGGGGTAAAGGAGGAGGGAGATAGAGGGGAAGAGATAGGGAGAGAACTAGAGAGGGGACAAATAGATAGGTGGGAGAACTATATTGGGAAAGAGAGATGAGAGACCTAGATGACAAGAGAGAGTAATGAGATAGATAGAGGGTTAGAGAGAGAGGTGAGTAATGAGACATGATGCAGAGGTAGATAGGTGGAGAAGAAGGAAGTGATAAACCTAGAGAGGTGAGAGAGATTTGATGACCTAGAATGTAGAGAGAGAGAGAGAGAGAGAGAGAGAGAGAGAGAGAGAGAGAGAGAGAGAGAGAGAGAGAGAATAAAAGAGGAAGAGGAAATACAAAAGTGGGGGAGTGAGATATATATGGGTTTATGTATGGATGGGGAGGTAGAGAGGGAGAGGGGAAGAAATGAAGGGAGAGACCTAGAGAGTTGAGGGAAGGAGAAGAGAAGAGCTAGAAGAAAAAAGAGGGGATGGATGGAGAGGTAGAGATGGAGGGAGTGAGAGACCTATGGAAGGAGGAGATAAAGAGGTTAGGGGAGGAATAGAAAAGGAGGGAGTTCATAAAGGGATAAGGTTAAGGAGGAGGGAGAGAGAGGTAGAGAGGGACAAAGAGAAATATAGAGGGGCAATATAGATAGGTGAGAGACCTAGATGGCCATAGAGGAGTGAGATAGATATAGGGGGATAAAGAGAGGTGGGTAATGAGACCTATATGCAGAGGTAGATAGTTGGAGAGGAAGGGAGGGAGAAACCTAGAGAGGGGAGAGAGGGTGGTATGGAGAGGTAATAACATAGAAAATGAAGATAGAGAATAAGAGAGGAAGAGAGAAGATGAGAGAGTGGGAGAGGGAGATAGAGAGGGAGAGAGTAAGAAATGAAGGTAGGGACCTGGAGAGGGGAGGGAGGGAGAATAGAAGAGATAGAAGAACAAAGAGATGAGTAAGAGGATATGGATAGAGAGGTAGACAAGGAGGGAGTGAGAGACCTATAGAATGAGGAGATAGATAGGTTTGGAGAGAGAGAGAGAGAGAGAGAGAGAGAGAGAGAGAGAGTTCATAAATAGATAGAGGTAAGGAGAAGGGAGAGAAAGGTGGAGAGGGAGGAAGAGAACTAGAGGGTGGACAATTAGATAAGTGAGAAACCTAGAGGGGGAGAGAAAGGTGGGTGATAATATAGGGAGGTAGAGGTAGTGAGGTGAATAGGGAGGGAGGGAAAACCCTAGATATGGGGAGAGAGGATAAGAGGGATAGGTAGTGACCATGAGAAAGGAGTGGGAGGGGAGAGAAACAATAAGAGAGTGAGAGAGAAGAGAGAGGGGAGAGTCAAGGATAGAGAAGTGAGAGAGACAAGAGAGGGAGAGAGATAGGTCTAGAGTTTGGGGAAGATAAAGAGAGTGAGATACATACCTAAAGAATGCTAATAGGAGCATGCTGATTACTGAAATTTGACATGCTGATTACTAAAATTTGACTAAGTCTAAAATTTTATATGATCATCTAAAAACTAGATTCTACATTATATGTCCTATAGAGCTATACTTAAATGTTATATTTCATGTATATATTCTCCTTCGAGGGTGGATATAACTTGTGCCCAGATATGAAAATCTACACACTCACAAAACCTTCACATTGGACAATGCAGAACATTTGGCACACGCCAAATGTGAAAATTCAAAATTTTGCATTTGGCGCTCTCCAAATGGTTTGCTTGGGAGAATACCAACCCTTTGGGTTGGATTTGCCTTGGGCATCCAACCCGTAGGTTTGGACGACCTTTTCATGCCAATGACAGATTTTTATGAAAAGATAAAAGTGGCACCTTTTTGGTACCACAACTTGGTGCACTCATCCATAAGTGCAACAATTTTGGTCATAGAACATGTTTTGGTAGAAGTATTTTTTGATGAACTTATAAGGCATTGAGAGGGGGGTGAATCAATGATAGTAAAAACAATAAAAAACTGAATATTAATTTCACCAACTGAAAACTCAATAGACATGCAAGAAATTGTTGCTATTTACTAAGTTGTCATTAGTTTTATTCCCAAAGTCATTGTATATACACTAGTCAGTTTATACTACCGAAAAGTCTAGTTGGTAAATACCAAGGTAATTGGTGTCAGTTACAGAAGAGAGACAAGTCACCGAGATGATATACACCGAGCTATGAACTGAGACGAATACAGAATGTCTACCGAGTAAAGTTCATATGTCTATCAAGCAGCAAAGAAGGTATACCGAGTTAATCTGAACCGAGCGGAAACATGTTACTAGATTCAATGAACCTGGACACACATGTGAAACGTGTTACAAGATTCGAGAAGATGAAACCGTTATTACATAGGAAATTGCATTTAAAGATTTTGTATGATTTTGAGGAAGAATATCCAATGAAATAATTTCTATGTTTAATCATTCAATAAAACATGTTTGTATGATCAAAGCATGAACAAATCACCATCTCTGAGATCTATATAAACAAAATGATTTGAGTATTTGAATATACATGATATGAAAATCAAGAGAGAAAATACTAAGTGATGATATAGTTAAGTATGAAGAAAGAAGATTGACAGAGATATTCAGAGGTTACCGAGAAGGTTTCAGAGAATAGTTTAAGGGACAGAGTATACAGAAGTGGTTACCAAGTTTATTTATCATTATCGAGGAATGCTATGAGCAAGGTAATTTTATATTGAGCACATAGAGTCTGCTATAACATTTCAGATGTGAAGTTGCAGATATTTTGTAAAGATTTTGATTGAATTATTAAGTTGTGTTAGAAACCTTTAACAGGGTAAAAGAGTCTAATAAAGTCTATAAATTGTAAAGCCTTTAACCAGGTACAACATTTTGTAGAAGTGTTTGTAAAATCCTTTAGCAAGGTAGATCTAAAGATCTTTATACTTCTAACAGGGTAAGCTATCAGAAATAGCTAAACATGTAGCTCTAACCGAGCAATCTTGATTACTGCAGTAGTGAAGTTGTGGGTGCCATCCCCACCGCAGTTTTTTCTCTCTAACCAAGAGTTTCTGCGTGACCAAAAATATTTGTGTTATGGAGTAAAATTTTGATGGATGTTATTTCTATGATTATGTTTCAGTATTATAATTTTATGAGATCAGCAATACTTAGTTTGTGTTTATCAGTAAAATTGTTTTTCAAGAAAAGTTTTGAAGTACTGATTCACCCCTCCCCTCTCAATACATTAGCTTTCCAAGTTAGACCTAAGAGAAATAACACCAAGTATTCAATCACCACATAAAGCATAAACTACATGACACAAGACTTTATACGTGGAAAAACCAAATGGGAAAAACCACGGTGGGAGTTAGTACCCACAAGATCCACTATCTACGGTATAGAGATCTAACCGGTTAAGGTCTACAACACTCGATTAGGGGCACACCCTCTTAGAAGTGTCTAAGCCCAGTTAAGAGATTTACAATAAGGCCTGTGAGGACCAACCCTATTAGGAGCTACCCAAGTTATTGGGGTTTGTAAACACAAGTTAATGTGTCACCTGGTTAGAGGATTTAATGATCAGAACTATTAGGATTTGACTGCACCCTATTAGGAGTGACCTTGTAGGAGGATTTTCTTGCTGCAGCTGTTAGGAAGACAACAAGTACAAATGATCTCAGTATAACACCTTTTGTGTTTGATAAGATCCACTTTAGAACATCACAAAGACTTCATCTCTCAACTCCTCTGATCTTCGCACTATCAAAAATACGAAATTCGCTCATCACATATCACACTATCAAGCTCATGTATATATATCCTCTCATACCTCATCACACAATTAAAATTATCATAAGGTCGGCTAGAACCTTATTATAATTTCCTATGCTCAATGCATCTAGACAATCTTGCATTGTACGCTTTAGTTATACCGGTCACCGACATAAAAAATCCAATTTTGTGTCATGTTACCGATCTGAGTGATTTTCATCACTACCGGTTAACTATGCTTCTAGGTCTCTGCCTTGTTGATCAAATCTCATTCATCTGATCAAATCTGCTCATGCGGTCAAGAACATATCCTCATCTGATAATCTTCAATGTTTCTTCAAAACCGCATTCCTTCATCCTTCATGGATTTCATGGACAGGTTGTCGGTGTCAGACTTTGTCGGTCACTTTACTGGTTCTGATGGAATTGCCTTTGTTTATCGGTTAACCTTTACCGGTTGCACTGTATAATATAGATGACAAGAAAATATAGTTGCCATCAATGACAACATACAAAATAGTCACCATACATCAATTTAACCTCTTTTCATCTATAGACAAGTACCAGTTGCATCAAAACATTACATTACATTACCGGTTGACCAAATGATCAAATGCCAACAATCTCCCCCTTTGGCATTGATAACAACACTTAGGAAAAATTTAGTCAACTAAGTGTGCAATACAAAAATTGACTTCATTACATACATTCCCCTTAGCAATTGCATGCCATTACAAAAATGAAATCATTACTCCCCCTTAACAGTGCATACAAAATTTTGACTCTTAAATTAATTCTACTCCACATTTGACAACAATGCCAAATAGAAAAGTAAAATACATACATTACATCAAAATTGTCATCAAAAACTGCATATATAGACAGATATAAGAGTTTTCAAGTCTTTACAATGCAATTCTCAAGAAAATATCACTGAAATGAAACTTTAACTGCTTAAGGTCATTGTCCCATGTTTCTAACAATGTCTTTGTAATTTCAACATGTGTCAAAATATGTGCAGCAAATTCTTCCATAACATCTACAACGCTCATCTCCAGGGTAGCCAAAATTGCTTCAGATTCCTTGTATGCTCTTTGTAGAATCTCAAATTTTAGAATTAATTGATTCTTCAGCTCCTTCAAGGATCTTATCCGCTTCACCTATTCAAAATCATAAATTTCTAATATGTGTTGTAAGGCATCAACATATTTACCAAAAGCTAAAGCGGAGTCCTGTACAGATATGTATGCTTCACTTATCCTTTCTAGTTCCTTCTCTGTATCTTCTCTCTTTTTCTTTAAGTCAGAATAGAATAATGATACTTTAGATACAATGGCCAAAATTTTAGCTCCAGTTTCTATTTCGATTATCAAAAGATCCTTGTTCACTGTTAAAGCAAACTTACCTTTGTTAATTTCAAAAAACAATTGTTCTCCCCTTCTCTTCTTGTAATCTTTTTTTGCTAAAGCATGAGCTACCTCTTCAAGTGGTTTTAGTTATTCACTGGCATCAACAACTAACTATCCAGGCTTTGCAATAGGGATCGATAGATTATCTATATCAGTCTCCGGCAGGAGACTTCACAAAATTTCAACAATAGTTTGAATGGTCTCTACTTAAAGTTTCTACTCTTTCAACCTCTTCTTATGTGTGTGGGATTGCATAGAAGTATCAATCTCTATTAACTCAAAAGAACTTAGATTGTCCATATCTATAGGACCTTTAATACTCACAGAGTCCTCATCACCATCATCGATCAAGGTTTTATTCTTCTTCTCTTGATCCTTATTATCTATCTTCTCCTCTTTCTCCTTTTTCTCTACTGACTTTTCCTCAGGTTTCTCTTTCCCTGACTTTGTTTGTTCCTTCTGTGGTGTTGAAGTGACCAGTGGTAGTTGACTTTCAACGTGATGTTCCTTTACCGATGGTGGTTGCATGTCCACACTTTGTTCAGTAGTCGGTGCCTCCTCTGCCTTCTTTTCCTCAGCCATATCCTTCCAGCTGTCATTGCTAGAATCATTTACATTTGTATCTATGGTTGCATTTATCGGTAGAGTTTGTGTTCCTACAGATTGAGCATTCACCGGTTGCTCAGTTGAGCTTTTGTCTCATGCTATCTCTTCTCCTTTGTTCTCAAGTTGTTCTTGCTGAGTATCCAACATCTGTACAAGAACTTCAAAAACATCTACATTATCAGCATCACCGGTGTCATCATCTGTTATATCTACCGGTTCAATATCAACAGCGTCATCATAAAAGTACTTATTATCTAGCTCAAGATCTATAGGCTTAACACCCTCAGGAAAATCTTCTACCTTTAACTTAACAGGTGTATCATCCTCATCTTCTTCATCTTTTTCTTCTTCTTCAGGGATGAGACCTAAAGATTTCTTTATCAAAATTTCAGTCTCCTTTTGGACTGATTCAGTATCACCTATCAACATTCTAGTTAATCTTTTCTTGGATCTAAGAAGAGATTTTGCATTTACTCGTACATCTTCTATTGCTTCATCACTGGCTTCCGGTTGCAGGTGTTTAAGAATGTAATCAATAAATTATGTATCTTGTCTAATGGCAGCTTGCCATCTTGCATCAATAATATTATACAAAGTGTCTGGAATTTTCCCTTGTAACTCAATAAGGGCTCTACTAAACTTGATCATATTGAAGATGACTGCATCTTCAATCCCCCTTCGTTGACTTTCAGATAAGTGAGCAAACAGTATGTTTAAACCTTTGTAAATACCATACTCCTTAATAATTTTAATCATTCTAGTGAAAGAATATTCAAGTGTCAATACTTTTGTAGCTGCTTTACCTTTTCGAGTAGTCTTCTACTTCTTAGCACTTGCCCTTAGTGCTTTCTTATCTTCTTCTGATTCTATTTCCTCTATATCTATCACCATTTTTTGAGCTTTCTTCTTCTTTCTTTTTCCGGTTTGGGTAGGCACAACATGAGGTTCAACAGTTTTACCTTTGCTTTGGAATTGTATTTTAGAGGGTTTCCCTCTTTGGGATTCAACGGGCTTCACCTTAGTTTCTTTTGCTTTCTTCTTCTCAGCTGCTTTGGCTGCTCTGGTCTTACCAGTGGGGGTACCGGTTGGTACACTAGAAGTTCCACCTTGTTGGGCCTCAAATTTGGCTCTTCCTACAACTATTTGTTCTTTTGTGAATCCGGCCTACTCAGCAAAGACCTATACCTCTTTTCTTATTTACTTTGCAATCACCAGTTTCTGTAATTCAAAATGCACTTTCAGTAATTTCTCCTTGTAGGTTCCAAACCTTTCAACAATAGCATCTATCGGTTGGCCTAATAAACGGTCAACATAGGCAATGAGTATATCTTTATCTACTTCATATCCCATGGGCATTACCCATGTGTTTCTTGGAATCACAACTTCCATCAGACATGTATCCGTGTCAACCATTAAACAGATGGAATCCTCATATTTATTTACAACTTCAACTAGAATTCTCTCTCTTGCATGCATTTGCTTTTGAAATTTCTTGAAATATCCCCAAATGATATCATCAAACTTATCTTTGATCATCTAGATACTATTCTTTATTTGCAACAATGTTGGAGTACCAAATATCCATTGAATATCACCTATACCGGGGAAAACGTTTTGGAAATAAAAGAATGAGCCCATGATAAGTTGTCCAAACTTGAATCTAATCTTCTTATCCCTCTTGATTGCTTCCAAATTTTCCACTACTTGGCTTCTCATTGCTTCACAGAGATCAAAGTCGACATCCTCCTTAATCATCTGGTAGGTAGTGTGAATAGTTGTTGTCGGTATGATGTTCATTCTGCTTGAATAGAAAATTCTATAGCCAATCACCATAGATACAAATTTAACAGTAGGATCATTAATATCATTCACGGTCATGGTTCTTTGATCCCATCTAGATCCAATTAACTTCTCAACATCATTCTTAGGAATAGACCTAAGCAATGGCACTTCACCGGTTGAGCTAAAGCTGGTTACAACATGGATTGCTTCCTTAGTGATTTTGTGAGGTCTATCCATCTACATGACCTAATCATGAATACGGCTCAAAACAATCTCACCAACCCATCATAAAAATCATCAATGAAATTGATCGCATGATGAAAACCTTTATCGAGTATGCTTCTAAACTGTTCTTTCAATCTTCCTTGTTCATTACACAGAGATTTGTATTGCTCATAAATAACTGCAACTCCAAGTCTTCAAGTTTGTAGTGATAAAAGGATCTTACATCCTCTACATGCAAAACACCATTCGGTATACCAGATAGGGCATCGACGGGGTCAATTTCCTCTGACTTGTATAGATGTCATTTGTATTCAGGTCTTGCCCTCTCGGTCACATCAACTAGATGCAGAGTATACATACTACAATATGCAAAACACCAAGAAAAGACTAAGATTCACTGATAAATACCTCTTCTGCTTTGGTACTAGGGTTTCCAACCATCAAAAACTTTCAATACTCGATCACTGAATCAAACTTCACTTCGATCACCTCAATTTGTTGGTAAATGGTTTGAATGCTGCTTGCACAAATTTATCTCTTCTCTTCTTTCTTTGCCAAGAGTTCTCAAGATGCAAAGTGACAAATGAAATTCAAAAAGTTCTATTTATTTGCATTCTAACTACTACAATAAATGCTCTTTACCGACAAAACCCTAATGCCTTAGCAAACTCTAAAGCATATTATCAGTAGCAAAAACTCAATGATATTTACCGGTTATGATCCACAAACACATCAAAACATCAAAATGTATCAAAATATGCAGATTTAACTTACAACACATCATTTAGGGGTTCAACTCACGATTTGACAATAAGCTCAACCCAAGTTGTAGAAACAACTTAGTTTCCCAGAGATAGATTCTCCACATTAGGTGAAGAATATGATTCCTCAGATGGTTTGTCATCACTCTTCTTCTTCCAGGTCTTATTCACCTCAACTCTGGTTTCTTCAATATCAACCTTCTACTTTCCTTTCCGATCTGTAGGATGATTCATCAGTTGGTTCTTTTGTGTTCTACAAAACTTGGCAATGTGTCCTGGTTTGCTGCAATGATAGCATACCATTCTATATTCTCTCCAACGTCTTGAGTTGCCTCTACCTGTTCTTCTTTTGTATTTCATTGCCACATGTCCAAAATTGTTATAGATTGAACAAGTCACATCGACTCTCTTTTCCATCTCGTAAGGACTAGACCGATTAACATAAGCGCTTTGCCAATTTGTGTTCCTTCGGTCAGTGAAATTCCTTCTCCAATCACCAATAGGTGTTGGATTCATGTGAGGTGTAGGATTGTTTGCTTCATATCTGCATTCAACTGATCTATGCCCATACATGTTGCATGTATAACAATAGCCTTCAAATCTCCTAGGCACATATCTAGTATTAGGTCTATAACCAATATTAGCATCAAACCTGCTTCTACAAATATTAGTAGTATGTCCCGGTTTCTGACATTTAAAGAAAATAGGTTTGTAAGATTTCTTAATGGTAGGCTTCTGAGCCTTAGGAGTAGTTTTACCTTCATGCAGGTCGCTCTTGGTACCAGAAGGTTCACCTTTCTCAGATGTATCACCATTCATCCTCTCAGATTAGATCTGTTCATCCAGCATAGATAAGCTCCTGTTGAATTTATAAATCTTCTCATTGGCCTCAACAAGTTCCTTTGTAAGATCTTCATTTATTTTCATGAGGGTCTCTCTAAGAGACATTGCCATTTTAAGATCTGACTGTAATGCCTTTTTTTCTTCTTTCTCCTCATGCCAATGTTCATACAAAGTTTCATTCTCCTGCTTGATCTTAAAGATTTCATACTCTTTATCTCGAATCTGATCCTCAGTCTTTCTTCTAGCTTCAAGTTCCTCACTCATGTGGATTGCAAGTGCTTCCAACTCTCTTCTTAGGTTAGTCTTCTCTCCATTTAGCTTCTCCACTTCTTCAACCAGTGCATCAATGTTCACCTCATCTGAAGAGTTGCTGTCAGATATCTCTAACAATTGTTTGGTCAATTCCTTTCTTTTAGCTAGTGATGTCTTATACTTGCCTCTTAGGGTTTCTAGCACATCCTTGGTTTTAGCAAGTTCTCTAGCCATCTCTTTATAGCTCATTCCTTCACCCATATTTTCCTTAGGATTAGACATCCCTTCCAAGTGGTTAAGCCTTAAGGAAGTTAGGCTTTGATACCAATTGATGAACTTATAAGGCACTGAGAGGGGGGGTGAATCAGTGATAGTAAAAACAATACAAAATTGAATATCAATTTTACCAACTTAAAAATCAATAGACATGCAAGAAATAACACCAAGTATGCAATCACCACATAAAGCATAAACCACATGACCCAAGAGTTTATACATGGAAAACCCAAATGGGAAAAACTACGGTGGGAGTTAGCACCCACAAGATCCACTATCTGTAGTATAGAGATCTAACCGGTGAAGGTCTACAACACCCTGTTAGAAGTGTCTGAGCCTGGTTAAGAGCTTTACAATAAGGCCTATGAGGACCAGCCTTGTTAGGAGCTACGAAAGTTACTGTGATTTGCAAACACAAGTTAATGTGTCACCTGGTTAGAGGATTTAATGATCAGAACTATTAGGATCTAATTGCACCCTGTTAGGAGTGACCTTGTAAGAGGATTTTCTTGTTGCAACTGTTAGGATGACAACAAGTACAACTGATCTCAATATAAAACCTTTTTGTGTCTGATAAGATCTGCTTCAAAACATTACAACAGCACAAAGACTTCATCTCCCAACTCCTTTGATCTTCACACTATCAGAAATAAAAAAATTCGCTCATCACATATCACACTATCAAGCTCATGTATATGAATCCTCTCATACCTCATCACACAATTAAAATTATCATAAGGTCAGCTAGAACCTTATTATAATTCCCTAGGTTCAATGCATCTAGAAAATCTTGTATGGTGTGCTTTAGTTATGTCGGCCACTGACATAACAAATCCAATTTTGTGTTGTGTTACCGATTTGAGTGATTTTCATCACTACCAGTTAACTATGTTTCTAGATCTCTTCCTTGTTGATCAAATCTCATTCATCTGATCAAATATGCTCATGCGGTCAAGAACATATCCTCATCTGATAATATTCAATGTTGATACAAAACCGCATTCCTTCATCCTTCATGGATTTCATATACCAGTTATCGATGTGAGACTTTGTTAGTCATTTTACCGGTTCTAATACAATTGCCTATGTTTACTCGTTAACCTTTACCTGTTGCACTATATAATATAGATGACAAGAAAATATAGTTGCCATCAATGACACCATACAAAATAGTCATCATACATCAATGTAACCTCTTTTCATCTACAAGAAAGTACCGGTTGTATCAAAACATTACATTACATTACCAGTTGACCAAATGATCAAATGCTAGCAGTTTTATGGAACCTACTAGAAAGGACGAGAAAGTGGACACCTCTGCTAAGAACAATATAGAACATGCAAAAGTTTGGAAGATGAAGTAGAATTAATCAGGACAACATAAAGAGTAGTCTATCCATCTTCAAAATTCCTTTTGTACAAAAGATATACTTCAAGAGATTTGTCATCCTGATCTACTTCAAGAGATTCATCATCCTAATCTACTTCAAGATGATCAAGCCATGTGATAGGGAATAAGAGAAATTTTCTGAGTTTTAAGAATTTAAATGGTGATGCTATAAAATTTGTTGATAATGCTATGGAAAAGGATAACTAGAAAGGCTACTTTGAGTCTTGATAATGATAAAGAAAAAAAAATTGTATGTTGAAGGATTGAAGCATAATATTCTTAATGTTAATCAAAGGTGTAATCAAGGATATAACCTCACATTTCATTCTCAAGCATGTATGTGAGATTAAGAAGGAGAGTGCATGAAAAACTTTTATAGAGGAAAGTAGAAAAAAATAACTAGTATAATCTCAATGAAATCAAAGGAGGAAACTACCTTATGGGACAAATAGATGAAAGCAAGTTGTGGCTTAAAAGAATAAGATATATGAACTTTGATAGTCTTGTGAAGACCAATATCAAGCTAACTGTAATAGATATGCCAAAGATTGATAAACCCTCAAAAACTCTATTCAAACAATGTCAACATGGGAAACAAGAGAAAGCTTCAGGGAAAGGGAGTATTCAACAACAAGGCCTTTGGAACTTGTTCATAAAGACCATAGTGGGACTACATGAATAGAGTTTTTGTAAGGTAAAAGGCACTTTATGTTTCTTATCGATGATTAGTCTAGAATGACTTGGATTACTTTCTTGAAAGAAAATTCAAAAGTATTTGAGAACTTAAAAGCTTTAAAAGTATTATTTGAAAATCAAATTGCTCTAAATATTAAGTGTTTGGGATCAAACCGAGGAGGTGAGTTTATCTCTAATGAATATGAATAATTCTATGAGTATCATGGAATAAAAAGACAAAACTCGGCTAAAATAATTCTTTAATAGAATAGAATTGTAGAAAGGACAAATGTAACTATACAAGAGATGGCCAGAATTATGTTGAATGAATCCAAATTATTAGACATGTTTGGAGAGAATTTATTTATACAATTGTTTACATTCTAAATAGAGAGCATATTAGAGTGAATAAAAATAGAACACAAAATGAACTATGGAATGGAAGACCTACAACAATCGATTAATTTAAATTGTTTTGAAGTAAGTGCTACATAATAAGAGATGATGAATATGTGGGAAAATTTGATTCCAAATCTGATGAAGGTATCCTCCTTGGGTATTCTTCAAGAATAAAGACTTGTAGATGTTAAAAAAAAATATTGCAAAAGATAGTTGAGATTGAAAATATGAAAGTGGATGAAGCAAGGAATCAAAATAAAAAATCACAAGATGATAATCACTCAGAGGAATCAAGTTATACAAAAGAACAAGAAAAAAAATAAGGAGAGCAAAAAGATACAAAGGTGGTATCAAAGACACCACCAAGGTTTGTTTAGAAGAATCATTTTGAAGATCTATTTCTTACTGACTTAGGTTCTAGTATATAAACCATAAGAATACAAATAAGAAAATATGAAAATGTAATTATATAATTCTTACTATCCAAAACAAAGC
This sequence comes from Cryptomeria japonica, assembly GCF_030272615.1. Classification (NCBI taxonomy): domain Eukaryota; kingdom Viridiplantae; phylum Streptophyta; class Pinopsida; order Cupressales; family Cupressaceae; genus Cryptomeria; species Cryptomeria japonica. The sequence continues at coordinate 455,032,713 of NC_081412.1, forward strand.
AAAACGACTTCGTAGAGGCAAGTGAAGACAACCTGATGATTAATTATATAGAAGAAGAGCTAAATCAAATTGAAAAGAATGGGACATGGAAACTTATTCCAAGACCAAAGGAAAAGAATATGATTAGTACCAGGTGGGTGTCCAAGAACAAGATAAATGAAGAAGGTCAAGTGATAAGAAACAAAGAAAGGAGGAACCACCATTCATTTTAGAACATATGGGCTAACAATCAGCTCACTAGGTCCATGGATAGATCCAGTGCACCCACCAGAGCAGATGCCCCTAGAGCCAATGATTGGTGAACTAGTGATGAGTAGTGACCCAACAATAAGAAACAACATAAGATGAGTGACAACCTAGCAGAGAGTGAAAAAACAACAATGAGTGACTTTGAATGCAGAAGGGTTTCAATAGAGGGCAACAATGACATTGTAAAAAGTTCCTCCCGTGTACATTAGAAAAGATATTTATTAAATCAAGGAGAATAAATTTAATTATTAATTAATGGTAATGATAGCTTAATGAAAATAATATGTGTGTATGTAATAATATATTAGATAATGAGATAATAATAAATAAATTTTATTCATACAAAAAAAAATTAAAAACTAATATAACATAATTAAAGTAAATGAATAAAAATAAAAGTTAAATGATTATTCTTGTATTTTAATAGTTAAATGAGAGCCAAATGAAAATTACTCCCAAGTTAAAATGAAGAGTTTGCATGAAAAAGAATAGTTAACCAAGAATTCATTTACTTGTTTTGATTAGATAAGCATGGGAAAGGGCCTGAACCTATTACAATTAAAATAGCCTTAGAGGCAAGCAGACTAGTTTCACCATCATTAAGACTAGAAAAACCAACTAAAGACAAAAATTCTAGTGACCACAAAAAAGATTCAATGGGAAACAAGAATATTGACCCTATACTAAAGGCTTATCATTCACAATACAAGAAAGAGAATGGATGAGGTAGAAGGACCTTTACACATATGAGCTATAGTCTAAGCAATATTATCATCCAAGATCCCACTACAAAGGTAAATAAGAGGTGACCCCTCTAGTAGGGGACCAACAACTAACAAAGGTATAACAATAAGATGACAACGTGTAGTGTCAAAAATTACATACCCTTGCAATTTCACCTACACTTTTGAATCCATTTTAGTGTCCATTCATTTTTTTAAAAAATTAGGCTCATTTCATCCCTTACATCAACTTTTTTCCCTTTCATGATGCTCAGGACCTCTTTTCAACAACTAGTTTTTGCATCAATTTTACATTAACCCTATATTTCTCTCATCTCCCACCATTTTTAGTGTGATTTATCTAGACACTAGTGCCTAGTGTGAACGTCCACATATCATATTAGTGTCACATGATATTTTATTGTTCAAAATATGTTTCAAATGATTTTGCACTTGTCAACTTGACAAGTCAAGGAAAATAGCTCACAATGATTTTGAAATGGCTTTACGGCTTTTTCTTTCCCTCCTCTTCACACTTTTAAATCCATCTAAATTTCACTCTAAAAAAAACACTTAGATATTCTTAGAATTTTGTGCACTCCCATTTGGATTGCTTTCTCTTTTTATCTCTCAATTTTGCATAGCTCTATAAATTTCCTCATCAGTCTCTCATATTGAAATGTTTTCAACTCTCTTCAATTCCTTAAGACTTTTTCGCATCTAGGGATTTATCACATCCCTTATTTATCAAATCATTTATCATTGTACGTCTATTTACATTTTATTTATCTATTTGGTTGATGTGGAGGTGGAAATACCAAAAAAGGGACTTGATTGAGGAAAGTCCCCAATTAGCCCCAAACATTTTTCCTACATTATTTATGTGTTTGAGTTCCACATATTCAGCTACAAGGAAGTTGGCTTGTGTTCACTTATTTTATATTATTTTATTTCTATTATCTCATATTTGTTGTTACATTTATGGCCTCAAGGTTTTATAAGTTAGTTGGAGAATTAAGTTGGGTCTTCACTAGTATTAGAATATTTTCTATCATGACATGTACAATATTACAACATTGCCTCCAGATGTCTACATGCTACAGTGTTGTGCTTGGTCGAGATGCTCATATTTTTTCCAATCAAAAAGTCATTTCTTTATTTATCTTTAGCATTTAAATTAATTTAATCTATTGAATGTATGTAGTGAAATTGACCCTTAAAGGAACATATTTTTTTTCTTACAGAGACACATTTTTTACATTACATAAAGAAAAAGGCAATCATCGACCAAATGGGAAGACTAAAGCTAAGAGGAAGTTGTCAATGAAATAGGAGTAGAACATGTAGTAGGAGGAACCTCAATGAGGATAATTGGGCATGGAAAAGTCACACCAAAAGAAAGATGCTCATTGAAATTCTAGGAGGATCCATCCTCTAAAGAGACATGATCTTGGATAGTCAAGTGGTCCTCCTTAGCATTCTTCCACCAAGTAGCGGTTCTTTTCCAATGTAGAAGAGATCAATCAAAAGTCAAGTGACTAGTAGAGAAGTAATGATGACATCTAAAGGGGAAGCCATCATAATCCAATGGCTACATCCAAGGCCTATCCCCAACCACTAGAAACATATCCCCATGAATAGGCTTGGAGATGTCAATATCCATCGAAATGTGAGCAAAGGTAGAATGCCCTATACAAGAAGTAGAATCATCAACCTTCAATTAATGACCAACCGAATTGTTGATGGCCTCATATGTAATAGGAACACTCCCAAAACTCAATAGGTAGATTTAGAAGTCTAATCCACACTGGATGCACATTGAGTGATTTGATAAGGGGGCTAAAATAAAAAGACTAAGGCTTGACTAAGATAGAGTGCTCTCCCCAAGCCCATAGCTAACCCAACACCAAATTTCTATCCTCTAAAGAGGAAAAAGAAGCAATGAAAAAACCTTTTTGCAAGGGAAGATCATAATCTTACCATCCATAAGGGGCTTCCAAGAAGCCAAAACCCACTTGTGCAAGTCAAGAAGAGAAGGCTAGAGGTTGGAGAAATGACACAACAATCCTTTGTACTAGAAGAAATCATTGTTTTCAGCCACTTCTGCACCAAAAACCGCCATCCAGGATTGTTTGGCACAAGAGAGAGGTTGAGACACTTGTAGAGGATGAGCAAGACCATACCTAGTAATTTGAGAAAAACTATGAGCCCCTATAAAAGTTCCAAACACTAGAAAATGGGTATGAAAAATAGAATCATTGAAGTCAACACTAGAAAAAAATCTTGGGTTGTCACCCATAACACTAGAGATAGGTGACAAAGGCTAGCTAGGGGCAATGACAATGCCTTGTAGAGGACCCTAGAAAGAAAAGATAGCCACAAACCCATGAAAAGGGAATGATAGCACACGAACAAGAGAAACTAAATCCAGAAGAGAGTCTCAATAAGAAGAATCGCCAAGAGGGTGCCTATGCTAACCAAAACTACTCTCTCTATAGATGAATTTGTAGAGGGTGAGGGAATCGCAATGCTCGTGGTTGGACTAGAGGCAAGTGGCAGATCAAGTGGGAGCTCCATTTCAAAAAACTATATTTATATATGTTAATGTATTTGTTAGGTCAAGTCAATGAAGAACTAATTTTTGAAACAAAAAAAATCTTTTATTTATAATAATATTATCCTCAACTAGTTAATGAGTTGTAGGAGGAAAATAACTCCTCTTTTGCAATAGTTAAATACTAACTTGTCTTTCTTAGCCGATTTGTTATTTTGAGTCAATGTTGGGAAATAATTGTATTTATTTAGAAATTATTAATCTCAACGAGTTAATGAACCTAGTAGTTGGAGATAACTCCTCCTTTTGGAATACATTTAATAGATTAAAATAAAAATAAGATTTTTAAAAAACTATAAATAGAGGAGGAGGTATGTCATTCCCAAAAATAATACTATAGGAATTCTACCATAATTTTTTTTTTTGAGATGATAGGCTGGACAACAACGCTCATCACTAGGAGATATCTCTCAAAGTAAAGGTATCCTAGGAATTGTAAGAGAATTATTAGGATGTTAACCAAGTCATGACATTGGCCACTAAGCTCTTAAGACAAAACCATGTTTGGATAGTATAGTCAAACATTATTCTTATGCAATGGGAACCTTGCCCTTTTGATACAATAAAATTCTATCTTATGTTGTAAAAGGTTAACAATTATTAGGTGCTATTGGATTCTCAAATTTCTTGGAAACAAGAAGTTGATTAGTTTCTTATTCTTCACTACCAAATGTGATTTAAGTAGTGATAATTATAGTTTTAACATCAACATTTAACCCAAGGCTAACATTATTTACCACTCCTTTTTTTTTAAGGCTATTGTTTTATTCAACCTTAGAACAAAGGTTAACAGTGACTTGCTAATCATAACATTGTTATGTTGATAATTCCTTTGGGCCTAATACAAGGGTCATTATTAGTATCTCATGTGTCTTGTATTTTGATATTTATACTTTAGTATTTCAAATATAGTTTTAAAATCCTCAAAATAGATATTAACACATAGTAATTGAGTTGACCCCAAATTTTCATTTCTTTATATGTTTCTATTACCACAGATAAAAATGAAAATTTAATTTGACCATAGATCTTAAATATAGCAGTTACATTTATTCCTACATCCATTTTAGTTGTTGTGAGAAGATGGAGAATTCTACAATTTTCGCATTTAAGTCTCCTTTACTTCTTACCAAAACTCATCCAATAAAATTTTATGAAACCTTCTAAACTATAAACTAAAAATTAATTATGTAATTACATCCTCTATTTTTGAATTATCTAAATTTTTTTCCCATCCTAAGCATGATATATCTATACTCCAACCCAATATTTTTATTTAACCAGTTTTTGCAAAGAGAAGAAATAACAATCAAACCTAGAATGTAAGAATACCAGTTAAGCAACATTATATTGGAAGTAATCTAAAATCGAAGATTTGTACATCACATTGAACACAACGTGGTAGCAAGATGACGCTAGTATCCAAGATAGTTCAGGAGATAATGCTCTCACATCACCCTCACCCCAAACTGTGACACCTCGATGTGCAGTCCATTCACCCACTCCCACATACCTCGGAATAAGTTGATACGCTATGGATTTCACAGCAGACGTGAGTGGAGACGGGATTAAGTAAATTGTTTACAGCAGGATCAGTGTTGATGGCTGCATCTATTCTGGTTTCAAAATGGATTTTTCCTACAGCATGTTAGCGACAGGTTAGTCAATCGTAACCATTAATTGACAGTGTAAAACATGCGACTAATACGTGTTAGTCAATCCATACTGTCATTTTGGAACCAAAATAGACGCATTCAGCGTTGATGGTGTTAATGAAGGGTGCAGACGGCGGCCGCGGCTATTCTGGCTCCAAAACGGAGCTACGGAGCTTTTGTACAGTGTGATAGCGACGTGGTAGTCAATCGCAACCGTTTATTGCAAATTCGACGGTGTAAAGCGCGCGATTAACACGCGTGTTAGTCAATCCATACTGCCGTTTTGAAACCAGACGACTGAGATTCAAATAATCTTTTATATATATTATTATTATTATTATTTCTTCTCTACCATCGCGTTGTTTAATTTCACAGCTTTCCAAGGTTATCTGGTTTTATCTTTACCATAACATTTAATGACGTATGTGTTTCTATAGAGTTATACTTTGCACTTGTCTTTTGACAGTAGGTTCAATGTATTATCTGAATGTATAAGTGTTGGTTTGTTTTAAAATATAGTTTTTATGTCTCGGGTAATTAAGATTTGTGAATATATTGATTTCTCCAAGTTTAAACAGTTATCTAAGTGGGTAATGGTGTATATATGTCTGGATGTATGTGCTCGATGTACAGAAAAACAATAAAATAATAGCAGATACTGTATTAAATTATATTTAGACTATTGAGGTTGAAAAATGTATTTTAAACATTATATAACAGAATATGTAACCCATTTTAAATTCGAGGAAATATTTGTAAACATCCATAATGGTAAAGATTATTTTTATATAATACTAGTTTATAGGTAGATCCATGCACTACATAGTTAGAGATTATTATCTCTATATGAGGATAGAACAAGTATATGATTGTTAGGAGGTCTGTATATATATAATCTTTTATTTAAATAACATTCTTAACTAGGTTGGCATTTAATGTTATACGTATGCTTTTGTTTTGTTATTGATGTCAACTTTTTTGATTCGAGAGTAGAATTTTGGGTCCAGACGCTGTGTTTTGGTCTAAAGTTGGTCTAGTATGTTTGTGTTTTGATCCGGATAAGTTTGTGTTTTGATCCGGATAAGTTTGTGTATAGATATTGCATTTTGAGTTCACAGGAAACACTTTCATGTATCGACCGATGATTCGTTTGGTTTCGGTTTTGATCAGGATTAAGCTTCATGTGTTTCATACTTTTGGTCTACTTAAATATTTTGGGTCAGAGATGTACATACACATGACAACCTTTCTTTTGACCGACATGGTGAAGATGTCAGAGGATCTAAATTTATCAAAGACTGTAATCAGCATATTGAGATGCCTTTAGTCACACAATTATTTTTCTATTAGTTGTAATATTGTATCTCAACCTGATTGTAGTTAACATTAATGCACAAGTCTTTTTGTCATATCTTGCACCAAGAGTAGTTAGCCTTGGTCTGCAAGTCCGAAGCAGTGAGATCCCTTTTTTAAAAACATGTCTATTTCTCTAAGTTGGCCCTCACCATGGTTAAATTCCTAGTTTAGGTTTATACTCTTTGATGTGAGTGCTTGGAATAAACTTGTTAGATGCAAGATGGAAGTTATTATTGATTCACCCCCCCTCCCTCTCAGCATCCGGTGTGTGTTCAACATTTGATGTATTTGCATATGATCCACAAATACAAAATACCTTGTTCCTAAGTTTAAAATAAATTAGGTGTACGAATATATTTACTAATCAAATCAATACAAAACTTTTTCTTCCATTGAAGTGAAAATAAAACAAGAGGTAGAGATATATTTAATAAAGCTAAGAGGTATAGTACTAATGCAAAATTAAATAACATTAAGATCCCTCTTTTCTTCATCTTAACTTGCACCATATACAAATAATATTTTTTTCTAGACTAATTTTAAAACAAACAACTAAAAGGTCCTATTATTCCAAGCCTCGCAAAAGAGTATTGATAAGATTGAAATAAATAGCATGACAAGTGTGAAACTTGTCCTATTGGATATTTTTCATATCTAGTAGGATAATGAAGTCATATTTAATATCCTCTTAACCCACAACTTATCTGTATTGTATCTTACATAAACATCTTTCCATTGTCATACCAATTTTAAATGTACAGCCATATTTCATATCACCTCTCCAATGCACCTTTATATTTCTTCTCAAATAAAGAGGATTACAAATATGCATCTAGACTTTACATTTTATGAGAACAAATTTTCCCATAAGATGTTTCAAGTAGCCAAGAGTGTAGCCACTATGCTCTAGATATGAACTTTCTCACCACCCCACCATATATGCCATCATTAAACCTTAGGTTCTAGTCATACCCTCAAGCAAGGAAAACCACCATATAACAAGGTTCTCAAGGAAATGTAATATCTAAAATATCATTTACACATTTTTCAACCAACACTAATACATTTGCATACTCATAATTTTTTCAACACTCCCTATTACCCACATAAACTCATTTCACCATTTCCTTTATACACAAAACAATAATCAAAATGCAAAATAAATAAAACAAGACTATCTCAATAATACCAAGGGAAAAGGATGCTTATTTCTCTACATATTTGTAGGAATGACTCCCCCTTTTCCAATTCATGCCGAGTTTGAGAAATCCACCCCAAGATTCAAAATATTTCATCACAATGTAGGTCTTCCAATGCTCAAAAAATGAAATAAAAACAAGAATGATGTAAGAAAAATGAGTATCCCCAAATCTCTCAACCCTTAAAGGATATATAAGAATTCAAACTTGAATCCTATTGAATGGGGAGGTGACACTTGTCACATTTCCATTCCTTCCCCAAGACACACTCTCACAAGTGCTCACACATGTATGAACCATGTTGCCAATCTCAATTTCATTAATGAACCTTGTGGAGTGGAAGATGGAGAATGACTTGTCACTCTCCTAAAGACTCTAATTTTGTCACATGTTTCCATGGTGTCACATCTTATCTATTTAATTACTAATAATGCAATAAACTAGATTAAATCATTAAATGCAAATGAAATGATGAATTAGATATGATGCTATCATTATCTCGTTATGCTTCGACTATAGTTTTAGGCTAACCTATTGACCCGTGACTAAGTGCGACTAAGTATAGGTGAGAGTCAAACACGGGAACATGGTCAAGGAGAGGAGTCTAGCCATTTGGTAAAGAATGGACATGATGGAAATTTATCTCACACACAACGTAGTTTGATGTAGTAATTGCATTTGAATGATATAATAGATGTTTTCTGAATGATTGATGATACATATACATAATCATTATCGCACTGTTTCAATTCAAAAGAGAATAAAAATAAATCTGCATAGCATGTTTGTAACTATGTATTAGCACCTGTACACTTTTGCTTGGATATGGTATTGTTATTTGATTATGTTGAAATGTTCATGTTTCATATACACAAGCTTGAGAAAAGAATACTTGATTTCAAAGAATAATAATTCCTTCTTTGTATATATACTTGTAATGTATATATGTATATATGACCCTATCGACATGCATATACATAAATATATGCACATACCCATACAAGTACTAACGTTTATATGATTATTAATTCAATATAATTATGAAAGCTAATTTATTTGAAAACATAACTTACCTTATAGCGTATGCATATGCATTTAAATCAAATGTTACATTTCTTTATTCACTATGGCATGCTTCTAAACCAACATAATGTTTCTCATTTATATTGAAAGGAAAATCATTCAAAATAACGTTAAAATGCATATGCAAATGCAACATAGTTATGAGGTATTGAACCAAGCTCGTAATCACCAACTTTAGCAAGATGTATAAGCTATTATAGTGGGGCGATATTGCAGCCTTCGTGGCATGTGAAATTCATTACTATAAAAACATTTTATTATTGCTCAGATAGAAAATACCTTGATGTAAGCCAGTCGTTTCTCTACAAATATAACTCCAAAAACATATTATTCTCGGCATATGTGCACCATATTTGGGCATGCGTGTGTGTGCACGGGTGTGTGCATGTGTGCAGTTTAAACAGTTGGCTACTGAAACAAACCTGAGTCTATTAAAAATGAATGTTAAAAAGAAAATTATTTTGGTTTCCATTTATAGAATATTTAGTTGCAAAAGTTAGTTTGTTGTTATCAACTTGGATGTAGGATTTGTATTTTGTTTCATATTATAAATTTAAATAATATATTGGAACATTATTCAATCTTTTTTCATTTGAATTTTTAATTTTTTTTTCGGTCAGTAATAATGATTAATCTTATTATGTTAATATATTAAAAGAGCATTACATATCATAGATAAAAGTTTCCATTTTATTACAGAAAAGCTACCTATACAAACCAAACACTTCTTGAAACCCCTACGTAGAACTACACTAGATGTCATTATATCCACTTAGATGTTTTTTACCTAAAAAATCTGGCTATATCAAAAAATAACACCATCCCTTCTGTGAAAAAGACAGAACAAACATCAAAAAAGTTATGACAAACCCCCACTAAACCTGCATTCACCCCGAACTTCTACCCTAAATTACAATTTTCATCATTTTACAATCACAGGGCCTGTATACCATTTACAATCACCCATGTGTATTTTTACTAGCCACATCAAAAAACTGAGCTAGAAAGACCAAAACAAAAGCAACAGAAAGAGGGACAGGGCCCTTCTCAATCCAGTGTTTCATGAACGGACCAAGCATATTGAATTTGACTATCACTTCATATGAGAACACATTCAATTCCAATTCTGCTCCACATAGGAACAACGCGATGATATCTTCACCAAGCCTCTTGCACATGTGAAATTTGAAACATTTCAATATTCTCTTATTAGTACTTTAAGACAATGATGTAATAAGGGGGGAATGTTGGATATTCCATTATTTCCTTATGCATGGTTTGTTTGAACTGTTTATTTGTTAGTAATTTGTTAGAGGTTGTTAGTTTATATTAGACAGTATTTGTTTTCAATTAATTTCATATGGAACTCGTGAGTTCCTCATTTATAGCTAATTTATAGCTATATAAACATTGTATTTTGTATTGAAGAGTCAATCAATGATATTCTCTGATACATTTTCGGATATGATGGACCCAAAATGACTTACTGTAGAACAAACCGAACCAATCCATGTACCGGAGCAAGTTGTCTGATCATAAAGTATTTACCAGATCACATCAAAACCACACATGTCAGACCACATCGTCGGACCCCATCAATGACAATAGGCCAACATGGATTACTAAATCTTGTAACCTCTAAACTCCTTTTGTACATTTATGTAATGTCCTCAAAGTTAAGTCAATTCTTAATTGGATATGTTCTCTTTACTTGCTCTAGTATAATAATTGTTACTGCTTTCTTGTAGAAAGGTTAAATATTTTCCATGTTCTTGTTTATCAAAAAAGAAGTTATAGTTCTATTTCGTTCCATGTTCTATCATTTGAGTTATTATTATTGTTAGATTACAATCTTGTTCTACTCAATAGATGTTGCTTATTACACTATATCTCTTAGATAAGCTATTAAGTTTTTTACCGAAACAATATTGCTATATATTTGTTAAGGTATTTTGGTAGATCAATTTTAGATAAGGGAATAATATTTCTATTAGAGTTGAATATTGTTTATTACAATGTTCATATACAGGATAACTAATTTAGTATACTTATAATCTTTTGTCTAAAAAATAGAATGTAAATAAAATAGCATATTGTGTACTTCTTATAATTATTCTTGACTGGTGTTGGATGCATACATGTATAAAGATGTATATTATTTATTTTTATTATTGCATAACTATGTTGTTTACTAAAGTTAAACTTTTGAAGATTAACAATATGTTGTAGAAACTTATTAATTTTATGATGATAGTTAAGATGTGAATTTGAAGTGTAGAACTTATTTGTTTGATTTGATGATATATATTTGTTTTGTAATAGGGTAAAAGCACAAAACTGTGTCACGTTTCAGGCTAATTTATCAGCAAAAGTGAATTTATGTAGCTCTAACTAAAAATCAATTTTAGTTAAACATATGGTTTATATAGATTCATTATAGCTAAGTTATATATGGGCCACAACTTTTCTAATTGGAAGTGTCTTCTAAATATATATTTTATACCACTTTGGGTCTAATTACCAAAAAAATTTAAAAAATTAAAAACCTCGATGTTTCAACAACTCCTACTCTTATAAATTTTATTTTTTTTTAAATCTAAAAATACCCTTTTATAGATCTATAAGTCAATTTAGCAAAATATGTACCTTTTAATATTTTAATTAGTTTTTATATTTTATATTTTATTTTTATTGGAAGTAGGTCATCAACACTAAAATATAAGATTGATTATCTTGTCAAGGAAAAATACTAAAATTCATTTAAAATTTTTGAAAAACATATGATGCGGTAGAGAAAAGAATCTATGCCAAGATGATATAATTATTTTATAATTTGGATAAATAATTAAGAAAAAAGGTGGTGTGAATTGGAAAGAGTTATATTTCAGCACACGTAACTTTTCAAATTTATTGAAAAATGTATATTTATTAAAAATAATAAAAAATATATCCATGCACTAAAATTTCAAGTTATCAATATACACAATAAAATTGAAGAAAAAAAGGTAAAATTTTTCTAAATAAAGTATGGTGGCTTGTGTAACTTCAATTTCAACATTTTATCAGCAACTAAATTATAGTGTTTATTTTATAAAAAACTACATTCAAATATTTTTTTAATTTTTTGTTAAAATTACAAACATGAAATAGACAAAAGAATATAAATTTTATTAGTTTACATCATTTCAAAATTCAAAATATATATTTCACTTTCTATGGATTTAATTTAAAAAGTTGAATCAGCATTGACCATTTCCTTTATAAAAGTGTGACACAACTTTGTACTTTTACCCAATACTCTTGACATTTTGAAGATTAAAAACAAATGACCACTTGGACCATGATGTTGACTTATTCTTGCTTGGTTATCATTAATTAGTTCTAGTATACATACTTTTGGTATACCTTCTTAAATATATATTTGTATATTCTTTTAAAATGGTGAAATCCCTAATATTTATGTTATTAAGTATGTATGCTTATTGAAACATAAATTTAGTTATCACTATATTTGAAACAGAATGACTTACAAATATTCATATTTGAAGCTCAACTTGTAATTTCTTTTTTCATAAATCATAGTGTGTTTCTCATCCTACATAATATCATATTAGGAAAAGAAAAGTATAAGAATAATGGTATTTATCTTATGTTTGAAGTCAATTATATGTGGGAATATATGTGATGATTATTATCTTAATTTAAGAAAGTATATGCTTCTGTGTGTATGTGCGTTCGGGCTATAAATTCCAAGAAAGGGTGCCAAATATGGGTGAATAGAGAAGGGTGATCCTCTTTTCAAGAAAAATTGTGATTTTAAAGTCCTTTGGTCAAAGCCTTGTTCATTGAAATAAATGAATTGGCCTAGAAAATTTATTAATATGAATCTTTGACATATCCTGATAATATGATATTGTATTTCATCATTATAAATGCATGTAGATGTATCAGGTTGACTCACGGTTTCCATCTAACCATTGTTTTCCAAGTAGCTAGGCTCTTCATGTAGGGTCGGTGCTTTTTCATATCATAAATAACTTTTTGTCACAAAAGTTTGCACCCTTGGTGATCAAGCTTGATCACCAACCTTGTAAAACATGGAAACAACATCCCAAGTGTGGGACTTGCAGAAGTGAGGTTAAGTCTCCGGAGAAGATCGACTTCCTTTCCAATCTGATGCAGGTGTTGGACCAACCTGACACAAATAATCTAACATTATTGATTTTTTGAGGGAAAAGGGCAAGAAGGATTGCTTGAAAAGGGAAAAGGTTTGCACCTAGATTGAACATTGACCTTCCTACCTATATCTACACAGAACATCAATAGAATTGCTTTGAGTATGCACAAATTCTTATCCTAATTGACCACCTAAGTGCAAGTGAAGGTTGGAATCCTATGAAATGAAGAGAGGAACTGAGTTCTCATAGTCAACATCCACAGAGGGATCAACACTAACACTTACAACTCAGGAAACAAAAGAAGAATACATTCATACAAGGAGGTAAAATGTTACATGGGTTGTAAGAACTGAAAGAGGAGTTAAGAATAATATATTAATGTAAAGGCAAGGCAAATTTTACAAATCATGAAAACGAGTATTCAACTGAAATGAAAAACAAAGAAGATGAGAAAATTATAAAAATTGCCTTTATAGTTCAGGCATAACTCTGGATTGAACATCTGATGAAAACCCTAACCCTACCCAGGTTAGGTTACAAAATATAAGAGAGGAGAAAATAATCAGATGATAGATTTGATAGTGTGTTGAATCCGGCCTCTAATGGCATCCTTTGCCTCTGGAAGAGAAAAAACCACCCCTTGGTGAAGTAATCCCTGTCGACAAGCATGGCCGAACACACTTGCAGGGACAAAAGATCTCTATTCTGCATTGAAGAGGGCATGGTGACATCAAAAAACTGTCTGCACGAGTCACTTCTGGAGTAAAGGCGAGCAAATCAAGTGGTTGGTGTGAGATTGGGTCCAAGATCGGTCATCGACTAAGCAAAATGAGGACCTCGACCATCGAGTTGACAACTACCCTACACAGAGAAATCAAAACCCAACAGTCACTGTGAATTCAAATGTCCACCATCGATCTAAGAGATTCATGTGAAGATGGTTGTGCGAGATCTCTCCACATAGGCATCTAGCAGGCCCAATCAGTGATTAAAGCATGGTTGTCGTATCGGGCCTTTATGAAGATCCAACGACCATAAATGTTTGACTTGGCACCCCGGGTCCATGCTTCACAAGCTGTGTTTGACCGCTAAATGACCCTGCATACGATGCGGGATAAAGAGGAACAACCATCCCTTTGTTTTTTCTTTGTCTTCTTATCCCACGGACCCCTTTGTTGTCTTTTTTTACCTCATGGGATAAGCCTTTCCTTTGTTTCTGTCTGGCTTTCTTATCCCATGAGCATCGCTGAGCCTCTCCTCCACAACGCGGGATAAGAGTCCCTTGAGTTTTCCTTATTTCCTTATCCCACAGGAATGTGTGGGATAAGGAAGTCATATGCTCCCTTATATCCTTTGTTCTCTTATCCCGCGACCCTCTTTGAGTCTTTTCTTTACTCCACATTATAAGAATTTGTTACTTTTTCTCATTTTTTATTATTATCCCATGCGACTATACTGATGTCTTTATAGCTTGCGGGATAAGCAAAAGCCTAGCGACATTGTCCCATGCGACATTTATTATCCCATGCGACTATTATTATCCCATGCGACTATTATTATCCCATGCGACATTGTGTCCCCCTCGACCCCGTGGGATAAGAGAAAACACATTATCTCTATGTTGTTCTTTGATGTGGATTGGGGCCTGCCTTGGTGCCAAATAACACACTGCAAACTGAGGCGGTCATTAACACAACCTAGTCAATAACATGACATGTTACTGACATGATCTATTGATATAGCATATTAGGCATAGGGTCAATAACACTCATGTTATTGACACATCATATAACCCTTGTGTTATATGACTGCAAAAATTATGAAGAAACAGCTAACTTGTTAAGACCAATAACATGACGTGTTATCGGTATTGACTAACACGAAGCGTTAGCCACACTGAAATCTTGGATATAAGCTCTACTAAGGTTGGTAGAAAAATTGCCAACAAAACTCTAGGGAAGCATAGCTTCATGGTTGTGCAAAAAAGTGCCTTGACTATATTCATGTCCTCAACTTGGAAATCACGATGTGGTTACCAAGGATGATTTCAATATTAACTTCTATTTATTATAAATTTGTACTTCATACATATTATTGAATTTTGCATGGCTTAAGAGCCAATATTGTATCAAAATAAAACAGGAACTTGAACCTTGATATTGTATTTATAATTGAATTTGGGAGTGCACACAATAATATAATTTTTATTTCAATGTTCTTTTTGGTTTAATTCATTACAAACTTATGTGGCCATTTAATCTCCTACATTATTGGAACCATTCCCTAAAAATATGAGTTCTTATAACAACTCACATATTTTGGCATTTCAGTAGAAAGAAAGATTGTTGATATTCAATAAGGATATTGAGAAGGTTGTTGAAGATTATTGATATAACTGAAAAAGGATGATAACTATCTTTATAACATTATTTTGTCATTGATGTCAAGAATTGATTATCTGATTCAATATGATGTTGTCATATCTTGAGAAGATTGATTAGAAGAGAATTAAGATGTCGGTAAAAGACACAGAAAGAATGTGATGAATAAGAGGAGGAATAAGTTATTCAATGTGCAACTATTACCGAGTTAGACAATGATGAGATCATGATGTTTAGATTGTTTTGATATCCTACATATGTTGTTGATTGTAAGGTTAATACTATACTATGTCACCGAGCAAAGAACCTAGTCGGTAAACCCTAAGGAACCTAGCCGATAAACCCTAAGGTTATCGATATCGGTTAATAAAGGCGGAAAGTCTATCGAGTAAAGTTTAGTATTTACCAAGTTGCAACCGAGTTATGACGATGCGCATTGGATGGATAAAAGTATTATTTAATGAAGGACAATGATTAGCTGGAGATGTATAAATGATTGGTATGCCATGCATGAAGTTTGTTAAGGATCTATGGCAAAGGAAAATCGGTAGGAAGATCTACAATGCAGATTGAACCGCAATAACTTTGTGCAAGTTCCAAAAAAGGAATGCAAGTCCCTAGGCAAGGTAAAACATTTTCAGATCGAAGGATACATTGAACCTGGTCAAGTTTGAAGATTTGACGGCTAAGATTGATCATGAGAAATGTGATCAAGGAGATTAAGCGGTTAGCAATTGTTTATAAATAAGGAATTGTTAATAAACAATGTATGCGGGCAAGTGTAAGCACAGGGATGCTACATAGTGATTACCGAGCACAGAAGCTTGAAGACCTATTTGAATAACAGAGTAGAGAGCCCAGTAGAGGGACAAGTTAAGTCCTATGATTAGATTGTTTTGAGCAAATAAGAATCTGCTTTAGCATTTTAAATGTGAAGTTGCAGATATATTTTTATTACTGTTATTTTGTAAGTGAGAGGAAATCTCTTAACCGAGTGGACTTAACAGTCTTATTTGTAAACCCTCTAGCAAGGTAACATTCTAAATGAGTGTTTGAAATCATTTGACAAGGTCACTTCTAACAAAGTGAAGATCCTAACATATCTGAGGGAAATCCCTTAACCGGGCCACATCTAGTAATGTGTTTGTAATCTTTAACAGGATTTGCTTTTAACCAAGCATACTCTAGAAGAGTATATTTCTTAGTGGGTCTGAAACCCCACAGTGGTTTTTCCCTATTTGGGTTTCCACGTTAAATCTGGTGTTATGAGTGTTATGATAATTATGTGTTTATGAGTTTGCATGTTTAGTAGTTTTTGGTTATATTGCTGAAGTATAAGTTATCGAGGTTGAATCTGTTGATTTCATGGAGGATTAAGTTTGAATGATTCACCCCCCCTCTCATCTTATTAGCTATTGGCATCTGTACTTTACTTTTAGTATCAGAACTTACAACATACCTATAGTCTCTTGTACAACTAATAATATAAATTATCCTATAACATTTTAACAAACCACACTAACAATATAATATTCTAACAATAATATAAAGTTGTTTGTCAACAACTTTATAGCTAACCTAAACACCTATGTGAACACTAATTCCCAATACCCCCTCTTATTGCGAACATGCGGAGAAAGTACATCACAATACTTGATGACCATATTCAATAGTTCATCCTAAGGTATGAGTAGGGACATACACATCTAATCATGACAAGCAATAGTGGAACTCACCTCACTATGCTTACTTATGCTTTCGTCCAAGGATAGGGACAAGCACATCTACCCATGGAACCAAGGATAGGGACTAACACATCTATCCAAGGTCTTACATCAAGTCAGGATACAAAAATTATGATTGGTGACACAATCATCCAATCATTATCACCAACTCTGTGATTAGGGACAAACACATCCAATCATTTACATCATCTCATGAATGGGGACATACACATCCAACCACAACATAAAAAGATTGACACCAAGCCCTCATTTTCATGTATGCAACCACCGTTATAGATCATTGCCACTCTAATCACAAATGATATGAGACAGTTATCACTGCCATGTAGAAACTACTCTTGGCTTTAATCATTTTGGCACAAATAGTTTTGTCACTAATGCAATTTCTCGACCCCATTGCTAATGTCTGGCGAGAGGTTGCTAAACATCCTCTAACCTACCTTGTCTCCATCCTCCAATCAGTTTGATACTTGGAAATTTTGGCTTTTGAGACTTATTTTGTCATTTTGTGAAGAAAGAACATATTCTCTCCCCCCACAAGATAGACGTTGCATACAAGTGATAATGCGTCCAATTACAATTAAAACAATTTTTTTAAAACTTTTTTTTACATCTTGAAACAACTAATTATGACTTGTAAAAAAGAAACGTATTCCTAAATGAAAGCATACAACTTAATTTTGACACAAAAAAAACTCCTCATGAACCAAAGATAACTAGACAATAAATAACAACCTACTAATAAAATATGATCAAACTTTACCAAATCACCCACAAATCACAAAAAGATATTTCAATATGGAGTCCTAAGAAATTATGGGCCTTGCAATCTCAAATTAATTTTGAAAATCATTAACTATCATCAACTCTTGAGTCGTCTCACCCACTACTACAACCATTAGCTAATTGATTGAGAGGAAAAACATCATAGAGAAAAGCACTACTATTAGGCTTGAAGGAGATTAATATGGGCATCATCTTAAATAAAGTGAAACCTCTATTGCAATATATTTCCCAAAAAGATCTCCAATTCCCTCATAGCATACAGGTCGAAGCACAAAATGTTCCTTTCTAATTCACGCCACCCTTGAAGTTAAAAACTATGATAGGAGAGATTGAATTACCTGCATTGTGTATCTATAGACTCGCTTCTTCACGCCAGAATTGTCATCAATGGCGCATCTTCCAATACTGACAAAGCCAATTTCGGGGGTTGTCTTTATCTCATTGTCAAGTTCTTGAGTCTCTCTCCTTACATGTAATTGCATTTTTATGAAAAATGTCTTATACCTACTGCCTGATTTTTCAAACTGGTCTATATGCAATAATTAAAGATAAGATATGGCATGTAACCACTCATCTCAAAGCTACTAAATTAACGAATTCAAATCTTCAAACGAAATTCAAATAAAAATTAAGATGAAGGAGATATCAACAAAATCGTGATTATTCTAGAGGCTACCAAATAGTAATGTTTCTCTTTTTCATTGATGAGAAATATTTTTTTTCAACAATAACATCAAATTTTTCCAAATCGTGCATTACCAGACTCTACATTACAAGATGCAACATTTACTACCAAATGTAAAATTCACCCAGCAACATTCATGGCTCCAAATTTAACACTAGGTACTTATCATCACCTATGATATATGGTGCTTCTCTCCACCATTAGCTTGTGAATTTCAAATGCTACGATTTTTTTTCAGTGCTATTAGGCAAGATTGACATCATTTTTGCAGCAGCAATCACCACATTTAGTAATTGATAGCTCTACAATTTTGGCAACAATACAAATATAATATATACCTTTTCCAATAGAGTCAATCTAAAATGTATAAGGCGAGCTCTTACTAAGTGTAATGGTGGAAAATTAGGGAGGATTAAATTAATATAATAAAACTACTTATTACCCGATTAACCATTACACTAGGGAGGAGAGGAATCTAATAGATCTAGCCTTGCAAGACCAAGATTGTAATTAGATTCTAGGCTCCTTTAATAGGGGCTTTCTCCTCCTTGAGTTAAATTGATTGGATTTGTTGAAGATTAGAGCAAAATAGGTAACAAATGAAGTAATCGAGTAGAAACAATGAGCTACAGATGTCAAACGAAGCCACCAACCTGGATCTGGAAAAAAGAATATGTTTTAGATTTCTTCCTAGAAGCTTGGCCTGATTTTTTGAGACCAAGTAGTATCAATTCACCATGGTCCCTCAAATTTCTCATCATCGAAAGTTGAACCTGTTCGTCTCTGTGAATTATGTCGATCCTCCTAAACACAACTATGTAGTTGTTTCTTGCACACAAAAAGAAAGGAGAAATTGTTGGGAATAGGGGCTTGCCTAATTCAAACCCTAGTTTAGAATCAACCTTGAATGAAATAATGCAAATACTGAAATAAATATTGTATAGATATCTCACATATGCAATTGTTGATAGTGATTCTTTTCTTTTTAAATATAATCACAAATGTTGTATGAAATGACATGAATGTGACAAAACCCTTATCACACACACTTGCTTGCAAGGAATTTGACATGACTTTGGTCCACAATTCTTGATGATGAATATGTGGCCTTGAAGATCTCTGAAAAATGCTTGATAATGGATTCTTCATAGATGCACTAATGATGGGGATAGATAATGGATTGCTTAGATTGTTAGATAAAAATAAGCTAATAAAATGCCTTTATATAGGTCTTTCTAGGCAAATTATCGATTAGGTCGATCTCCAATAGTCATGCAAAGCCACGGGGATCAAATTTTACCGATGAGATATAGCCCCTACCCCATTTCAAATTGGGTCCAAACTGAGCTAGACCGTGGCATTTTGGGGCGCCATGGTCCAAACTAGGGTGTTCCATGCCCTAGTCCCACCATAATTAGGACCAAAATGATGCTAAAAGAGGGTGGGTATCCCATGGTAGGACCCACAAAAGGTTGTTTGTGGCCTTAAAGCTGGACAATAGGCACAAATGGACTTAGAAAGGGGATGAGGATAGGGCATGCTAAATTAGGGGCACAAACATGAGGTGTAAATTGGACCGATGACAATTTACAATGCTACATTTATCCCCCACTTTAATGAGAGTATGATCCTATGTAGATACTCACGATAAAGTAGATGAAAGATGAAAGAGAGGAGGAAATAGGAGAAAAAACACAAGGAGATAAGACATCACTAATTTCGAGGAACCAAGCCCCCACTCTAAAGATCTTAACTCACACAATCACATGCAATGGCACACAAAACAAAACAAAGCAAAGATAAAAAGACAAACAAAGAAAAAGGCACAAGACACACAACACAAAAGCTAAAAACCAAAACAAGACCTCAAGCCAACTAGAAAAATAGACCTTGATAATCAAATGTCTCAACCACTAATATCATTCTTGAAATTCCATCACAAGAACACAAGCGAACGCATAAAAAGAGAAAAAGCATGCACCAAACCATGAACCACAATTAACAAAGCTATGAGCTCATAATAAGAAGAAAGGGAGGACATGGATATCTCATTCTAGTTGTGTTTTACTAGGTGATCCATGAGAAGAAGGATGAGAGAGGACAAGGATGCCATAGGCTAGCTATGTTTTGCTAGGCGATCCATGTTGAGGAGGAGAGTTGAAATAGTCTAGTTGGTTTTTCTAGTTCAACTCATCCTATGGTGTGTGCAACCGTTTGGAATCAAGTTTTAATCATCTCATTTAAGAGTTTGTTTTATCTTGTTTCAAGCATGCAACAATCTGTGTAAGACATGAAATGTAAATGCAAAAAAATGCGTTTGGTTTCGAGAACATCTTGTATAAGACTTTTTTTGTCTGGTTTCAATTATGTGTAACCCCGTGTAAGACAAGTATATGCCTAGTTTCAAGGACATCTCATGTAAGAGTTTGTATGCTCTAGTTTTGAGAATGTGCACCCCGTATAAGACATATATAAATGTTTCAAATAGTTTCAGGCATGAAGCATCTCGTGTAAGAGTTTGTTTTCTCTAGTTTTGAGAATGAACATCCCATTTAAGACATGCAAAAATATAGTACAAAGAGGGCGATATTCTCTACCCCCCTCCTATAAGATGTCAACATATCCCTATGTTGATGTATTAAGGAAGCTAGAAACAAGGATACACACCTTCAACACCAAGGAGATATCCTTTTAGCCAACGATATTTCATAAATCCAAGCTAAAGAGACAATACTCTTAGAAGCTAGGACAAGAGTGTTGAAAAAGAGATATCTTGCAAGAAGTGTAAATGGAATCCTTGGAGTGGAAGATATTTTTTCTCAAAAGACATCTACCTCCAAGAAGAGTTCTTGAAAAAAAATGACAACATCAAGAGGGAGGAGAACAAGAATGCATACATTCACCCTACTGCTAGGTTAAAGGGATTATTGATGAAGGATGACATACTTTTGACCCAAAGTAAGGGATTTGGTTATAATAGACATACATTGTCAAGTGTAAAGAGGTTATAGACAAGGATACACACCTCTTGCATAAGAGAGAATCCTTGAGAAAACAAACAACTTCACACAAGGAATGACATCAAATCATAAAAAAACACCACTCAACAAAGGAAAAGTAGATATTTAGAGAGGATATGAAAAATCAATGCCCCCCAAGCATAGGGACAATGAAAAGAATTACACAACCTCTAAGGAGATTTAATAAATAAGAAAAATGCACTACTCCAAGCAAGGAAAGGTCCTAACAAGGAACATGTAGACACTTAAACTTGACTAATTGATTTAATCAAATTTAATTCCTTTAGTCACTTATATTAATTAAATTATTTAATTAAATATAGAATCCTATCCCCTCTTGCTAAATTAATTTAATTAATAATGTCGTGTCTTGTAGCCTATTAATTAATTAATCTCTTAATTAATTAATACCTCTCAAAGTCCTCCTTCTATTAATTAAATAATTCATTTTATTTTATTTTATTCTTGTCATCCTTTTCTTCTAATCCTTGAATTAATTAATTAAATAAATAAATTCCCCCACATATCTCCTAACCTAAACCCTTCTTCTAACCCAACCCCTGGCCTACCCATGGTTTCTAACTAACATTATCCATCTAACCAACCTTGTCTTCTTCTAAGCTCCCCCCTCACATATGTGTGCACATTCCTAATTTTCTAATATTTAAGAAATTATAACCAATTTTTTATGGGTCTTTTTTCTCTTGGGTCTTTCATTTTTAGCGGTATGTTTATTATTAGTATAGTGGGTTCGTGTGTAGGTCTAGTGGGTTTGGTGTTAGGTTCTTTTGCTTGAGCTAAACTTTTTAAAGTTGCATGTTTCATTTCAAGATTTAGCGGGTTCACATCCTAGTCTAGTGGGTTTGCATCTAAGCTCAACGAGTTTGAAACCCAGTATAGCAAGATCGCTCTATCATGTCTATATTAGCTTTTTTGTAGTTGACAATGAATTCTAAATTGTTAACTATAGCAAGTTTGAAGTTGTTGGCCATTTGGAGGAATTGATTATGTGTTGCATTGATGTTTTGTCATTGATGTCAACACTACTTGTTTTGGATGATTTATCGGCACCCTTCTGGTCCTGGTAGGTTGTTTGGTTTCTGGTTGGGTTTGGATCAGGCATGATCTAGTATGCTCTGGTATGATTTGGTTATCGAATTGGCTTACTCATGTTCATATTCAATCAAATGGTTTTGGTCTGGTGATTGGATGCTATCTTGTTTTCTTGGAAGCTTAGTTTGTGATTCCGGTGAGGGTTTCACCAGCAGAGCCTTTGATGAAGATCTTTGATGATTTGCATAAGTGGTGTTGGTGCAACTTCTATTATGGATTCAGGATGCTGATGGTGATCATGTTCGAGACTTGGCAGATTGGGATCATTATTTTAGCATGAGGACCTGTATTGGGTCCCGGTTGATCTAGGTTATGGACCAGCTTAATGTAACGTATGGATTGGATCTCTCGATATGTTTTCGGGATGTCTTATGAGCTGGATATTATATGTTTGGTCTTAGGTTGACATGTTTTATAATTATGTAATTGGTTTATTATCTATTGGCTAACCTGATTGTTTATGGTCGAGGGTTTGTATATATATGATGTAAGATCTCATTGTATATCATGGTCATGGTATGGGATATGGATATGTAATATATGAATAATGTAATATCATTCAGGCAGAGGATTTGGTCGATCATTGGAGATCGAGTTGGGTTTATGTAAGAGGATTTAGTCCTCCGGTATTGAGCTTAACCGGAATTGTACTTAGGCATAGAAGATGTTATCTTTGTAGTTCAATCTTTTCTCCGAATTGTAGTCTGGATTTCTATGTAGTCAGTGAGACTCCTTTTGTGATGAGAAGTGCACTCTAGGTTGTTGTCCTTCCTCCAAGTGCAGGCCCCTCAATTATAATTCACATACTTACTGCAAAAGTATTATCTAATTATGGGTAGGCTTCCCACCGTGGTTTTTCCCTTTACCGCATTTTCCACATACAAATCTTGGTGTTGTGTGGATGTCTTTTATTATGTGATTATTGTTTATGCTTAATTGGATTAACTGCTATTCCGTTATTACTATTTTGGGTTTTGGTATTAAAGTTTAAATTGCTAATCATTCCTATAATCTGTCATGTGGATGGTATTTATTCTCTGATTATTGTTTATGCTTAATTGGTTTAACTGATTGGTTTAAGCATTCTGGTATTAATGTTTTGGGTTCCGGTGTTAAAGTTTTAATTGCTAAATGTTCTGGTAATCTGTGACAACTGATTCACACTCCCCCCTCTTAGTTGTCTTCTGGTTATTTGAACTATGTAACAATTGGTATAAGAGATTTGGTCCTCTCTGCAAAAAGCTTAACCGATTGAAGAAGATCCTATGGTGAGTAACAATTCAAGTTCATCTGGAGCTATCTTTCGGAGAGATATTCCTAGGCTTGATGGAACAAATTTCACAGTATGGAAGATTCAGATGGAGACTCATCTGAGATATCTTGGCAAGGAGATTTGGGAGATCATACAGAATGGTGTTACACCTCATAATCTGGCATCTAGAAATCCTCCTCTGGCAAACTTGGATAAGGAGCTTGCGAATGATTGTAGAGAAAGAGAAGCCCTCTTGTGTGCACTTTCTAATCAGCAAATAATGGGATTAACTGACAAATCATCTAGAAATGCTATATGGGATAATTTGGAGACTCTTAATGAAAGTGGCCCTATAGTGAAGATTGCTAAACTTGATGGTTACCGGGTAAGATATGAAAACCTAAAGATGGTAGAAGATGAAAGGATTAATGCATTCATAGAAAGAGTAAATGAGATTGTTATGAGAATTCAATGTTGTGGTGGAACTCTGAGTGAAGATGAAATTGTTTCTAAAGTTCTGAGAGCCCCACCTCCATCTTATAGGATGAAGGCTACTACAATTAATGAATTGAGAACAATGGCTAATTATTTTGTCAACAGAGATACCTTGGTTGGGAAATTATCTTCTTTTGAGCTTGAATAATTTGGACCTTCTGGAGCTATGATGTTTGAACCTTCTTTTCATGCATCTGCATCATCAACTGGTAAGAAAGATTGGAAAGCTTTAAATGCAAAGTAATTGGATGATATAAAGAGAGAAGATGATGAGTTTGAGAAACTTGAAGCACTATTTTCTAGAAGAGTACCTAAAGTACCAATAGGAAGTAAGTATGAAGGAAAAGCACCTTTTAAATGTTTTGCATGTAATAAGATTGGTCATTTTGCATCTAGATGTCCTGAAAGGGATTCAAGATTTGAAGAGAGAGTTAGAAGATCATTTAAGCCTAACCCTAGATATCAAAACAAGTATAAGTACAGGAAAAATAGAGATAAATCATGCTACATAGCAGATGAGGAAGGTGCTACCGATTCTTATGATGAACCGACAAAAGACTCTGCTAGTGGTTCTGGCAATGGGAAGGAATGGGTGTTCTTGGCTATCAAGGAAGATGTTCTGGCATTGGAAGAGAATGTACCTTAAGAGAAGGAACTTGTTGCTAAAATTGAAGACAAAGATGAATGGGTAATCGACAATGGTTGTTCACATCATATGACTAGAGATAAAGGGAAGTTTCTTTCTTTGCAAGAATTTGATGACGGTTTGGTTAGATTTGGAGATGACAAAGCTTGTATGATCAAAGGAAAAGGAACTATATCATTGGATAGTAAGAACAATACTGATAATGTTTATTTTGTTGAAGGTTTAAGGCATAATCTTTTGAGTGTAGGACAATTGGTGGATAAGGGATTTCAAATACAATTCAAAGATGAAAAATGTAAATTCATTAACAGAACTAGTTTGGAGATTGCAACAGGTACATAGACAAACGGTAATATATTTCATTTGAATTCTGGTGAAAAGACATGTTTGATTGCACAAATTGATGAGAGTTGGCTATGGAATAAGAGGCTATGTCATGTGAATTTTGATTGCATTGTGAAGATCAGTTCAACTAAGGCAGTTAGAGATATTCCTAAGATTGTGAATCCCTATAATCTGATATGTAAAGAATGCCAATTGGGTAAATAGGTCAGAACCTCTTTTAGGAGTATACAACATAAATCTAATGATGTTCTTGATCTTATTCATACTAATTTGTGTAGCCCCGTTAGAGTTAAAAGTTTTCAAGGTGATAGACATTTTATGCTAATCATTGATGATTATTCTAGAATGATGTCGGTTACTTTTCTAAGGGAGAAATCTGAAGCATTTGAAAAGTTTAGAATATTTAAGGCTAAAGTTGAGACAGAGACATGATTGAAGATTAAATGTTTGAGGTCAGATCATGGTGGAGAATTCACATCTGGTGAGTTTAATAACTTTTGTGAGAAGCATGGTATAAAGAGACAATTTTCCGCTCCCTGGACACCTCAACAGAATGGAGTTGTGGAAAGGAACAACATAACTATCTTGGATGTTGCTAGAACAATGATGATGGAATCTAGTCTACCTTATATCTACTAGAGAGAAGCAATGAGCACAATGGTTTATACATTCAACTGAGTACATATCAAAGGAGAAACCGGTAAGATACCTTATGAATTATGGTTTGGCAATACACCTATAGTTAAGTATTTCAAAATCTTTAGTAGTAAATGTTATATTAGGAGAGATGATATCATTGGTAAATTTGATCTTAGATGTGATGAAGGAATTTTTCTTGGTTATTCTAATGAAAGAAAGGCATATAGATGTTATAACAAGAGATTGCAGAGAATTGTGAAAAGTGCTAATGTCAAGGTGGATGAGCTGAATAGAAGTCAAATCAGAGTTTATGAGAAAGAACCAGTGGTGGAAATGATTATATCTGAACTAGTAGTATCTTTACTAGAACAGAGTGTTGAACCATTTACTCTGGTAGTATCAGAAAACTCAACAGTAACTGAAGAACCGGGAAGAGAAATAGAGAGTCAGAAGACTCCTAAGTATGTGAGATTGAATCATTCAGAAGATTAGATCATTGGGAATAAGAACAATGGAGTGATGACAAGAAGAAGACTGGCAACTAATGAGGTATGTTTAATTTCTCAAGTTGAACCAGTGTCAGTAATTGAAGCATGTAAAGATGAATATTGGTTGAAAGCTATGGAAGAAGAATTAGATCAAATTGAGAAGAATAACACATGGACTTTAGTTCCTCGGCCTAAAAATAAGAATTTTATTGGAACTAAATGGGTTTTTAGGAATAAATTGAATGAGGATGGTCAAGTTGTAAGGAACAAGGCTAGATTGGTTTGTAAAGGATATTCTCCGAAGAAAGGAATTGATTATGGTGAGACTTTTGTACCTGTAGCTAGGATTGAAGTTGTAAAATTATTCCTTGCCTATGTTGCCCATAAGAACTACAAGGTTTATCAAATGGATTTTAAGTGTGCATTTTTTAATGGGGATCTTGATGAGGAAGTTTATATTGAGAAACTTGATGGTTTCTCAGTTTCAGGTGATACAAACATGGTTTGCAGGTTAATGAAAGCTTTATATGGATTAAAACAGGCACCTAGAGCTTGGTATGCAAGGTTGGATAAATATCTTTTGAAGCTTGTCTTTACTAAAGGTAATGCTGACAATAATTTATATTATAAGATCACTGATGATGATATACTGATTATTGAAGTATTTGTTGATGACTTCATTTTTGGAAGTAAAGATAAGTTGTGCATGGAATTTTCTAAGAATATGGAGATGGAATTTGAAATGTCTATGATTGGGGAAATACATTTTTTCTTAGGTTTGCAGATTACTCAGACTGACAAAGGTATTTTCATCTGTCAAACTAAGTATGCTAGGGAATTGTTGAAAAAATTTGGTATGGGAGATTCTAAATCGGTAAGTACTCCTATGGTTACAAGTGATAAATTAACAAGGAAAGATGTTTCTGCACTGATAAATCCTACAAGATACAAATCTATGATTGAACGTTTGCTTTATTTGACTCAGACTAGGCCTGACATAATGAATGTTATTTATATTGCATCTAGATTTCAGAGTGATCCTAGAGAAAATCATGAGAGTGTAGTGAAAAGAATTTTTAGATACTTGCAAGGTACATCTGAATATGGTTTATGGTACCCTAAGGATGATGACTTTACTTTATGTGCATATAAAGATGTTGATGATCGAAAAAGTACTTCCGATGGAGCTTTCTTTTCTGGAAACAAGTTAGTTTCATGGATCAACAAGAAACAGTCATGTACTTCTTTATCTACTGTTGAAGTTGAGTATGTTGTTGTTGCTACTAATTGTACACAGGTTTTATGGATGAAGCAAATGTTGAAGGATATCAAAGTGCATTGCACTAGACTGGTAGTTATTCACTGTGATAACTCTACTACTATTGACATATCAAAGAATCTGGTATTTTACTCTAAGACAAAGCACATATCTATCAAGTATAACTTTATGAAGGAGAAGGTAGAAGAAAATGAAGTTAGACTGGTTTATGTGAGCACTAAAGAGCAGATTGCAGATATTTTCACTAAACCTTTGCCTAAAGAGCCATTTGAGCACCTGAGAGACAGGTTAGGGTTTTCTGCCCCTCAGACAGAGAACTGATTGATGCTTTTTGGCATCAGTCTGGTATGTATTATCAGAGATATTATTCATTCTGGCATTGATGTGGGGATGCTGCTTCTCAGGGGGAGTAGTTAGCCTTGTGTTTCAGTGGGTTATGTTTTTGCTTTGATATTTATGTCAGATTTCTGGAATTAATGTCAAATGGGGATGGATATTGATGTGAAAAACTTAAGGAGTTGTATACATTAGGGAGTCAAATGAGAGATATATGTGTAATTCAGAGCTTTATAGAGATATTATTCAAAGGAGGAGTTTGGTCTTTGTTTCAGAACTTCATTGCTATATCTTTGAGTGGGAGATTGTTGGTTGTCTTTCATTGGGGGAGACTTGTTTGGCATTTCTATGTACTTAGATATTTTTCACATCTAGTATTTCCATCAATGCCAAAGGGGGAGATTATTGGCCATTTGGAGGAATTGATTATGTATTGCATTGATGTTTTGTCATGGATGTCAACACAAGTTGTTTTGGATGCTTTATCAGCACCCTTCTAGTCCCGGTAGGTTGTTTGGTTTCTAGTTGGGTTTGGATTCGGCATGATCTGGTATGTTTCGGTATGATTTAGTTATGGAATTGGCTTACTCATGTTTATATTCAGTCAGTTGTTTTTGGTCTGGTGATCGGATGCTATCATGTTTTCTTGGAAGCTTGGTTTGTGATTCTAGCGAGGGTCTCAATTGTCTTCCGGTTATTTGAGTTGTCTAACAGAAGAATACTCTAGTAGGTTTGTTGCCTAGTCTAGCAAGTTTGTTGTTTGTTTTGGTAGTTTAGTGAGTTTTCATTTGTTTTGCAGCAAGTTTGAAGTCTTTTTTTTTGTCATTTTTTTCAGAATGCTTATTTGATCAGATTATTGCTAACCTGCTAACGTTTGCGTCTTGATTGGATTTTGCTAACACTTGTGTGGCCATCTTGCCTATTGAAGACCCCACACTTTAAACATTAATAGTTTGTTGTGGGACCTCCAAAGAGGGGTGCTTTGCAAAAATATATCTTTTTCCTTAATCGCTTTCAATTTTACATTATGTATTCTAGTTAATCTTGTAGCACACTTCAATTTTATAAAGAAAAAGACCACCATATGTTTTCTGTGTTTGGCACATTTGTGGATCTATAGAGTGGACCTACTACTAACATAGACTATCCTCTCCCTCAGGTCTCATAGTCCTAGGTACAAGAGAAAAGTGTTAGTGATGCTTTCTTTTACTTTATTTGGTAGAAGGGCCTACCTCTTGAGTAGCCAATAAGGTTGGGTACAACCCAAGCAGTACTCTTTCGGTCCACTATATAAATATTCATGGTTTTAGAAAAATCCCTAATAAACTTGTGTTACTGTGTTATACCAATGGTTTCCCTTAGTATCTAAATGCAAATACCTTTGTGGTCTTGACGAAAGTCAAAATCCTCTAGTGCTTCTGTGGCAAAGGCATAAAAATCTATGTTCTACAGGCTAAGATATCTTTTAAATGAGCTAGTCATCGCATGTATAACCACCAAATTACCTTGAAAGTACCCCCTCTATGAACTAGTGTTTTAGCAGCCCCAATCCTTCTATTTGTTAATACATGAGATCAGACCTCTGAAGCAGCCCACAATCTTGTAGTTCATAATTGAGATATCAAATTCCTCGAGATCTTTGGATCTTTAGGAATTCAAAGTCTAATATTCCTGAGAAGTGTGTCTCATGGAGTGAATCCAATGTCATCAATATTTTATGATATCCAATATGAATAAGTGCATCTACAAATTAATTTTTGAAGTGGGATTCAACAAATATTGTGATTTAACCAACCTAGGAAGTACATGATTGTTAATGTATTTATCATACTCGCATGCTTGTTGTGTTTATGTCACAGCAATATTCTATCAAATTAGTCTAAGTCATCAAACATATCACACCTCACATGGTCTTATGTACTACTATCCTACAACGGGTTTGTGTTCTAGTATAATGAGAATGTTTATGTTTTGGAGCTATATTGACATACTTAGTGTAGACACTGTCATTCAAACTCTTGTGGGTTTGTTTTCAGGATCTGCAGGTTTGCTCTTTACTTTGGTGGGTTTGCGCTATGTGTCACCTATTCATCAGTTGTTTAGTGTGGCGGGTTTGCGGAAAACTCTAGAAGATTAGCACCCTAGTCCAGCGAGTTCGTTATCAATTTCGCCTACTATTTTAGTCCTTGATACTATAACAGGTTTGGCAGTTTTATCCATACTGTGGGGGTTCATCTCTTCCTTCAATGGGTTTTCTCTTTTTGCCTAGTTATGTTGCCAAAATTGGTCTATGGTGGGTTTTAGTTTTAGACCATCGGGTTTGCCCCTATTTTTTGTTGACTAGAATTTTTCTATTTGCCAGTTCGTCATCTAGTTAATTTTGATTCTCATCTCGATCATCAACTTGCATCTTTGTGATACCATTATTGGTACCCTTGTCATTATTCATCTTGTGTCGCTTAGATCTTATCACCATTTATAGTCTCTCTAAAGTCGAGGATAATCTATTAATCAAAATCAATCTCTTCTTTTTCCAACTGAATTACTTCATCAATCCATTATTCTTTTCACCTCAGTGGTCATCCAATTTTTCCTAGTCCTTTTCGCATTCAATTCATCAGTCCAAATTAACCCAATTCTTTTGGTCTCAGTCATCCTAAATTTCAATATAGTCTACATCTTTTCATACGACATTAGTAACTCTTTGATTATATCATGTATAGAGTTTTATCTTCCCATTAATTATGGTTTTTTCACCTTGAGCCAGAGGTCTGATTCACATTGGCGTATTTTGTTGCTTGAGTGCATCCTCTTGAGTAACTTCAATGTCACATTTCTTTACTCAGATGCCATCTATTTGAGTATTAATCTTCCAATCATTCCATCTCTCCTTCAAACATTGCTTCCATCCCCATTCATTCTTCTTATCAATTGGATTTAATCAAGTAGTCAATCTAATCCTTGAGGCTAGATTTTTGTTCTCATCTCCTCCTCACTTCATTTTGTAGTCCATGCCTGTCACCACTTGGTCTTGATCTAGAAAAGCTATGGAGAAACACCCTTCTCAATTTGGATTAGGATTTATAGACCCACAATCAAATGCCAATTCGGGTATCAGCCCTATTATGTCAAGGAACGTTCCCACCACCTACGACCTACTCAATCCTATCATCTCTAATGACACTATGGTCAACCAACCTGATGAGATGGACTCCCAAATCAAGTTGATCGACCAATTCCTTTCCAATCCAAATAATGCCCAAATGGTAGATAAAATCATAGAAAGTCATAAGAGTCTCATCTTCAATAACATGGATGCTTGAGGAAGGATTGTTGCATCACCTGACACACCTGTGGCTGCAAGTCCACAAGAACCCCCTCAAGAATAGGTGTCATTACAGCAACCCCCAACATCATTCTCGATACATCAAAAAATTCAATTACTAGTGACATTGGTACCATCAAGTGCCACACTTGCATCGATCATTTTACCACCCTTGAGTACCCTGGAATGACACTATCAAACATTTTACGCCAACTTATCCTCACCTGCACCACCTCCACTCTCAAGAGGGGGTATCTACAATGTGTTGATTAATGTTCCATCTACATATCTTACCACATCACTCCCTTTGATAGCTTAGATTCCCATGACCTCTACTATGGTTTACGTTACAATATTCACCAATCTAGTCACTCAACCTATAAATGAGTCATCTACACAAGTGTCGGCTTGGACTACAAGAATACCAAGCTATCTATGGTCATGTTTCACACAAACTATGACTAGGGACATGAGTTACACAGTACCATCATCATCTATACCCCACCCCTGCAATCAATACCATAAGTTGTTAGTTCTCCATAATATCAACCGCAAATGACTTCCCAACCTATTGTCTCACAACCATGATTTAGTTACTTGCAAGCACCACCTTCATCCTATGTTGTCACAAATATTCATTAGTTACTAGGTGGTTCTAGTTCAATCCTCCCATCATATAATGTCCAATCCAATGTGCACCCTAACTATACTAGGTGTGGTTATCTCCAAGGTGGCACTCCTCAAATTCAACAATTTCCAAATATGTAGTACTAGCAACAACCCATCTCTTTACAACAAAATGTTGTGATATACTCACAGCCACCTCAATATCAACAACAATCACTTTCCCAGCTAAATGTCCTTGTCTATAAAAACACCACAAGCTATCAAAATCTGCCACAACAACCAAATTATCTTCATTCACATCAAGTGGTGTATCAAGCACCACATTATCAATCGACTATGTTGTCTCTGATCCTTTTCAAATGAATATTGAATGAGAATAAATGAAGGCGGCTCTCAAATCCTTAGAAGATAATAGCTCCAAACATGTTTTCAAATTTGACAAGCTTTGTCCTTATCCATTTGAAAAGTCCATAACAACAATGCCTTTTCCTAAACACTTTGAAATACCTAGATTTGATAAATACAAGGGTAAAGGTGATCCATGCCATCATGTCAAAGAGTTCTTTATGGCTTTTCAAGAGGTGTCATGGTGCGAAAACTATCTTGTGTGATTGTTCCCCAAAAGTCTGTGTGGACCTTCCTTAAAATGGTTCTATAAATTTCCATTTGGCACTATCACCACATTCACAGACTTATTGGAACGTTTTGTTGCCTACTATCATTACAACATAGAGAATGATTTCTCAATGCTTGACCTATGTCAAACTAAATAGAAAGGGGTTGAAATCCTTCAAGATTATATCCAAAGATGTAGATCCCTTGCGGCCATCTCCCATGCACCGTGTCGAACACTCAATTAGTCTCAATTTTTATTAGGAATCTCCATCCAAAGCTTGCATATCACATATGATTGAATTGCATGAGAACCTTCAAGGACATTATGTCTAAAGGGCCATCAGTATAATAGGCTTTGATCGATGAAGGAATCATCAAACCCTACAAAGAGTATTTTGACAAGCCTAGTCATGACAAACAAAGGTATTGGAACATAAAAAAGAATTATGTAGGAGATGGGGTCATAGATTCTAAGATAGTGCAGATGATCATGGTTGCAACCCCCTTCCTTTCTAATCCTACACAACAATCGTATATCAATCCATCTTTGACTATGCATGTCAAATCACCACATCCAGCTCATCAACAATTGCAAGCACAAACACAAAATATGAAAGCTAATAGGATGAACGCAATCATTGTATCTAAAGCTCCTCCTCATCAAACAGGTCAAAATGTCCCAAGACATCAATTTATTCCCATCGTTGAACCTTTAGACATCATTTTCAAACACATGGAGCAACATAACATGGTTGTGTATCCTCAAATGCAACCATTAGACGAGTCCAAACCCAAACCTGATTAGTACAAGGATAATTAATATTTTACCTATCATCGCATCAAGGGTCATGATACGAAAAAGTGCATGAAGCTCAAACACTTGGTTCAAGACCTCATTTTCTAGGGTAAAATTATTGTTGACCCTGTCATGGGAAAATCCCCAAATGCTAATCTTGGCATGTATAAGAATGATCCCCCAAATATCAAGGAGAAGCTATCATATCTATCATAGATTAGGCTCGCATGACCAACAACATCAACTACAATAATATGCCCTTGGATTGTGGTCCCACGATAGGTTACATTACTCAAGTAGAAGATCATGTCAACATGATTCGCGACACAGGGGTTGATACCCAATGTGTAGTAACCACTAAGAGAGATAGTATGCTAATTATTGGGGGTCCCACACCTGACACTACCCCAACAGTGTCAGTGTCTATGCAATATAATATCCTTGAATGCCTAGGGAAAACCCTACACAAATCTCCATCCTGGATTTGCTAAAATCCTCACCTACTCATCAAGACATTCTTACCCAAACATTGCAAGAGGCTTGGGTACCTAGAAATATAAACCCTATACAATTCCAAGCTATGGTAGCCCATATCTCTTCCATGTATCAACTCAGTTTCATACACTCTGATATTGTGGTTCCTAATCTTGATCAAATATGTCCATTAAATATTGAAGCCATTGTCAAATAGGTACTGATCGGTAATGGTTATGCCCTGAACCTCTGTACATGGAATTTTGTTACTCTAGTAGCGTACACTATCACAGACATGCACAATTAGTGCATCACTATTAAGGCTTATGACAAAACTGAGAGAAGCTTAGTAGGGATGATCAATCTCCCAATTTAGGTAGGCCCAATAATATAGAGCACATTATGCCATATTGTCGATCTTGATTTTCCCTTCAATATCATCCTTGGTTGCCCATAGATCCATACCATGCAGGTTGTACCTTCCACTTACCATCAATACCTCAAACTATTATATCAAGGTTGTGAAATCACAATCCATGGTGACACCCAATCATTTGAGTATTGACTTTCTCTTTAGGCTTCCTCACCATATTCCCATTATTGTCGAGGAATAAACATTGGAACTTCCCAAGCCCCATTATATTCCTCATATGTTGACCTCGATGTCATACTTGTCACTAAAAAAGAGAAAACTTCCATCTCATCATCCTTCTCCCAACTCAAAATCAACGATGTTGGTTGTGGGAAATATGCCCTATAAGGAACTTTCACAATATGCACCCTACCTCTAGATCCACATACTCATGGGAAACCTACCAAGTGTTGGCATTGAGTTATCATTGATGTCAACATACATAGATGCAGAGTTAATTTAGTTTCAAGATGCAAAGGGAGAAGTGTTGGTTCATATTTGGAACTAATGCATGGAATCTTTTTCATGTCTATTACATAATGTGTTTTTCACCACTCATTGTGCGCCTGAGTTTATTGATGACAGATCTTATTTTTGCAAGATACCTTGACTACTTGGGAGATCAATCAAGTCTTACTGATAAAGCTTCTATGAATGGGTTGTGGACAACCCAATGTGTTTATCACCATATATGCAGATAGAAGACAAAGGGTAGTCGTTGTTTCATAGGTCAACATGTTTGCATTGACCAAAGATGGTTGATGAAATGAAGAGTTGACAACACAATGTGTTTACCACGGCAGGCTTCCTTGCTATCCCACGACGAGTTGGTTGGAAGCAAAAAGACTTAGTGAGGAAACAAGAAGTGAAGCTAATGCGCTTCCCCGCTATCCCACTCCAAAATGGTTTGGAGCAAAATGACCTCACAAGGTAAAAATATTAAAGCAGACTGAGGAATGCCACTACCCCACAAGAAGGAAGTCTTGTGAAGAGTGATCTCATAGGGTGATCAAATGAAAGAAATGTTTTCCATATAAGATAAATGACATGTTTTGCACCATGCCTTGCCAACCCACAACAAGGAAAATGGAAGTGAACTGACCTTGCAGGGTAAAAAGAACAAAGGAATGTGAAGTCCCCCACTATCGCATGGAAAGAAAGACAAGACAAAAATGGCATTGCAAGGTAATAATCACAACATGGAAACAAGTGATCCTGTCAGCCCACAGGAAGGAAGACTGATGAAAAATAGACTCGTGGGGTAATTAGGAGGAAGAAAGTGCATAGTTCTACCATCCCACGGGTGTTGTTTGAAAATTTGATAACATGATATGTTTTCTATAAATTGTTGATATAGAAGCAATCCACTTAGGTGTTTGACCAAGTTTGACCCAATGACATGAAAGGAGATTTGGAGGATGTGGTATGTATGAGACTAATCAGAGATTGCTAATGAGATATGGTTGCTGAGGAAATGACAGCTAGCAGTTTCATTTACGAGAATGAGTGTTGCATGAAAAGATCATGCCAAAACACTGAGTTAACTGGATGAAATTAGAAAGATAGTATGAGAAAGGCAAAAATCAGAAAGCTAAAATTAAGGTGGATCATTTTCTTGATTTCAAGAAGTGTTTTTTTTTAATTTTCCTTTAGAGGGAAAATTATAAGAAGAAAAAGGATCGTGATCAATTTGAATTAGTGAGATAAAGTAATTGTGTGTTGCAGAAGGAAAACTAGAGTGTGTTGTTGCAAATGAAAGAGAAGCAAGAAAATAGAGTGTAAGAAATACAATGTGTATTTCACACCGTGTAGATCAGAGTAAGAGACAAGTAGAGAGTAGAGATTTGATTAAAATAGAGATCAGAAGAGTTGGTGAAAAGACAAGATAGAGTGTAGAGAGAAATTGTAGAGATCAAGGAGTAGAAGACAAAGCCTGTAAGCTGAAAAGAGTAAATTCAATTTTGGGTGTGGAAAACACGACGTGTTACAAAATTTGATTTGTAAAGAGGTACTCAACTTGTATATGTAATTATTCATTATTGTAATCATCTAAGTGGGTGCTCATATTAGGGGTTAGTGCTCCTTTGGGTTGGTTCCCATAAAGATTAGGAGTTGGTGCCCATAAAATTTGTAATCTAACTTTTTTACTATGAGGTTGGATTAGAGTAGTAGACTCTAGCAGCATTTCTCACTGAGGTTTTTCCCATATTGGGTTTTCCTCGTATATCTTGTGTTGTGGGCTTGTCTTTTATGTGTGTGTGTAGATTTGTTTAGTGTCTTTTCTCAAAGTTTCTTGATCATTGTTATTAGAGATTTAATCTTTTAGAAAGTACAAGTTTTGAGTGACCACTAATTCACCTCCCCCCTCTTAATGGTCCATTTGTGTTCCTTCACCAAGGAGCGAAAGAAGAAAGAACCTGTAGTTCGATAGTTTGGGCACACCACATTTCAATCCTAGGGAGAACTTAATCACAAGGTCATAGATGGATATATTAACCAATGACTCTTCAAATATGTCTTTGTAGATAATGATGCTTGCCTCAATCAGTCCAAAGAGAAATACCCTACCACCCACAAATAGACTACTCAGAACTGGAATTACCAAGGCAACGAACTAGGGTCCAAGAAGAACAAAGAATCAGAAGACCTATTGATCCAGCTCCTAATGTTTTCCATCAAGGTCTTGGTTTCAGACATCCCTCCCATGAAGCCTCAACTTCAGCTAGCACTTCTAGAAACAATGAAACGGTTTCAGTTGATATTGAAGGCATGCCTGATGAAGTTGTTAAACAAGCATACGATGTTATAGATGGCTCCTCAACCTTTGGCACATCGATCCTATTTGTCACATCCATTATATTTGACACATCGATTCTCCGAATTGACCCCCCATTTGACCACCCTAAGCTCATTTATTGGGGCCAAATTGTTGCACACCTAGACACATTCCAAAATGATACAATGCTCCTATAGTTTTTGGGAGAAACTAAGTTGCACTGCACTATCATCCTGAGAAGAACACAATATATAAGCTAGACCCTTAAGGTTATTTTGGGAAAGAGGGAATCCTTAACCACAAAAGTGAAAAAGAATCAAAAGTTTAAGAGTATTATGGTGAAAACATTTCTAATGCACCTATAGACCATAAAATAATAAAAATAAAGGGTGTATCTTCTGGTGAAAACATCTTTGAGGCACTAGAAGATGAGGATTCTTTTCTTCCCCACATTGGTGATCATGTTCTTGAAATATCGTCAATCCTCGTAGATCAAACCAAAGAGATAAATTTGGATACAACAAAAAATCCATGCATCACTCATGTCGTTGCCTCTTTATCTGACAAGGAATTTAAGGTGTTCTCTGAGATCCTTCATAAGTGGCCCATTAACTTTGCATGGTCCTATACAAACTTTCCTAGTCTTGATCTTTAATTACTAGTTCATCACTTGACGCTTGATCCAAATGTTAAATCATTCAAACAAAAAAATTGCAAGATGCATCCCAGAATTTCATTATTGGTCAAGACAGAGTTGGAAAAGATTGTAGAGGTCAAATTTATCCGACCAATCGATTATTCCAAGTGGATTTCCAACATGGTACCCATCTATAAACCATTTGGTTCTATCAAAGTGTGTAAAGACTTCAGGGATTTGAATAAAGCATGTCCTAAGGATGACTTTCCACTTCCCAATATTGGCATCCTTGTTGATTTGATAGTTGGACATGAAATGCTTTCCCTCGTGGATGAATTCTTAGGATATAACCAGACAAAAATAGTAGAAGAAGATAAACATAAGACAACATTCACTACCCCATGGGGAACCTTCTGCTACTAGCTCATGCCTTGTGGTCTAAAGAATACAAGCACCACATACCAATGCACCATGATTGTGATTTTTCATGACCTCATGGATAAGATACTAGAAGACTATGTGGATGGCATACTAGGTAATTCAAAGACAAGAACTCAACATCCATCTATTTTAGAAGAGATATTTGAGCATCTGGCTAAATATAAATTGTGCCTCAATCCTAAGAAGTGTGTGTTTGGAGTTACATTGGGTAATCTCCTAGGATTCATAGTATCCAAGAATGGCATCGAGGTTGATCCTAAAAGGGTCAAAGAAATATTAGAGATGACTCCTCCCAGAATATTAAAAAGTATCGCAGCCTGCGAGGAAAGCTACAAATTGTCTGTCACTTCATTGCCCAACTAGCAAATAAGTGTCAACCTTTCATTCACCTTCTCAAAAAAGTTGTAGAATTTGAGTGGGATACTCAATGCCAGCAAGTGTTTGATAAGATAAAGGAATATCTAGCTCATCCTCTAGTTTTGATGCTACCCATTCCAAGTTGTCCCTTGCTCTTATATATCTTAGTTACTCCAATAGCTATGGTAGCACTTCTTTCCCAACATGATGATCGAGGAAAGGAAAGAGCAGTTTACTATATCAGTCGAACCTTGGTCGGATATGATCTCAATTACTCTCCCATGGAAAAAGTATGTCTAGTTGTTGTCTTTTGCTCACAAAATATTCAACACTACATGTTAGGTCATATAATTAAGTGATAAACTTATAAGGCACTGAGAGGGGGGTGACAAAATCTGATCACCACTATTATCAATTTGAAACTTAACAAGATGCAAGGAAAATAACCACATAAGCTAACACCCAATAAAACATGCAAATCATAACACAATGTTTTTCACATGGAAACCCAAATGGGAATAACCATGGTGGGAATTGGAACCCACAAGATAAACTATTTGTAGAAGAGGGATCTAATCGATTAAGGTCTTACAATAGCTCTATTAGGAGCACATCTGGTTAAGAGTGCCTTAGCCCGATTAAAAGCTATTACAATAAGGCCTATTAGGACTATCCCTATTAGGAGCTACCCATCTAGGGGATTTAAACAACACAAGTTAATGTGTGAACATGTTAAGGGATTTAATGTTTGAACCTATGAGGATCCTACTGCGCCCTGTTAGGAGTGACCTTGTGAGAGGATTTTATCTTCTTGCAACTGTTGAGGAACAACAAGTAACTGATCTGTATATATCACCTATGTGTCTAATTAGATACACTTCAAATCTACCTCTAACACTGACTAAACATCAACACGAAACATCTTCTTTCACTGCACAATCAAATTCTCACAATAGATCTCATCTCCTGCAACATCACACGATATACTCCTTTTTATAAATAGCTCTGCTAAGTCAGCTAAGAACCCTTGGAACAATTTCCTAAGTACATTAAACCTAGACAATCTTGCACATTACGCTTTACTCATGTCGGCCACAAATAACTTAAATAAAAAATAAAACATTATGTCTACTGGTTTACCAATATAGGTAACTCTTGCTCTATTGGTTATGTGTTCTTCATGACTGACTCCTCAGAACATCATAACTCACTCATTTAGTTGAATCTATTGATGCAGTTCCGGTCATAGACTCCTGCCAATGTTATGAACATGGATATAAAACCACAACACTTAACTCTTCACCAATCTTCCATACCGATCGCTTGAACATAGCTCTGTCACTGTTTACCGGTTTACTATTTAACTACTTCCTCTACTGGTTAGGCTTTATCGATTGGACTAAATGACTTAGATGACTGACAAAACATAGTTGCCATCAATGACAACACAAAACAAGTCATCAATCAACCTCTTACAATAAAATCATCATCAAGCCAACAATCTCCCCCTTTGGCATTGATGGCAACACTTAGGAAAAAAAAATGTATAAGTGTCACATTACAAAAATGACTCAACTCAAAACTCAAAACTCCCCCTTAGCAATTACATGCTATTACAAAATTTTAACTGACCAATGCCAATCCCTCTTTGACAATAATGACAAAGGTAAGTAAATATATGTAAAACAAAATGAATACAATAGACCAAAATATGTATTACCGATGCAAAGAGTATAAGAGTCAATAGGTTACATATTACTTTTTTTGAAAAAATGTCATCAAAATTAATCTTCAAAGCATACAAGTAATTATCCCATTGTGCCAAAAGAGTTGATGTGATCTCAATGTGTGTCTATATCTAGTATGCAAGTTCCTCCATGCAATCTAGAGTTCTCATCTCCAATGTCAGCAAGATTGCCTTTGTTTCCTTGTAGCCTCTCTACAAAATTTGCAACTTGGGAACTCTATGTGTTTATAACTCCTGTAGAGTTGCAATCCTCTTAATCTTTTCTTCCTCATATGACTTCAAATTATGTTGTACACTTACAATAGAATGACCAAAAATTGTAACTGAATCATTTAGAGGATCAAATGATTCACTCATAACCTTTATTGTCGATTTTTCTGCCTTGATCTTCTTCTCTATATCATCAATAAATAATGAAAAATTACAAATTGTTATTTTACCTCCAGTCTGTAATGCATCTTTTATTTGTTCCATATTGTCACTAAGACCTACCCTGTCTTTGTCAATTTCCTTGATCAAAATTGCAATCCTCCTCTTCTCATATTCCTTCTCAGCATTCCTGATTGCAGCTTCTTTTGAGAACTTTATCTGCTCACCTGCTGATGTAACCAAATATTCCAGTTTGTCAATAGGTGTAGGAAGACTGTCAATATCAGTCTCTGATAATATATTGGAAAGTGTATCTATTGCACTTTGAATAGTTTATGCTTCGTTTCTCTGTGCTTTCATAATCTTTTTTTGTGCCTTAGATTGCATAGCAGATGCAATCTCCATCGGCTCAGTAGGACTCAACATAGCCATGTTTATTGGTCCTTGTATGCTCATAGTGTCATCTTCATCGATTATATTGATGCAGAGTGCACACAAAAGGAAGTGTCAAATGGACTCATAGTCTCTCAGACTCAAAAGGTGACTATTCCAACTTATTCTACCTTGCCCACACTTGGTAAGGAAGTGTAAGACCACCCTCACACAACCTTAAGACCTACACAAGGCCAAACCCAATCCCTTATGGGTTACTCAGCTTAGACTCAAAAGTAGCTTCAGGGACTCAATCCCTTAATGAGGCTCAAACAAGGAAAATGCCTCAAATCTATTGTCTGATGCTAAACAGTAGTAGGGATACCTTCTATGACCCTAACCAAACCAAAATCCAACCACTAAGTGGCTGCCTCAAACCTTACTATGCCAACTTCACCTTTTGGGCTTACTCGGCTACTAGGTCTATCAGCAAGGAACCGATCAATACAAAACAAACTTGACAAAGGACATGGTACTTTTTTTGTTTATTTGGAACCTCCAACATATGGTTAAACATTCCCCAAGAGGACAGAGCCTCACCTTACTCCTGCACTATCAAACTCTCACTTGGTTCACAGGCCTAATTGGCCAATCCAGGCTTGGAACACCAGCAAGCACTTGATGATGGGTTCAAAAGGCTTGGATAGAGTCTTGGGAATTTTTTTCAACTTGTTTTCTTGCCTCTCAATAGCTTTCACTATACCCTTGGTCCTTTTACTGATCGACACACTTCAAACATCAAAGTGCAGGCTAAATACATGAGGATATTTAGCCTATGGCTTGCACAAACACCAAGAAATATTCTTCACCAAGTCCTGGGAATTTAGGATGTTATATTACACCATCATACCTTGCAAATTCCAAAGGGACTTGAATTGACACCCCTAGAATTGCAAGATATGTGCCATTTAGCAGTAAAACCCCAAAGCCCTAGGGTTTGCAGCAGTTTAGAGGAAAAATTCAATAACTTCCTCAATTCAACACCAAAATCTATCAGACTAGAACCAAATGAAAGGTATTTCACATGTTCATATGACCATGGCCCTATTTCAGGCTTTCAAATCCATACAGAATCATACAGTCATGAGTTTGCTCAGAAAAACTAGTTTTTTATCATAATTTTGT
This sequence comes from Cryptomeria japonica, assembly GCF_030272615.1. NCBI lineage: Eukaryota > Viridiplantae > Streptophyta > Pinopsida > Cupressales > Cupressaceae > Cryptomeria > Cryptomeria japonica. Next base: position 455,075,112 of record NC_081412.1, read on the forward strand.
GCAATTTTTACATCTCAATCACTTCCAACCCTTTGGAAGTCAAATAAAAAGCCTAAAAAGGCTTCCCCTAATAGTCTCAACTGAACCAAGGTGGTTGGGAACTGTTGGAGCCTTTGTTTAACTACATTTCAAAAGTTACACAAAATTGTCAAAAGTTGTCAACTCCATTTTTTACAGTTTTTGCATTTTTGGCAATTTTAACATGTATGACCCCTAACCATTCCAAAATGGTTCTAACATGACCATATGGACTAAAAAACATCAAAATCAACCTCCTAATGCCAAAACTAATCACTACAAGAAAAAATGACTACTAGACCTAATAAGATCCAAGTGGACTAAGGCAACTCTAGGTTTATAGAATGACCTAAGAGTCCCTTGACCACACACAAAAAAAGATCACCAAGACATGGATGGTCATCACACATCCTTATTACAAGAAAAACATGAAAAAGAAAACAAAATGCCACAAAGACAAGTCAAGGTGCCCTACACCATATATTCTTTGATGTAAGTGACCAGGAGGTCACTTTTTCTTCTTTCTCTTTCTTTTGTTTTTCTTCCTTATTCTATTTCACTGCATTCTTCTCATAATCCTCTTCTTTCTCTTCATCTTTCTCTTCAAATTTCTCCATGTCCTTCAGGGGTGGTGCAATGGTTTGCACATCATCTTTTTGTGTAACTATCGGTGGCTCTTGTTCTTCTATCTCGTCCAATTGCTCAGTGGGTTGTACATTTTTTGTTTGCTCATTCACTATTTGCTCTGTCATTTCTCCATCTTGTTGTTGAGCCTTCTTTGTATCTTCTTTACCTATATTGGTTAGATTCACTTTCAATAATACTATCTCATCATCAAGAATAATGATTATTTCTTGCTTAGTGTGTATCAATTATTGTGTCAGCAAAAACAATCTCATCTGGTATGATTTCATCAATATTCAAATTGTTAGGGATATCTTCTCCCTTTAATATCTCTAGTTCCTCTTCTTCAGGAATAAGTCCTAAAAAATTCTTCAAAATCTCTTTAGTCTCATCATGTACCAACTCGGATTCTCCAATAAGTAACCTTGTAATATTTTTCTTTGATCTAAAGAATGGTTTTGAATTCAAAAAGATATTTTGCAGATCCTCCTTTGAGGCTTCCAGTTGTAAACTTACAAGAACAAATAGAATAATTTCCCTGTCTTGTTTTATTGCATCTTGCCATCTTGCATCTAATTTACTGTACAAAGAATTTGGTATTTTCCCTTGAAATTCAATTAGAGCTTTACCGAACTTATTCATTAACAAAACTACTGCATCTTCAATTTGCCTTTTCTCTTCTTCACTGAATTTGTCTTCAAGTTTATTCAAACCAACTAATATATCATACTCCTTAGTGTGTAACACTTTTTTCAAAGGGAGTAAGTTTAGTTACTGGTTTCTTAATTGATTTTATATTAGACGCTCCAACAACCTTTGATTTCTTACCACTAACTCTCATCTCTTTCTTTTATCCTTCAGACTCTGTTTCTTCTTCAGCTGCATCTCTTTTTGCTTGTTCCTTCTTCCTCGTACCAGTGACTACTAGTGCTTTAGGTGCAGGGGGCTTGATTTCTTTACCCTTTCTCTTGAATTGAATTTTAGAAGGTTTCTCCTTAGAAGTTGTGTTTCTTTTTTGTCTACTGGTACTGGTACCGGTTGGGGCACTAGAGGATTCAGCAACCTTCTTTGTTTCAAATTTATCTCTAGCCTCAGCAATCACCTCTTTAGTAAATCGGGTTGTGAAACAGCAAATTCCTCCACTTCTTTTCTGACTTTCTTTGCAATGATTAGTCTCACAAGCTCAGAATGTACCTCAATAGATTTCTCCTTATATGTTCCAAACCTTGTTGCATTAGGATCTATCGGTGTAGATAAAATATGATCAACATAAGCAATCAGTAAATCAGCTTCAACTTCATAACCCATCGACATCACCCATGATGTCCTAGGTTCTATTGCCTCCATCTGATAAGTGTCAGTATCAACCATGAAACAGATAGAATCTTCATACCTCTTACCAACTTGTTTTGGTATCATCTCTCTTTTGTGCATTTTCTTCTAAAAATCTTTAAAGTATTCCCACATGATTGTAGTGTCATAAATTGTACACCCTTCATAGGGTGGTACAATTCCACACTTAGCTTAGCACCCACCTTAGTGTGTTTGCATCTTGCATTGCAATTTCCCTTTAAGCATTTAATTAATTAATTTAATTAAATCTAAAGTCCTATTTCATCACTTCATACATCATCAAATTGGGCCCTGTTCCTTAAGTGTGACCCTTTTATTTTATTCCTCCAATAAATCATTTAATCATAAACCCTAATTATGTCCTATTTTGACCTTTAAGGCCCAATTTCGCATATCAAAACACCTTGAAATTATCTGTAACTTTGGGATTATCTCTAATATCATCATATCTAACGACCCTGAAAATTTGGTGAAAATTTGATCAGACCATGTGCAAAGTGCACATGGTCCTCAGCTTTTTTCCCAAAATTTTGGGAGCATAATTCTATGATATTATAATGCTTAACCCCAAAAGATTGGCAGGAAATAAAAATCTCTAATTTGGACTAAAGATGAAATTAATATCTAGGGTTTCATACATAAGAGCTCTCTTTCTTCATTTGAAGGTAACTAAGATCGATGGATCTAAGAATCTAAGAGCGGGTTTTTGGAGCACAAGGAGCCTTCTATGTAGTGAAAGAGAAGCCTATGTGGAGTCTTCAACAACATTAAACAATATTTCATCAAGCATTCATCATCAATTAGGAGCCTTGAAGATATTGAAGAATAATAGGAGATCACCGACTGACGATTGGCGTGTACTCGTCCCTTGGGGTTGGGTATGGTTTCATGTTATTTTCATGTCTTTCAATGAGCTTCATTACATCAATTTTCATATTTAAATTCATGCTTTAGATCACTTTGCATCATTTATTTAGAGTGTTTACTTTGTCAATTATAAGCAATTAGGGTTTACTCTTTAGGGTTGCTCTAGATTGTTTACTTTAATTTTAGGGTCTTGCACACATACAAGATTCCTGCACACACTATTTTACTATACAAATCGGCTATTTGTGGAGGTGGAAATCACCAACACAAGGGTTTGACAGAGGAAAAACCCTATATAGCCACCCAAATCCTATCTTTTCAATTGCAGGTGCAGAAACGGGTACCCGGAATGAGTTTCAGATCAGGAAAAGGCACAAGTACCACCCAGAAGTCTCAAAATTGGTCAAAATTGTCAAGGATAGGGGTGTGGCACCCTGGTCCTACCTAGGACAGGGTCATAGGCTCAGGGTCTCAGAATTGCATCCTCTCAGTTGCAGCTTTTTGTTAGGTTCTCAGGGACAGTGGCATGGCAACCTAGTCCTGGTCAGTTTGGCTTAGTTTTTAGCATTAGGTACACATCCAAATTCCTCCCCCTTCTCTTCTCTCAGTGTCTCAATTTCAGATCTGCAAGTTTGTTCAATTTTAGTTCATACATGCTTCATTGTTCATCTCCTAGTCTAGTTGATCAATCAAACCCTATTTTTCTCATCACATACAATAAGAGGAATAGAAACCTTAAGAGATAATCCTTGTCTATCCCTTTCTCACAAGAAGTAGCCAAAATGAGCTATCTCCCTAGGCTCTTTCATATTCCCAATGTGCTAGCTAAAGTGGGATTAGGTCCTAGTCACCCGGTCTCGCCTTTTCCCCTCCACATTTTGGTGAACCCGACGTGAATCCAATATTCTCTAATTATGATTTATGTTCTTAGATCTTAGTATTTTTTCTATTTCAAATTCAAATTTACATTTACAAGTTTCAATTCCTTGCAAATTTCAAAACTTTCATGGTCAATTTTATTCAAAATTGAACTTGTGGATAGCTTAATTTGGATCATTAATTTCATATCTGATTTGGGAACACATTTCACTCATAAATTTCATTTTCTAAACCAACATTTACAGTGCTTTCATTGGTTAAAATTGGACATTTCCTTCTATTTTGCATATGTTATCATTTGAAAGAGGAAAATTGTTGTCATGATGCATTCATTTCATAAATGTGATAATGGGTTAAGTTCCCTTGCTTCATTTTTTCCATCTCTTAAAGAACCTCCTCCTATCTATGACAACATTTTAGTGCCTAAAAGAGTTGTTACCAACCCCTTCAAAACTCTCCCATGCTCTAAGGATGAAGATTTGAAGAGTGATCTTGACAATTCTCCTAAAATGTCTCCTTCCCATCTAGATATCTTAGAGGAAGAGAATGATATCATAAACAAATTTCTTAGTGTTACCTTACCTTTACTACATGATGCCTCTCTAAGTGAAAAGGTTTTGATGGAAATTGACTTATCTTCTCCTAAATTTGGTCTTACCAAGGGGCATGTTAGTGCAACAAGAGGTTATGGGAACTTCTTTCAAAGGTCTCCTTCCTAAGCATGAATATTTGGAGAAATATGTGCATCTCCCTAAAGAAAATTCCCCTCATGAGGATCATTTTGTGGAAGAATATGGTAGTGTCCCTACTTTTCCTAGTGATGGCATTTCCTCTTTTGACTTCAACAAAATTCTCACTAGAGATGATGCATTAATGAGAAATGCTTCTCCTTGCCCCGAAGCTTGTCTTACCCATAAAGATGTCTTGGAAAAAGAAGATGAAACCATAATCAATTTCCTTAATTCTCTCTTCCCTAAGGATCATATTGAATGCATTTTGAAGCAAGAGGATGATTTAAACACGTGTAGTGATTTTCTCCCTCTTAAGGATGAAGAATTAATGAACAATGTTATCGCTTCTCCCAAAATTGCCAATAAGGACATATTTGTGCAAGATATTTCTAATACTTTTCTCAATAGCCTCACTATTTGGGATGAGCTATTAGAAGAAGGTATTGATTATTCTCTACCCTATGAGAGTAACTCTCTTGATAGCATCTCACCTTCCATGAATCTCAATTATTTTTCCTCTAAAGGTAAGGCATATCCTTCTCCCCAACTAGGTTCTACTCATAAGGATACCTTAGTTCAAGAAAAGATTGTTGACATCTCTTTCAGAGGTCTCACTCTCAAAGGTGAAATTTTAAAGAGTAATGTTGATCCTTCTCCTAGAGAGTCTATTCCCCATGTAGATCCTTTTATGATAGAGGATGATTGTTGGACACAATGGATCACTGAGAGGGGGGTGAATTAGTGATTTAAACTCTTTTCCTTCAACAATGAGATACCGGTAATATATAAAACAAACAGAGTGCTAACTAGTAGCTCAAACAGTGCAAACAAGTTGTGTGAATGGACTTTCTAAAACATCAATATACCACATGCCCAAAGATGCAACACACAACACCAGATATATACGAGGAAAACCCAATGTGGGAAAAACTTCGGTGAGAATAGTTATTGGAGATCTTCTACTCTAATCTGGCCTCACAATAAATCTCTGATTACAATATTTAGGGCACCAACCCAAGGAGCACTAACCCCTGATTTATGAGCACCAACTCAAAGGAGCACCAACCCCTGCACAATTTATAGGTTACAACCTAAAGGAGCTACAACCCCTACACTAAGATACAACTTAGTGAAAACAATATAAGACTCAGATATACAAGTGAAATCACTGTTGCAAATGAAGTTTTGCAACCTTACAATATTCTCCTCTATCGGTTTCATCCTTACTAGTCTGTATTCTCTCCACCCACTCTGCAACTTGACTTTTCTTATCACTTTTCTCAATCCCCTCTCACAATGTCTTCCCTCTCTCAAATCACACTTGATCACTCTTTATTAGGCACAACTTCTATCAGTTTGTCACCTCTGTGTTCAATGCACTCTCTACTGATTGTTCCTTATATCGATTTACTCTGCTTCTCCTTATCTGTCAATACTTCGCTCATAAACACTTCAAGTTTTTATCTCTTCGACTCTCGACAATTTCACACATGTCTTCACACTGCAACAACAACAATCATACTCTCAAGTCATCATATTTAAACTTGAGCTTTCCCACCAAGAATAAATTCAAACTTGGGGCGGTTAGGGTTTCCTTCACTCAATAAAATATACATGAGATCCGATCCAGTTGTCTTGGATCGATCACCTCTACTCGAGGAATGCATCTGTACACGTTTTCCATTATGCAATGCATACTTGCTAAAGATAGCAATCTTGTAAATTATTTTTTGCCTTGAAATTTGTTGACTCATAAAAAGCCTAGTTGTTTCCTTCTCGAGGTCTTCTCGTAGTCTATTTTATTTGCTTCGATCTAGGATCCAACTACTCCTTCATCTTCCTCTATCATTCTTTCTTCCTCAAACTGCATCATTCAGTTACAATCTTATGATTTTTGGTTGTTTCATTAATGTCGACTAGCTATTTCAACAACCATGTCAATGGAGGCTTCACTGACCTTTGCATGTTTTCCACCTTAGCTCCACATGGCATCACAACGATCATACACTCAGCTCACTGACATAAAGTTGGTTTACACTTGAACATTCAGCAAACTCATACCGGTACAAGCCTTTACCGATGAAACCTTCTTCTCCTGCTAACTGATAGTGCACACTACACCAATAGAACATCTTCACCTTTGGTGGTTTGTGATTATTTTAACATTCTTCCTTTTCATCATAAACAAGCAGCCAACCTCCAGACTGGTTTATGCTCTACCAGTTATCACTCAACATGCTATCACACACATGCATTTCACCTCATACCGGTGAAGTCACTGATAGTCTCAATAACTACTTGTCTTCCACCATACTAGTTGACAAGCCTTCATGTTAATCTTCTCAATACCTTCTTTGTCTTTCACCATACTGGTACACTCTTCTTCATACCAGATGACATACCTCTATCGGTAGCCTGCCTACAATACTGGTTGGCATCAATGACAACTCAATACCAACAATATGACCTTTCCTACTAATACTCTTACTTCTAAAACATCAATGCTTACTTCTAGTTTATCTCCTAAAATTGATCTTGTCCATGATAACATTTTAGTGCAAGAAGAGACTATCAACAATCCTTCCAACAATCTTGCCCATTCTTCTTCTAAAATTCAAAGGAACACCTTTAATATTCCTAAACCATCTTCAATAAATTTGATACATGTGAATGAAACACCTAATCCTATCTTAGTGGTTCAAGGTGGTTATGTGAATGAGTCTTTTTGCACTCCTAATGAACTTGTTATTATTGTGCAAAGAGGTTATCCTACTAAGAGCCCTTATGAGTATGCCAAGAAAATCACTAGAGAGAGTTGTCATACGGTTGCTCATACCTACAACACAAGAAATAATAGGCAACCTAATCCCCTTCCAGTTACCTCAACTTCACTTCATCCCTCTCAACCTACTATTCCACAAGCACCTCGTATATCACAAACTCTTAGTAAGGAGTATGATCTCATTGAACAAATTAAAGCTACTCCTGCCAAGATTTGTATTTGGGATTTGGTTCAAACTTCACCTACTTATCATGGGATGTTATGAGATGCTTTAAGAAACTTAGATGTCCCACCTGTAGTGATACCTAATAACATGGCTCCTTTGATTGACCTTATAAACAAACCCAAAGCTTAAATTGTATTCACACAAGATGAGTTACCTTCTCATGAAATTCAACATCAATATGATCCTCTTATGATTGTGTTTATTATCAATGATAGTGCTATAGGATGAACCCTTGTGGAAAATGGATCTATCCTTAATGTTTGTGGTGTAGACTTATTGGATAAGATTAATGTGGATCATTCTCTCATCTAACCCGCTTCTCTTACTATTCAAGGCTTTGATAAAATTTCTAAACAAGCTTTAGGTGTCATAACCTTGCTTGTTAAGTTAGGTCATATTATTTTACCTACACCTATTCATGTCATGCCTAGTAAATTGACATATAACCTTCTATTAGGGAGATTGTGGATTCATAGCATGCAATTTGTCCCCTCAACTTTGCATAGGCAAGTCAAGTTCATTTATAATATATACCTTGTTAGCTAACAAACCTCAAGAACCATTAAAACATGGAAATTATTTTTCAACTACTTCTCATTCTTCTCTGAATCCTCCTACTTCTTCAAATACATCTATTTCCTTTAATGATCTTGTTTCTTCTAGTACTCCTGATTCTTCTACTCAATTGAAATCTTCTCCAGAGGGTATCTTTTCTCCTAAAGGAGTGCTCTTAGATGATGATTGGGGATCTTTAGACTTTAACCCTACTTTTGTAGGAGAGTATAGAGTATCTCAGAAATAATTTAAGACTGAGAAGTTAAAATCTAAGGAGGAACCTAAAGAGAAACCCACTTTGTGGTTGCTTCTAATTCAAATAATTCCTCAAATCCTTCCTCCAATTCATATAGCACTGAGACCTATGAGGCGCAACCATCCCTTTATGGTCATGGTTTTCACATTTTAGCTAAGATTGGCTATGATGGCAATGGTTGTGGCGCAAATGAACAAGGAATTAAAGTTCCTTTAGAACATAACACACATGAAGCTTCACTTGGACTTGGATATAATCCTTCTAATCCCACTAAAGCATATAAAAGACCATCTCTCAATGTGAATTCTATATTTCGAAGTGATGATGATCTCACCTCAATTAAATAGTCTTCTATTTCTTTCAACACTGATCCCCCTCATAAGGAAATCTCGGTGATGAAAAAATATCTTTACAAATCTCCTTAGGAGATTTATAATCCCACTTATGAGACTTTATCTTCTAATCACTCTAAAATCCTTTCTTCTAGGAATAAGGCTTTAATGAATTACACTTATCCCTCTCCTAAGATTTCTTGTGTGCAATAAAAGTATGACTTAGTGGTCTATTCTTCTCCTATAAACTTCTCTCTCTAAAGACATTTTAACATTCATCATCTTATACATGTTTTTAATCTCACTTATAGTAGAGAATTTAACATTTCATATTCAAATACCTCATTCAATCTATCATGTCTTTAATTAGCATTAATGGTTATTATGTTTCTCATCATTATGTGGCATTGGTAGCTCACTTACTGGGGGCTTAATGTCATTCATGATGGTACAACTTCATGTGCAATCATACTTTTGGAAGCAACATAATTGCCTATTTCTATCTCATCTCTTCTTCTTATATATGGGGGACAAGATTGATTTCAAACATCTCTCTGTCTTGATATTAAAATTTCCCCTTTGGGAAGTAGTGTCTTATATAAGGATTTCTTATTTATTTTAGAGTTGTATTCATATTTGAATTTCTTCTCTCATATTGGAACAAATATCCCTAATGGGTATGTTAAGTACATATCCTTAATTGAGACCTCTTCCTTGGTGTTGGAAGTCTTTGATCATTCATCAATTTCTTTTCTTCATTGAGTAGTATCTTTTATAATGAACCCTTCTATTTTGTGCATGTGCATATCCTTGATGAGTATCTCTTGTCTTCTTTTAGAAGAGTGTTTCTATAAATAATCTCTCTTTGATGTCATTTCAATCCTCCATTCTTTCCCAATTTCCTTTATGGAGTTGCATTTTTTTTGGATTGTATCTCTTGCATTTATTTCCATTTAAATCTTTCATCTTGTTTTAAGGAACTCTCAAATTCTCACACTGTGTTGTGTTGGAATTTAGGTTTAGTCCTCTTTCTTACCAAATGTTTCTCCATTTAGTTTTTGGTCTTGTATCAAATCTTCTTGTGAGCATTTTCATCAATCTTCTTTCACAATTCGATGTTGTAAACATGATACCGTATTTCAACTCACTAAAATTAGCAAGCCAAAACAAAGAGGGCATATAGCTACCCATGAATTTCATCACCTTCCTTAGTAAGTAGTGAGGTGATTTTTTGATTTTATCTAACATGTGATTTTGTAGGGTGCAGTTCCTAACTGTGTATTGCAGATACCGCTAGGGGCTTCGTCCGACAACTTGTGGATATATCCTTTTTCATAAATGTTTACTTTTATTTACTTTAGATTGCATGTCCACGTAATGTCATATGACCGCTAAAGTGGGGGCTGAATGTAGTGTCATAAATTGTACACCCTTCCTAGGGTGGTACAATTCCACACTTAGCTTAGCACCCGCCTTAGTGTGTTTGCATCTTCCATTATAATTTCCCTTTAAGCATTTAATTAATTAATTAAATTAAATCTAAATTCCTATTTCATCACTTCATACATCATAAAATTGGGCCCTTTACCCTAAGTGTGCCCCTTTTATTTTATTCCTCCAATAAAACATTTAATCATAAATCCTGATTATGTCCTATTTTGACCTTTAAGGCCTGATTTTGCATATAAAAACACCTTGAAATCAGTTGTAACTTTGGGATTCGCTCTAATATCATCATATCTAACGACCGTGAAAATTTGGTGAAAAGTTGGTCGGACCATGTGCAAAGTGCATATGGTCCTCGGCTTTTTTCCTGAATTTTTGAGAGCATAATTTTATGATATTATAATGCTTAAATGCAAAAGATTGGCAGGAAATTCAATCTCTAATTTGGCCTAATGATTAAATTAATATCTAGGGTTTCATACATAAGAGCTCTCTTTCTTGATTTGAAGGCAACTAAGATCGATGGATCTAAGAATCTAAGAGCAGATTTTTGGAGCACAAGGATCCTTCTATGTAGTGAAAGAGAAACCTATGTGGAGTCTTCAACAACATTTTATCAAGCATTCATCATCAATTAGGAGCCTTGAAGATATTGAAGAATAATAGGAGATCACCGACTGACGATTGCCTTGTACCCCTCCCTTGGGGTTGGGAATGGTTTCATGTTATTTTCATGTCTTTGCATGACCTTCATTACATAAATTTGCATATTTAAATTTATTCTTTAGATCACTTTGCATCATTTATTTAGAGCATTTACTTTGTCAATTATAAGCAATTAGGGTTTACTCTTTAGGGTTGCTCTAGATTGTTTACTTTCATTTTAGGGTCTTGCACACACACAAGATTCCTACACACACTATTTTACTATACAAATCAGCTATTTGTGGATGTGGAAATCACCAACATAGGGTTTTTACTGAGGAAAAAAACCTATATAGTCACCCAAACCCTATTTTTTTTAGTTGTAGATGCAGAAACGGGTACCGAGAAGGAGTTTTAGATCAGGAAAAGGCACAAGTGCCACCCAAAAGTCTTAGAATTGCTCAAGAATGTCAAGGATAGGGGTGTGGCACCCTGGTCCTACACAGGATAGGGGCATGGTGCACCGGTCCCCCTTAAAATCAATGATTTTTGCTAGGGTACAGGCTCAGGGTCTCAGAATTGCATCCTCTCAGTTACACCTTTTTGTCTAGTTCTCAGGGACAATGGCGTGGCACCCTAGTCCTGGTTAGTTTGTCTTAGTTTTTAGCATCAGGTACACATCCAAATTCCTCCCCCTTATCTTCTCTCATTATCTCAATTTTAGATTTGCAAGTTTGTTCTATTTCAGTTCATATTTGCTTCATTGTTCATCTCCTAGTCTAGTTGATCAATCAAACCCTATTTTCTCATCACATAAAACAAGAGGAATAGAAACCCTAAGATATAATCCTTGGATCTCTCTTTCTCACAAGAATTAGTCAAAGTGATCTATCTCCCTAGGCTCTTTCATATTCCCAATGTGTTGGTTAAAGTGGGATTAGGTCCTAGTCACCCAGTCTCGCTTTTTCCCCTCTATAATGACCTTATAAAATGCATTACTGATCATCTTGATGTTGTTCTTGATTTGTAACATTGTTGGTGTATCTTCTGACCATTGTATATCATCGATACCAAGAAAGGAGTTCTGAAAATAGAAAAATAAACTTATGATCAACTGTCCAAGTCTAAATTTTTGCCTTTTATCCTTCTTGATAGATTCCAGATATAATATCAACTAGGTTCTCAGGGCTTCAACAAGATCATAGTTTGTATTTTCTTTAATCATCTGGTAGGCAATGTGAACCATAGCTTTGGGAATACTATTCATTCTTCTTGAATGATAAACCCTATATCCGATCACCATAGATGCATATTTCACCTCGGGGTCTTTGATTTCTTTTATTTTCATAGCACGTCCTCCCCATTTAGACTTTGTGAGTTTATTTACATCATCCTTCAGGATTCACCTCAACACAAGAACTTCATTGGTTGCACACAATCTAGTAATAGCATGAATAGTTTCCTTTGTAATCTTATGTGGTCAATCAAGCCACATAAACTGATCATGTCTTCTACTCAACACAAATCTGATATGGTCTTCTTCGACTTCATCAAGAAAATTCAATGCATGGTGAAAACCCTTGTCGACAACCCTTCGGAATTGATCTTTCAAAACACCTTGTTTGTCACACATTGTTTGGAATTGGTTGAAGATTGCAGACGTTCCCAAATCTTCCAGTTTGTAATGAATGCAGGATCTAACATCTTCAACATGCAACACACCATATGGTATACTGGATAGGGCTCCAACATGATCGGTTTCAATTGACTTGAGTGGATTCCTCTTTAATTCCAATTGAGGCCTTTTAGTTATATCAACAGAGTGTAGTGTATCCATCTCAAAATATCAAACACGGATACAAATTCTAGATAAATACCTTTTCAATTTCTTCACTGCTACGGTTTATGCACTTTCCAGTCTGAATGTACTTCACTAATTCACTTCTCCACAAGTCTTCTCAATCCGTTGTTAATCTTAACCAATGCAAAAATCAAAAACCTCTTCTCTTCTTCAGTCGCTCTCCAAATGCTCTCAAAAATGCAAGGTGACAAATGAAACTGAAAAACGTCCTTTTATTTACCTTTTACAAACAACATTAAATTCTATACCCGGTTGAACAAACCTTAAAATTCATTCAACCCTAAAACTCACTATTGGTTCTCATATCACATCAAACCTACCAATTTGATCACAAAATCACTTTAAAACATCATAAAGCATCATAATATGTAGATTTATCTTACTGTATAGTCATTCAGGGGGTCCGCAAATAGATTTGACAATAGGTTCCCCCTAAGATTTATAACAACTAGGTTTACTAGTAAGGGGTTCTCCACACTAGGTGAAGAATTAGAATCTTTAGATGGTTTCTTCTCACATTTCTTTCTCTAGATCTTGTTCATCTCTTCTTTGGTTTCCTCCACATCAACCTTCTTCTTACCTTTCTGGTTAGCAGAGAGATTAACCGGTTGGTTCACTCTTGCTCTGCAAAACTTTGCAAGGTGTCCCAGTTTGTGACAATGAAAAACAAGTCATTCCAAATGCTCTCCAGGGTCCAGAATTGCCTCTACCAGTTCTTCTCCGACAATTCATAGCAACATGTCCAAAGTTGTGACAAATTGAACAAGTCACATTATGTCTATATTTCATCTCATTAGGACTAGACCGGTTCACATAAGGTCTCTAACAACTAGGGTTTTTCCTGTCAATAAAAGATATCTGCCAATCACTACCAGACCTCTGATTCATGTAAGGTCTCTGAATGTTTTCTCCAAACCTACATGCAACAACTCTATGCCCATACTTGTTGCAAGTGTAACAATAGCCATCAAACATTCTAGGATTATATCCTTTGTAAGTATTAGATCTATAACCATCAAAAGAACTAGATCTTTGTTTGCAAACATTAGCAGTATGACCTGGCTTATGACAATTAAAGCATACTGGTTTGTAGGGCTTCTTACCAGTGTTCTTCTTTGTATTAGGTGTAGATTTGCCTTCATGCATGATGTCCTTAGTATTGGAAGTCTCTCCTCTCTCAAAGGAAGTATATCTTAAGCCATGTGTATCTCCATTTTTCCTTTGAGACTAAATCTCCTCATCAAACATAGTAGAGCTCTTGTTGAAATTAGCTAGGGTCTCATTAGCATCAACCAACTCCTTAGTAAGATCTTCATTCTTTTTTATAAGACTCTCTCTAAGAGACATAGCCATGTCTAGATCAGCCTGTATTTCTTCTTTTTCCTCATGAAGATGTGCCTGCAGAGTACCAATCTCCTGATTCAATTTAGAAATCTCATGATCCTTCTCTCTGATCTTTTCTTCAGCAGCCCTCCTGGCTTGCAACTCTTGACTCATCCTAATAAATAGGGCTTCTAGCTCTCTCCTCAGATTTGACTTATCACCATTTAGATTTTCCACCTCATTAGCCAATGCATCAATGTTAGCTTCTTCAGATGAACTATTTTCACTAATTTCATACAACTGTTCAGCCAGCTCTCTTCTCTTAGCTAATGAAGCTTTATACTTGAACCTTAACTCACCTAGCGCTTCTTAAGATTTTGCAAACTAGTTAGAAATATCTCTATAAATCATATCTCCCATGATATTCTTAAAGTAATTAGGCTATAATACCAATTGATAAATTTATAAGGCACTGAGAGGGGGTTGAATCGGTGCAAGCAAAAACAAAACCACAAATTTGATCATCACTTTTATCAATTTGAAATTTTAACAAGCATGCAAGGAAAATAACCACATAAGCTAACATCCAATAAAACATGCAACTCATAACACAATGCTTTTCATGTGGAAACCCAAATGGGAAAACCCACGGTCGGAATTGGAACCCACAAGATCAACTATCTGCAAAATAGGGATCTAACCGTTTAAGGTCTTACAACTATTTTGTTAGGAGCATACCCGGTTAAGAGTGTCTTAGCCTAGTTAAGAGCTATTACAATAAGGCCTATTAGGACCATCCTTTTTAGGATCTACCTTGATATGGTATTTAAACAACACAAGTTAATGTGTGACACTATTAAGAAATTTAACCTTCAGACCTCTGAGGATCCTACTGCACCCTGTTAGGAGTGACCTTGTGAGAAGATTTGATCTAGTTGTAATTGTTAGGGAGCAACAAGTGATTGATCTGCATATAGCACCTATGTGCTTGATTAGATTCGCTTTAGATTTTCTTCTAACACCAACTATGTTAGGTCCCAGGAAGGACAACTGAGAGGGGGGGTGAATCAATTGTGAACCAATTGTCAATAAATTGTAATCCAAATGTAAGTTATTCCAATTCAACCTTAATGTGGGTAAACCAAACTTAAGTGTCAGTAAATAGATTAATAGATATAGCAGTATCGATTTAACTTAATGCATGAAATGTAAAGAGAAACAACATCCACAACACATAACACATAGATTTTGACATGGAAACCCAGTAAGGGAAAAACCATGGTGGGAAACCTTACCCACAATCAGATGATACTACTACAGATAGTATGTGTATACAAATGGGGTCTGCACATGCAGAAAGGCCAACTACCTAGAGCTCACTGCTCAATCACAAATTAGGAGTCACACTGACTACACAATTGGATGGTTAAATCCAATGATAATGTACTACTCAAAATAGCATCTCCAATGCTAGATTCAGTACCAGTTAAGCTTTGAACATGAGTTCCAAAACACCTTCATAACCTCCCTTCAACCTTCTAATAATGTCTGCATGATTCGCACAAGGATCTACTTGTTTTTTCGCTCTTCAATATTCAAACACACTCATCATTATGATCTTCAATAAGATCTTACAATCATTTAAACAAAACCTAAGACCAAATGAATAGGTCAGCTCACTAAAGATATTACAATCAAATCAATTACAACTAAGTCTTGATGTGATACAATATGTCAACTCAATACATTTACCAATCAATAAATCATCTCCGTGACGTGTCGTGCTGATTTGGAATAGATAATATGTATCGGTCCATAACCTAGACTTATCTATTGGTAAAGGAAAATTTGTCAACCCGATTAGACCAATAAGCAAAAAACAAAACCAAACTTCCAATCCATGTCTTTGACATAACCAAATGATCTCCAGATGATAACAAGTCATCATCATTGCCAGTGAACAATATAACTTGTTGGTAAACACATACTGATGACTGTGCATAAGCCACTAGCCATATACCGGTGAACATAATTTAAACCTTCAAGAAGACAAGTTTTGACATCAATGACAAAACTAATGCAACACATGACAAAGTCATCCATAATACCAACAATTTCCCCCTTTGGCATTGATGGCAACACTAGATGGAAAAACATCTAAGTGCCAAAAATAGAATGCCAAAACCAGTAAACCAATCAATCTCCCAAAGATAGATCAATACAAAGTTATGTAATAGAAACAAAAACAAAAACCAAAATACATATCTCCAAAGAGTATATAAAATCTCTCCCTCAATGAATGACCTCTCCCCAAAAGAATAATGTTTTTCTATAGATATCTCTCCCCCTTTGACATCAAATACCAAAGAAGTTAAGAATTCAAAACTTAACATTGTGCCAACTAATCCCCCTGAGAAGTAGCTCTCCTCCATCAAAGCCGGAAAAAGATTTTTTTGTTTAGTTCATGTCAGTTTGATGTCAATATTCAACATCTAAGTCTTTGTCGGTGGGGAAATTACCCCACGCTACTCCTTGAGATATTCAAATGTTTCCTTAGGCAAAGTTTTTGTAAAGATATCTGCAATTTTCTCTTTAGTATTCACATAAACCAATTTCACTTCATTTGCTTCAACATTCTCTTTCAAAAAATTATACTTAATAGAAACATGCTTTGTCTTAGAGTGAAATACCAGATTCTTTGATATATCAATTGCTATCGAATTATCACAATAAATGATTATTGGTTCTTTTCATTTTACCTTTATATTCTTCAACATTTGCTTAATCCATAATACTTGAGTACAATTAGCTATTGCTGCAACATATTCTGATTCTGTTATTGATAATGATGTACAAGTCTGCTTCTTGCTGATCCATGAAATCAATCTGCTACTAAGAAAGAATGCACCGACAGTGGTACTCTTTCTATCATCTAGATCTCCTGCCTAATTTGCATCAGTGCATGCACATAAATCAAAATTTTCATCTTTAGGATACCATAAACCAAGATTTGTTGTGCCTTGTAGGTATTGAAAAATCCTTTTAACTACTTATTCATGATTTTCTTTAGGATTTCTTTGAAATATTGAGACAATACATATTGCATTCATTATATCAGGTCTTGTTTGTGTCAAATATAGTAATCCTCCAATCATAGATTTGTACCTTGTCAGATTTATAGGAGCTGAATCATCCTTTGATGTCAATTTATCAGTTGTAGTCATAGGAGTGCTTACCGGTTTGGAGTTTTCCATTCCAAATTTCTTTAAGAGTTCCTTCAACTATTTTGTTTAACATATGAATATACCTTTATCTGTTTGAGAAATATGCAAACGTAAAAAGAATTGTATCTCTCCAATCATGGACATTTCAAATTCTTCCTGCATCTTGTTAGCAAAGTCTTTGCATATCTCTTCTTCTCCTCCAAAAATGATATCATCCACAAATACTTCAATAACCAAAATGTCATCATTGGTGATTTTCCAATATAAATTATTGTTAGCATTACCTTTTGTGTAACCAAGCTTCAAAAGATGTTTATCCAATCTAGCATACCAAGCTCTAGGAGCTTGCTTCAAGCCATATAAAGCTTTCCTTAACCTACAAACCATATCCTTATTGTCTGTCAAAGAAAATCCATCAAGATGTTCAATGTAAACTTCCTCCTCAAGATCTCCATTCAAAAATGCACATTTTACATCCATTTGATAAACTTTATAGTTCTTATAAGCTGCAAATGCAAGAAATAGTCTAACTGCCTTAATTCTGGCTATTGGTGCAAAGGTGTCATTATAATCAATTCCTCCTTTCTATGAATAACCTTTACAAACTAATATTTCTTTGTTTTTGATTACTTATCCATCTTCACTAATTTTATTCCTAAATACCCATTTAGTTCCAATTACATTTTTGTCTTTAGGTTGGGGAACCAATGTCCAAGTATTGTTCTTTTCAATTTGTTCTAATTCATCTTCCATTGCTTTTATCCAATGTTCATCCTTACATGCTTCAATAATAGATGTTGGTTCAACTTGAGAAATTAAACATACCTCTTCATTTGTCAATCTTCCTCTAGTCATGACATCTTGATTCTTGTTTCCAATTATCTGATTCTCTGAATGATTTAATCTTACATACCTAGGTTTGTTTTGATTAACATTCACAGGTTGTTGTTCTTCAGTCACTGCTGAGTTTTCTGATGATGCTGGTGTGACTGGGTCTTCATTTTGTACCAGTGCAATCTATGTCGGTTCATCTATAATCATTTCAACTACCATTTCTATAGATCTTGAATCTCCTCTAAAGTGTTCATCTATCTTCACATTAGTACTCTCAATGATTTTTTGTAACCTTTTATTATAACATCTATATGCCTTTCTTTTAGATGAATAACCAAGAAATATTCCTTCATCACTTCTAGGATCAAATTTGCCAATATACTCATCTCTTCTAAAATAACATTTTCTTCCAAATATCCTAAAGTATTTAAGAGTAGGAATATGACCAAACCATAGTTCATAAGGGGTCTTACCGGTTTCACTTTTGATGTGAACTCTATTGAAAGTATAAACCATTGTATTCACTGCTTCTCTCCAGTACAAATGAGGTAGATTTTCTTCCATTAATATTGTTCTTTTTGCATCCAAAATAGTTCTCTTCTTCCTTTCCACAACTCCATTCTGCTGGGGTGTCTGGGGTGCTGACAGTTGTCTTTTGATTCCATTTACTTCACAGAATGCATTAAATTCTCTTGATGTAAATTCTCCTACTTGATCTGATCTTAAACATTTAATTTTCTTGAATCTTCCAAAAGCTTCTGATTTCTCCTTGAGAAAAGTAACCCAACATATTCTAGAATAATCATCAGTTATTAGCATAAAGTATCTATCTCCTTGTAGACTTCTTGTTCTTGAAGGACCACACAAATCAGTATGAATTGAATCAAGAATATTATTTGATTTCTCAATAATGCTCTTAAATGTTGTTCTAACTTTCTTTCCCATTTGACATTCCTTACATACCGGATTTTGAGGTTTCACAATCTTAGGTAAATCCCTTGTTGCCTTAGTTGAATTGATCTTTATAATGCAATCAAAATTCACATGACAGAGTCTTTTATGCCATAACTAACTTTCATCAATGTGTGCAATCAAACATGTTTTATCACTGGTATTTAAGTGAAAGATATTACCTTTAGTCTGATTACCGATTGCAATCTCCAATCCAGTTTTGTTTATGATTTTGTATTTCCCATTCTTGAACTGTAACTGAAATCTTTTTTCCACTAACTGACCAACACTCAAAATATTATGCTTTAAACCTTCTACATAATAAACATTGTCAGTATTGTGCTTCCCATCCAGAGATATAGTGCCTTTTCCTTTGATTAAACAAGATTTATCATCTCCAAACCTTACTAAACCTCCATGAATTTCTTGAAAAGATAAGAATTTTCTTTTATCACCAGTCATATGATGTGAGCATCCGAAATCTATATCCATTCTTTTTCTTCAATTTTTGCTGCCAGTGCATGCTCTACCGGTTTGACAATAGGTGTCGGTTGATCTTCCTTTATTGCAACAAAATCCCATCTATTATCTATTGGATCTTCGTCTGAGTCATCTATAAAACCTTCATCTGCATAGTAACATGACTTATCTTTGTTTTTCTTGAATCTATATCTCTAATATTTAGGGTTAGGATTATATGATCTTTTTGCTTCTTCCCTTAGTCTTGCATGTCTATCAGGACATCTAGATTCCATATGACCAACTTTATTGCAATTAAAACATTTGAAATGTGCTTTACCTTCATACTTACTTCCTGTTGGACCTTTAGGCATTTTCCTTACAAATTGTGCTTCAAGTTCTTCAAGTTCTTCATTTTCTCTCCTCATATCTTCAAGTTCTTTTGCATAAAGTGATTTCCAATCAGTTTTGTTGAATGGTGATGATTTTCATGATGATGATGTTGCTTTGAAATCTAAATCAATCTTTACAGTAGCAACAAGACCAAATTCCTCAAGTTCAAATGTTGAAAGTTTTCCAACCAAAGTATCTCTAGAAACTGAACTATTAGGCATTGTTCTCATTTCATTGATAGCAGTCACTTTCATTTTGTAAGTCAGTGGCAATGCTCTTAAAACTTAAGATACAATTTCGTCTTCACTTAAGGATCCTCCACAACATTGTATTCCTAAAACAATTTCATTAACTCTTTCCATAAATGTAGAAATTATTTCATCTTCTTCCATTTTCAAATTTTCATACCTCACCCGGTAACATTCCAGTTTTGCAATTTTGACAGTGGTATCTCCTTCATTCAGTGTTTCCAGCTTATCCCAAATAGCTTTAGCAGTAGATCAGTCTGATAATCCCATGATTTGTTGATTTAATAATGCACTCAAAAGTGTTTGAGGTTGATTCAGAATAGGAGCAACATAACCATTCTTTGTAACATCCCATATATCTCTTCCAATGAACATCCCATATATCTCTTCCAATGCAGTTCAGATGTGTTTCCATTTTGATCTTCCATATGCCATAGTTAGTTCCATCAAGCTTCGGACTATCCTTCCTAAAAATATTTGTTGCCATAGGATCCCCTCAAGCTGTTAGACTTCTACAAAAAGAGGACTTTGATAAATAATGATGAACAGTAAATGCTCAATAGATACTAAGAGGGGGGGGTGAATCAGTATAGGCAAAAACTTTCGCTAACAACTTAAACTGCAAAGACTACACTAACTGGTAAACAACATCGCCGATCTAAATTAGGGCACTACTGGTAAAACACATTGAAACTATGAAAGACATAAATCGGTAACATTTAGATCTTCACAAAACCTACTATCTCATCTCCACTTCACCCGTATGCTTAAACAAGTAATACATCATAAATATAATGACCACTTGATCAGCATGCATTACCGCTTGACAGAAAACACTAAAGCATCACATGAAAAGGCATCACACATAACACACTAATTTTTCATGTCGAAACCCAACTGGGAAAAACCACGGTGGGGATGAATACCCACAAGTTGTTCTTGAACTCTTCTGAAGTTCGCTATGTTAGGAGCCTAGTCTGGTTAAGGACTTTACAACAAGTTCTTCTAGGGATCACCCAGTTAAGGGATGGCTAAATACCCAGCTAAGGTTAAAACCCTATCAAAGATTACCTCGCAAGAGGATTCTAAGAACTCAATGGATTTGAGTCACCCTGTTAAAGGAATTACAAAAATCCTATTAAAGCTACCTGGTAAAGGGATTTTCCAACTGCTGAAATGGTTAGAAATCAACAGGTGATACACTGATCTGATAACAGCACTCAATGTCAATGCAGATCCACATTAGTTCCTTTACATCTGCAATCACACTCTGCAAATCTCTACTCACTACACCGGTCTAGCAAGAATCAAGTATCTCTTCACTTGGATACACACACAATATTTGCCAACACTCTCAAATCAGAATCATCATCGACCTTATAGACAACAATTAGGTCAGTAGCCAAAACCTAAAACCCTAAGCATCTAGGTTAACAATACAGTCAGACCAATCCTAACCGTTCAATCACATTGCATAGGGTAAAACAATATTGAATAAATCTCAAGAATTTCTCCATCATTCATTCTTTGCCACTTCTAGAAGTTGATTAGCCATCACGCATTCTCCACCATTTACTGAGACTTTCAACATTCCTGAGGTAGATAGAATCAATCTTCTTCATGCAAGATCCTCAAGGAAATTCTTCATGTGCACAAGGCTGATGTTGCAACACAATCTGATCTTCATTTCAATGCTAACCCATCATAGGATGTCATCGGTCTAATCACATAGACTTGAAATGCATCACCCAGAAACCCTGAAGCCAAGACTACCAACGGGTAGTCATATCAAATGAAACCCCGATACAAACTTTCCATATACCAGTTCACATTCCAACATACCGGTTCACCTTTTTGCATATACCGGTTCACATCATCATACCGGTTCACTTCATACTATCATATCAATTCTCTTGCTAGTTAGCTTTCTTCAATATACTGGTTCATACTTCAGCATATTGACATCAATGACAACATACAATATCATACCATCATCAAACTCTGCACATATGCCAACAATCTCCCCCCGTTGGCATTGATGGAAATATACAAACATATCTCTCCTCTTCACATGTTCTCCCCAATCTCTTCCATATTATGTCTTCAAAATTGCATATATCATCTCTGCTTCACATCTGCTCCCCCTTGACAACAATGCCAAAGTGGAGGCACAAACATCCATGATCTACTATGTTGCTCCCCCTGAGGAGTAGCGTCCTTCAACACACCAATCCTGAAAAGATTTGACAATGCAATACCTAACTAATGTGGAGCACATACCTTTAGTTCACCTCTTGAAGGGGCATCACCCCTAATTCACCTCTTAAATAGGTAAATGTAGCCTTCAATAGAGGCTTGGTGAATATATCTGCTAATTGCTCCTTACTAGAAACATGTTCCAATACAACCTCTTTGTTCTGAACTTTCTCCCTCAATAAATGATACTTGAGCTCGAAGTGCTTGGTTCTAGCATGCAAAACCGGATTTTTGGAATTATTAATTGCACTTGTGTTGTCACAAAATATACTAACTAGTTCAGATACAGGGACTTTGAAACCACTTAGTACATGCTTCATCCAAATTGTCTAAGTGTAGTTCATAAATGGTGCTACATATTCTACTTCTACTGTAGACTGAGAGATACAACTCTGCTTCTTACTCATCCATGAGACTAGTCTACCACCAAGAAAGAATGTACCATCAATTGTGCTCTTTCGGTCGTCCGCATTACCAACCCAATCAGCATCTGTAAACACTTTGAGATTGAAAAATTTACTGTATGGATACCACAATCCATAATCTATAGTTCCCTTCAGATATCTAAGAATCCACTTGACTGCTACCAAGTGGGATTCTCTTGGACTTTTCTAAAAACATGTAGCAATGCCCACTGCATGTGCAATGTCTAGTCTATTGTGTACTACATAGTGCAAATTACCAATCATTGACCGGTATTCCTTCTCATTTACCAATGTTGAGTCATCTTCTTTTGACAATTTACAACCAGTCATCATCGATGTACCAACCGGTTTGATGTCTTCCATGCCAAAGGTCATCAACACCTCTTTGACATACTTGGACTAAGTGATAAAGATACCATCTTTCATTTGTTGAATCTGTAGTCCAATGAAGAACTTAATCTCTTTGATTAGTGACATCTCAAATTCCTTCTTCATCTCATCTGCAAATGCATGACTCATCTTGTCATCTCCACCAAAAATTATGTCATCAACAAACACTTCATAGATCAGAATTTGATCTCCTTCTGACTTCAGATAGATATTGTTATCTTCACTTGTTCTTTCAAATCCAATCTTTACAAGATGGGAGTGTAAATGTTCATACCATGCTATAGGTGCTTGTTTCAATCCATACAAGGCTTTATGTAGCCTACACACCATATCACTGTCTTCTGATAGGGAGAACCCATCTGGTTACTCTATATACACTTCCTCTTCAAGTATTCCATTCAGGAATGCAGATTTTACATCCATCTGATACACTTTGAATCCCTTGAAGGCTTCATATGCAAGAAGCATTTGAACTCCTTCCAATCTAGCTATTGGAGCAAAGGTTTCTCCATAGTCTTCTCCTTCCTCTAGAGCATATCCCTTACATACCAATCTTGCTTTGTTTATTACCATTGTCCCATCTTCATTCAGCTTGTTTCTAAAAACCCATTTGGTACCAATAACATTTTTATGCTCTGGTCTAGGTACCAAAGACCATGTACCATTCTTTTCTATCTAGTCAAGTTCCTCTTCCATAGCCTTAATCCAGTCTTCATCTGTGTGTGCTTCTTTAAATGTTTTAGGCTCAAATTCAAAAATCATGCAAGAATTCTCTCTGACCTTTCTTCTTGTTAGTATTCCTGCATCCTTATCCCCTATGATCTACTTTGGATCATGATGCAGCTTTACATACCTAGGAATGATCTTAACTGATTCCTCTTACTTTTCTTCTTCATCCACATCTTCATCAGCATCTACTGGTGTAGGAGCACTATTACTAGTACTTGGTTGTTTTGCAACTGGTTCCCAAAAGGTTACAACGGGTTCATCTATCACTCGATCACTGTCAATTTCCTCAATTTTCTTAGAGGTTTCATCAACTCTAACATTGATACTTTCAACAATTATCTGAGTTCTATTGTTAAAACACTTGAGAGCTTTGCTCTTGGTGGAATACCCTAGGAATATTCCCTCATCACATTTTGCATCAAACTTGCTCTGGTGTTCACTTCTCTTGATATAACATTTTCTACCAAACACTCTAAAGTAACTTACTACATGAGTCTTACCTATCCAATACTCATAAGGATTTTTATCCTTACCTTTCTTGATGAGTACCCGGTTCATAGTGTAGACTGCAGTGCTCACCGCTTCTCTCCAAAAAATCTGAGCAACCTTCCCTTTAATCAACATTGTTTTGGTTGCTTCAACTATAATCTGGTTGTTCCTTTCTACTAGGCCATTCTTTTGTGGAGTCTGGGAGGTAGACAGTTGCATCTTGATGCCATTCTTTTCATGGTACTTATTGAATTCTCTAGAAGTGAACTCGCCTCCTTGATCAGATCTAAGGCATCTGATCCTCTTACTGCTTTCCTTTTCAACTAGTGCTCTAAAGGATTTGAATTTTTCAAAAGCTTCAAACTTGTCTTTCAAGAATGTGTCCCACATCATTCTTGAGCAATCATCAATAAGAATCATAAAGTACCTATCTCCCTAAATACTCCTAGTTTTCCTAGGACCACACAAATCAGTATGCACAAGATCAACTAAATTATCTGCTATGAAAGATTTACCTTTGAAGGTTGAGGAAGATATTTTCCCTAGTTGACATTCTCTGCACAAAGGATTCTCTGGTTTGTTCAGCACAAGCAATCCTCTAACTGCCTTGATCTTATTGGCCTTCACAATGTTATCAGAATTTACATGGTAGAGTTTCCTATGCCATATCCAACTGTCATCAAACTTAGCCATTAGACATTGATTGATATTTGTTTTTAACTGAAATAAGTTACCTTTGGTCTGCATATTGGTGGCTTGATATCAGTTCACCACTCTTTCCTTTTATCTTGCACACTACATCTTTGAATTCTAGAGTGAGTCCTTTATCATTCAGCTGGGCAACACTCAAAAGGTTATGCTTGAGACCTTCTACCCAATACACATTATCAGCACTGCTTTTTCCATTTAGAGAGATGGACCCTTTTCCTTTTACCATACATGGTACATCATTACCAAATCAAACTACACCTCCATCATACTCTTCCAAAGATAGAAACTTTCTCCGGTCACCAGTCATGTGGTGAGAACAACCACTATCAATAATCCACTCATTAGAATTATCAAAGCAAGAGACAAGAGCCTTCTTGTCTGACACATCTTCCTTGACGGCCACAAACACTATGTCTAAGCTTTCTTCATCTTCAGATTCATCATCAGTGACACCTTCATCAACTGCAACAAGACAGTTTCTCCTATTTCCTCCTTTGAACTTTTTGAACCTCTCTGATTTGTCCTTATTATCACTATTAGGATAGTTGACAGCAATGTGTCCTATCCTATTGCAAGAAAATCATTTCAAAGGGAGCTTACCTCTGTATTTTACAGTTCCCTTAGTAAGTCTCTTGGCCAAAAGAGCTTCAAATTCCATTAGGATCTCCTCATCATCCATATCTCTACTTTGTCTAGGTTCATAGTTGTTGCTAGCTTCTTTACCCTTTCTAGATAATGCAGTAGATGCTCTAAAGGCTGAATTGGTCTTCTGAATACTGCCATCAGAACTGTTTAGCTCATATGCGGTCAACTTAGCAATGATAGAATCAAGGGATACCTTTGTCTTGTCAATAGATCTTAACTCCTAAATAGTGGCAATCCTTATTGCATAGACCGGTAATAAGGATCTCAAACTTTGCTAACAATGGTGGAATCATCCATTGTACCTCCTACACTCTTGATGTCTCCAACAATAGTTTCAATCCTTATCCCATATTGTTGAATGGTCTCTCCTTCAACCATCTACATGTCTTCAAACTTTCCTCTAAGGTTTTCTTCCTTAGCTTGATTCACATGCTCATCACCACCATAGAAAGACTCCAGAGTATCTCATACATCTTTGGGATTGTCTTTTTCCTGAACATCTATAAACTCAACATCAGATAGATTGTTGATAAGAGCTTCCATGACTTGCCCATTCTCCTAAAATTTCTCTTCTTTGATCATCGGTGAGAGTACCGATAGGGACAACATAAGTATTCTCAACATAGTTCCAGCATTAACGACCCATGCTTTTAATGTATATCTTCATTTTGTCCTTCCATATCTTAAATTTATCTTTGTTAAACTTAGGACCTTCCCTCTTCATCATTAGAATAGGATCTTTTCCTCAAGCGGTTAAGCTTACAACACAGAGGACCTAGAGGACACTCCGATACCAATTGATGAATAAGGATGAATAGTAAATGCTCAACAGATACTAAGAGGGGGGTGAATCAGTATAGGCAACAACTTTCACTAACAACTTAAACTACAAAGACTGCACTAACTGGTAAACAACATCACCGATCTAAATCAGGGCACTATCGGTAAAACATAGTGAGACTGTGAAAGACATAAATCGGTAACATTTAGATCTTCACAAAACCTACTATCTCATTTCCACTTCACCCATATGCTTAAACAAGTAATACATCAGAAATAAAATGACCACTAGATCAACATGCATTACCGCTTGACAGAAAACACTAAAGCATCACATGAAAAGGCATCACACATAACACACTGATTTTTCACATCAAAACCCAACTAGGAAAAACCACAGTGGGGATGAATACCCACAAGTTGTTCTTGAAATCTTCTGAAGTCTGCTCTATTAAGAGCCTAGTCCGGTTAAGGACTTTACAACAGGTTCTGCTAAGAACCAATCCTGCTAGGGATCACCTGGTTACGGGATGGCTAAATACCTAGTTAAATGTTAAAACCCTGTCAAAGGTTACCTCGCAAGAGGATTTTAAGAACTCGATGATTTTGAGTCACCCTATTAAAGGATTTACAAAAATCATGTTAAATCTACCTGATAAAGGGATTTTCCAATTGCTGAAATGGTTAGAAGTCAACAGGTAATACACTGATCTGATAACAACACTCAATGCCAAGGTAGATCCACTTTAGTTCCTTTACATCTGCAATCACACTCTATAGATTTCTACTCACTGCACCGGTCTGGCAAGAACCAAGTATCTCTTCACTTGGATACACACAGAACACTTGCCAACACTCTCAAAAGAGAATCATCATCGACCTTATAGACAACAATTAGGTCGGTAGCCAAAACCTAAAACCATAAGCATCTAGGTTAACAATACAATCAGACCAATCCTGACCGTTCAATCACATTGCATAGGGTAAAACAGTCTTGAACAAATCTCAAGACATTCTCCATCATTCATTCTTTGCCACTTCTAGAAGTTGATAACCCATCACACATTCTCCACCATTTACTCAGACTTCACACGTTCTTGAGGTAGATAGAATCAATCTTATTCATGCAAGATCCTCAAGGAAATTCTTCATGCACAGAAGGTTGACATGGCAACACAATCTGATCTTCATTTCAATGCTAACCCATCACAAGATGTTGTCGGTCGAATCAAACAGACTTGAAATGCATCAACTGGAAACCTTGAAGCCAAGACTACCAACCAGTAGTCATATCAAATGAAACCCCGATACAAAGTTTCTATATACCGGTTCACATTCCAACATACCGGTTCACCTTTTTGCATATATCGGTTCACATCATCATACCGGTTCACTTCATACCATCATACCAGATCTCTTGCCAGTTATCTTTCTTCAATATACCGGTTCATACTTCAGCATATTGACATCAATGACAACATACAATATCATCATGTCATCAAACTCTACACATATGCCAACAGACTTGGCTTTGATACCAATTGTTAGGTCCCGGGAAGGACAACTGAGAGGGGGGGTAAATCAGTTGTGAACCAATTGTCAATAAATTGTAATCCAAATGCAAGTTATTCCAATTTAACCTTAATGTCGGTAAACCAAACTTAGGTGCCGGTAAAACAGATTAATAGATATAGCAATATCGGTTTAACTTAATGCATGAAACATAAAGAGAAACAACATGCACAACACATAACATAGATATTTTGACGTGGAAACCTGGTAAAGGAAAAACCATGATGGGAAACATTACCCACAATCAGATGATACTACTATAGATAGTATGTGTATACAAATGGGGTATGCACATGCAAAAAGGCCAACTGCCTAGAGCTCACTGCTCAATCACAAATTAGGAGTCACACTGACTACACAATTGGATGGTTAAATCCAATGATAATGTACTACACAAAATAGCATCTCCAATGTTGGATTTAGTACCAGTTAAGCTCTGAACATGAGTATCAAAACACCTTCATAATGTTCCTTCAACCTTCTAATAATGTCTATGTGATTCGCACAAGGATATGCTTATTTTCGCTCTTCAATGTTTGAACACACTCATCATTACGATCTTCAATAATATCTTACAATCATTTATACAAAACCTAAGAAAAAATGAATAGGTCGGCTCACTAAAGATATTACAATTAAATCAATTACAAATAAGTCTTGATGTGATACAATATGTTGTCTCAATACATTTACCAATCAATAAATCATCCAATGCAACACATGACAAAGTCATCATCATTTTCAACCACTAACCATATACCGGTGACTGTGCATAAGCCACTAACCATATACTAGTGAACATAGTGTATACCTCCAAGAAGACAAGTGTTGACATCAATGACAAAACCAATGCAACACATGACAAATTCGTCCATAATACCAACAGACTAAACATCAACATAGAGCATCTTCTTTCACCATACAATCAAATTCGCACTATAGATCTCATATCTCCTACAACATCACACTATGATGTTTTGTGTTCTTCATGAATGACTACTCCGAACATCATAACTTGCTCATTCAGTTGAATCTGCGGATATCATTCTAGTCATAGACTCCTACCAAAGTCATGAACATGTGTATCGAACCGCAACACTTACTCTTCACCAATCTTCCATACCAGTCACTTGAGCATAGCTCTATCACTATTTACCGGTTCACTGTTTAACTGCTTCCTCTACCGATTAGGCTTTACCGGTTGGAATAAATGACTTAGATGACTGACAAAACATGGTTTCCCTCAATGACAACACAAAACAAGTCATCAATCAAACTCTTACAAAAAAATCATCATCAAGCTAACATTAAGCTCATCTACAAGATTGATCCACTGAAATACTTGTTATCCAAGACAACACTCACTCGTTGTATGGCTAAATTAGTAATGTTTCTTAGTGAAATTGGCATTTAGTATGTAGTCAAAAAGGCTATTAAAGGATGGGACATTGCCAACCAGTTAGCTAAAATTCCCTTGGTCGATGCTTATCCATTGGTCATTGAATTCCAAATGAATATGTTTGCATTGTCACAACATAGCCCTCTAGGATCTATACATTGATTTATCTCACATTGATAAAGGTTCAGGAGTAGGTTTCTTGTTTGTTACTCCTCAAGGTGATCTATTAGGATAATCGGTGAACAACTGAGAGGGGGGTGGTGAATGAGTTGTTAATAGATTATTAAACTTTAAGCATAGAAAACCTTTTACCAAAATAGAAGATATATCAATTAAGCATAGACATAAACCATAAACCAAATACCATGTATCCACAACACATAACACTAAGATTTGTACGTGGAAAACCCAGTAAAGGGAAAAACCATGGTGGGAAGCCTACCCATAGTCAAATAATACTTCTTCCAGTAAGTATGTGATTGCAATAAGGGGTCTACACATGCAGGAAGGCCAATAGCCTAGAGCGCACTTCTCATCACAAAGGAGCCTCATTGACTACCAAAGAAATCCATACTACAATCTGTAAATAAGAATGAACTACAAGAATAGTATCTCATATGCCTGAGTACAATTCCAATTAAGCTGAATATCGGAGGTCTTAAACCTCTTACACAAACCCAATTCGATCACCTATGATCGACCAAACCTTCTGCATATGATTACAACTTTATTCGCACACAAATAATCCCATAACCATGACCACATGCCACAATCTACAAAGAAATATTACATCATATTTATACCAACTTGGGACCTAAATAATTAGGTCGGCCACTTAAAAGATAATACAATAAATTAATTACATAAACCCACAAACCAATGATAAACCAAGTCGGCCTAAGACTGAAACAACATTAACCAAATAATAAATCCAACCGGTAATACATTCGGAGCATCTACCAACACATTACATAAAACGGTCTATAACCTAGCAAAATAACATAGAAGAGGTATGGTACTAAATGCAAACACCATTGATCAACTAGAACACGAACATGATAACCATCAGCATTCTGAAAACCTTCTAGAAGCCGCACCAACACCACTTATCGAATCCATCAAAAGATCTTCAACAAAGCACTGTCGATAAAACCCTTACCGATAACCAAAAGGCTTACTAGAACATATGATAGCTTCTGGATCACCAAATCCCAAACCAACTGAATGTGACAAGCATCTAAATCACATTAATGACCAAACCAAACCAATTCCACTAATCGGAATATATTGGAGACAAATCTCCTGATCATCATCAAAGTCCAACCACTCTACCAAAATCTAGTAGACAACCAAATAAGCTAGTGTTGACATCCATGACAAACATCAATGCAACACATAATCACTTCCTCCAAATTTCCAACAATATCCCCCTTTGGCATTGATGACAACACTAGATGTGAAAAACATCCAAGTGACAAGAAATGCCAAACAAGTCTCCCCCAATGGAAGACATCCAATCAAATGATATAACAATGAAGTTCTGAACCAAATAAACAAACCAAAGACCAAACTCCCCTTGTGACTAATATCTCTATTAATCTCTATTTTGCACATGTATATCTCTCCCATTTTGACATCAATGCTAGAAATTTGACATAAACATGAAAGAAAAATCATAAAACCACTGAACTATATAGTTGACTAGTCCTCCTGAGTAGTAGCACCATCTCATTAATCCGAAATGAATAAAATTTTGATAAATGCATACCAGACTGATGCCAATAAGCATCACTCAAGTCGTTACTGGAGGGGTAGAGACCCCCAATCTGTCTCTAAAATACTGAAATGATTCCTTAGGCAACACTTTAATGAAGATATCTACAATCTTCTCTTTAGTGTTCACATAAACCAATCTAACTTTGTTTGCTTCCACCTTTTCCTTCAAAAAGTTATACTTGATTGATATGTGCTTTGTCTTAGAATGAAATACCAAATTCTTTGATATGTTAATAGCAGCAGAGTTATCAGAGTGAATAACTACTAGTTCATAGCAATCTACCCTTATATCCTTCAACATTTTCTTCATCCATAGAAATTGTGTATAGTTAGTAGCAGCATCAACATACTCAGCTTCAGTAGTAGATAAAGAAGTACACAACTATTTCTTGCTGATCCACGAAACAAATTTCTTTCCAACAAAGAAAGCTCCACTGGATGTGCTCTTCTGGTCATCAACATCTCCAACCCAATCTGCAATATTTATATATGCACATAGTGTAAAGTCATCATTTTTAGGATACCATAAACTATATTCAGTTGTTCCCTGTAAATATGTAAAAATCCTTTTCATTGCACTCTCATGATTCTCTCTAGGATCACTCTGATATCTTGATACAATACAAACAACATTCATTATATCTTGTCTAGTCTATGTCAAATATAACAGACCTCCAATCATAGATTTATACCTTGTAGGATTTACCGGAGTTGATTCATCTTTCTTTGGGAATTTCTCACTAGTAACCATAGGGGTACCAACCGGTTTGGAATTTTCCATACCAAATTTCTTCAACAACTTTCTAGCATACTTATTTTGACAAATGAAAATAACTTTATTAGTCTGAGTAATTTGCAAACCTATGAAAAACTCATTTCTCCAATCATAGACATCTCAAATTCATTCTTCATATTATCAGAGAATTCCATACATAACTTATCCTCACCTCCAAAAATGAGATCATCAACAAAGACCTCAACAATAAATATGTCATCATCAATGCTTATAATATAAATTACTGTCGGCATTACCTTTAGTGAAACCAAGATTCAAAATTTATTTGTCCAATCTAGCATACCAAGCTCTAGGGGCTTGCTTCAAACCATATAAAGCTTTCCTTAACCTGCAAACCATGTTTTTGTCATTTGAAAGTGAAAAACCATCAGGTTGCTCAATATAAATTTCTTCTTCAAGATCTCCATTCAAAAATGTGCACTTAACATCCATCTGATAAACCTTGTAGTTCTTATGGGCAGCATAAGCGATAAATAATCTCATAGCTTCAATCCTAGCTACGAGAGAAAAAGTTTCATCATAATCAATTCCTTCCTTCTAAGAATATCCTTTACAAACCAATCTAGCCTTGTTCCTCACAACTTGTCCATCTTCATTCAAATTATTCCTAAAGACCCATTTAGTTCCAATAACATTCTTATTTTTAGTTCAGGGAACTAAAGTCCATGTGTTGTTCTTTTCTATCTGATCCAATTCCTCTTTCATAGCTTTCATCAAACACTCATCCTTACATTCTTCATCTACTGATGTCGGTTCAATTTGAGAAATTAAACATACCTCTTCAACTGCCAACCTTCTTCTTGTCATTATTCCTTTGCTCTTGTCTCTAATGTTTCGATCTTCTAAATGATTCAACCTTACATACCAAGGAGTCTTCTGACTTTCTGATTCCCTGCTCTGATCTTCAATTACTGTTGAATTTTCTAATACTACATGGTAACTAGTTCAACATTATGTTCTGGTACAAGTGCTACCGGTTCAGTTATAACAATTTCCACTTCCGGTTCTCTCTCATAAGTTTTGATTTGATCTCTGGTTTGCTCATCCACCTTGACATTAGCACTTTCCACAATTCTCTGCAATCATTTATTATAACACCTATATGATTTGTTTTGATTAGAATAACCAAGAAATATTCCTTCATCACATCTAGGATCAAACTTTCCAATGTAATCATCTCTTTTGATATAGCATTTACTACCAAATATTTTGAAATACTTAACTATAGGTGTATGATCAAATCATAACTCATAAGGTATCTAATTGATGTCTCCTTTGATATGAACTCTATTCAATGTATATATTGTTTTTCTTACAGCTTCTCTCTAATAGATATGTGGCAAATTAGCTTCCATTATCATAGATCTAGTTGCATCCCGGATAGTTTTGTTCTTTCTTTCCACAACACCATCCCGCTGAGGTGTTTGTGGTGTAGACAATTGTCTCCTTATCCCATGTCTTAAGCATTTGATTTCCAATCATGTCTTTGTCTCAGCCATAGCTTTAAATATCTTGAACTTTTCAAAGGCTTCAGATTTCTCCCTTAGAAAAGTAACCCACATCATTCTAGAATAGTCATCAATGATTAGCATGAAATATCTATCACCCTAAAAAACTTCTTACTCTAGCAAGACCACACAAATAACTATGAATAAGATCAAGAACACCATTAGTGTCATGAATACTCTTAAAAGAAGTTCTGACTTGCTTTCCCATTTGACATTCCTTACATACTGGATTATGAGGCTTCACAATATTAGGTATATCTCTAATTGTCTTAGTTGAACCGATCTTTATAATGCAATCAAAATTCACATGACACAACCTCTTATGGCATAGCCAACTCTCATAAATATGTGCAATCAAACATGTCTTCTCACCAGAGTTCAAATGAAAGATGTTACCTTTAGTCTGAGTACAGGTTGCAATCTCTAATCTATATCTATTAATAATTTTGCATTTTCCATCCTTGAACTGTAATTCAAATCCCTTATCCACCAACTGTCCTACACTCAAAATATTATGCCTTAAACCTTCAACATAATAAACATTATCAGTGTTATGCTTATCATCCAATGATATAGTTCCTCTAATAAGTCAATGATGAACCACTAGTACCAAACCGGTACTAAGAGGGGGGGGTGAATCAGTACAAACACAAATACAGTCAAAAACTGGTTTGACAGCAAATGCTCCAAATGACTGACAAATAGGGATACCAGTAAAGTGGAGTGCAACCGGTAACATCCAGTATATCTCAATCAGTCATGAACCAGTCACTCAATAAGCTTTCCTCTTAGCTCAATACTATAGTATCATTATATTCTCATGCATAAACCAGTAAATTTGACCATCAGATCTTCACAACAATGAGTTCAATATGTTTTATAGATAGGCATAAAACATAGAACCTTCATGTGCTTAACAGGTAAAACAAAGCATCACAAGACAGAAGCATTTCACATGACACACATATTTTTCATGTGGAAACCCAACTAGGAAAAACCATGGTGGGGATGAATACCTACAAGATACTTTTTGAACTCTTTAGAAGTCCACTCTATTAGGAGCCTTGTTCGGTTAAGGACATTACAATAGGTTCTAGTAGGAACCGATCCTGTTAAGGATCACCCAGTTAAGAGTTAAACCCGATAGGATCACCTTGTTAAAGGATTTCAAGAACTCAATAGCTGAAAGGATCTCCTAAGTTTCTCTAGCTTCTCAGAACTCATTAGCCTCAAGTTACCATGTTAAGGGATTTGAAACAAGTTGGTTAAGACCACCCAATTTAAGGGATTTTGAATCAAGCCAGTTAAGGCTACCCTGTTAGGGGATTTTACAACTATTGAAGTGGTTAGAGATCAACAGGTATTACAATGATGTGTTAACAGCACTTAATGCTAATGCAGATCCGTTTAGGCTCCTCTTTTCCTTCTGCACATTCACTTTGCAGGTATCTCTTATCTCCTTTGGTCTGGCAAGAATCACGTATCACTTTCCTTGGATACACACTCACAACTTTTGCCAACAACCTCAGAAAGAAACCCAACATCGACCTTATAGGAAACATATAGGTCGGTAGCAAAAACCCTAAACCCTAAACCTATTAGGTTAAGCAATTCAAATGGTTCGATCCTGACCATTGAATCATGCTGCAGTAAATGCAACAATCTTGAATTGATCTCAAGACATTCTCCATCGTCCATTATCCACCATTTTCATGGTAGCTGATAACCCATCACGCGTTATCACCGTTTGATAGACTTTGAACATTCCCAAGGTAGATAGGAATAGTCATCTTCATGCAAGATCCTTCATGCACACAGAGCTTACGTGGCAACATGATTTGTCCTTCATCATACTGCTAACTCATCACACAAAGATTACCGATTGAGTCACACAGACTTGAGGTACTCCAATTGGAAACCCCGAAGTGGAAGCTACCTACCAACCTATAGTCATACAATGCTTCCATGTGTTGGTTCCCATAACTACATGCTGGTTCACCTTGAACAAATATGTTGCTTCACTTTCCTTGAACAAATATGCCGCTTCACTTTGGCATATAAACTGGTTCATACATATGCCTGTTCCTCTCTCTTCACTTATCACATGTGCCGGTTCACACTATGTCTCATATTGACATCAATGACAACATATAATATCATTATGTCTTCATGTCAGTTTACATAATGCCATGTTGGTTTACATAATGCCAACAATCTCCCCCTTTGGCATTGATGGCAATATACAAAATATATCTTCTCTGCTTCACATCTTCTCCCCATTTTCTGTAGATATCTTACAAAAGATATCTTCTCTGCTTCACATCTTCTCCCCATTTGCTGCAGATATCTTTTCGGTTCACTCCTTCTCCCCCTTTGACAATAATGCCAAAGTGGAGGTACAATCATCACTGTTCCATCATGTTGCTCCCCCTGAGGAGTAGCATCCTTCAACACACCAATCAATCAAAACTTTGTCTTTCTAGTACCTGACTGATGTGGAACAATCACTTTTAGTTCACCTCCTGAATGGGTAATACCCCTAATTCACCTCTCAAATGCACAAAAGTTGTCTTTGGAAGAGGCTTGGTGAATATGTCTGCTAACTGTTCCTTACTGGACACATGCTCCAGTGCAATTTCTTTATTCTAAACCTTTTCCCTCAAGAAATGATACTTAAGCTCTAAATGCTTGGTTCTAGAATGTAAAACTGGATTCTTTGATATATTGATAGCACTTGTCTTATCACAGAATATACTTACCGGTTCAGATACAGGGATCTTGAATCCTTCCAGTACATGCTTCATCCAGATTGTCTGAGTGTAGTTCATGAAAACTGCAACATACTCTACTTTCACTGTAGACTGAGAGATACAACTCTTCTTTTTACTCATCCATGAGACCAGTCTACCATCGAGAAAGAATGCACCACCGTTTGTGCTCTTCCGGTCATCCACATTACCAGCCCAATTAGCATCTATGAACACTTTCAGATTGAAATTATTGTTGTATGGGTACCACAATCCATAGTCAACTGTTCCCTTCAGATACCTAAGAATCCACTTGACTGCAATCAAGTGAGATTCTCTTATACTCTTCTGGAACCTTGTAGTGATGCCATCAACTAGTGCAGAATCATCCTCCTTTGTCAATTTGCAACTAGTCACCATCAGTGTACCAACCGGTTTGTTGTCTTCCATGCCAAAAGTCTTCAACACCTCTTTGACATATTTGGACTGAGTGATGAAGATTCCATCTTCCATCTGTTGGATCTACAGTTGAATGAAGAACTTAATCTCCCCTATGAGTGACATCTCAAACTCTTTCTTCATCTCATCAACAAACTCATGACTCATCTTGTCATCTCCACCAAAGATGATGTCATCAACAAAAACTTCATAGATCAGAATTTGATCTCCTTTAGACTTCAAGTAGATATTTCCATCTTCACTTGTTCTCTCAAATCCAATCTTCACAAGATGGGAATGTAGGCGCTCATACCATGCCCTAGGTTCTTGCTTTAGACCATATAATGATTTATGTAGCCTACATACCATGTCACTATCTTCAGATAGGGTAAACCCATCTGGTTGCTCAATATACACCTCCTCTTCAAGTACACCATTTAGGAATGCAGATTTTACATCCATTTGATATACCTTGAATCTCTTAAAAGCTACATATGCAAGAAGCATACAAACTCCTTCCAATCTGGCTATAGGAGCAAAGGTTTCCCCATAGTCTTCACCTTCTTCTTGAGCATATCCTTTGCATACCAGTCTGGCTTTATTCCTAATCACTGAGCCATCCTCATTCAACTTATTTCTGAACACCCATTTGGTGCCAATGACATTTTTATGCTCTAGTCTGGGTACCAAGGACCATGTACCATTTTTCTCTATCTGGTCAAGTTCTTCTTATGTTGCCTTGATCCAATCTTCATCTTTATGAGCCTCTTTGAATGACTTAGGCTCAAATTTAGAGATCATACATGAGTTTTCTCTAATCTTTCTTCTGGGAAGGATTCCTGCATCCTTATCACCTATGATCTACTTGGGATCATGATTCAATTTGACATACTGAGGAATGGTCTTAACTGGTCCTTCTTGCTTTTCTTCTTCATCCTCATCTTCATCAGTATCAGCATTCACTGGTTTAGGAACACTGTTACTGGTACTTGGTTTACTGACAACTGGTTCCCAGAAGGTTGCAACCGGTTCATTTACAACTTGCTCACTGCTGGTTTCCTCAGTATTCTCAGAGGATTCATCAACTCTTACATTGATGCTTTCCATAATTCTCTGAGTCCTATTGTTGTAGCACTTGAAAGCTTTACTCTTGGTGGAATATCCTAGAAATATTCCTTCATCACATTTAGCTTCAAATTTGCCTTGATGTTCAATCCTCTTGATGTAACATTTTCTACCAAATACCTTAAAGTAGTTAACCACAGGTGTCTTACCGGTCCAATACTCATAAGGAGTTTTGTCCTTACCCTTTTTGATGAGTACCCGGTTCATAGTGTAGACTGCAGTGCTCACCGCTTCTCTCCAAAAGGTGTGAGCAACCTTTCCTTGGATCAACATGGTTCTAACTGCTTCAACCACAGTCCGGTTATTCCTCTCTGCTAGGCCATTCTGCTATTAAGTCCGGGGGGCAGACAACTATCTCCTGATGCCAAATTCTTCACAATACTTGTTGAATTCACTAGAAGTGAATTCCCCTCCTTGATCAGTTCTGAGACATTTGATCCTTTTATCACTTTCCTTCTCCACTAATGCTCTGAAAGCTTTGAATTTCCCAAAAGCTTCAGACTTGTCTTTCAAGAATGTGACCCACATCATTCTTGAGCAGTCATCGGTGAGAATCATGAAGTACCTATCACTCTGCACACTTCTAGTTTTCATAGGACCACATAAATCAATATGCACAAGATCAAGCAAGTTGTCAGCAGTGAAAGATTTACCCTTAAAGGTTGAGGAAGACATTTTCCCCAATTGACATTCTCTACACAAGGTATTACCTAGTTTTCTCAGTACCGGCAACCCTCTAACTGCCTTGATCTTACTAGCCTTCACAATGTTATCAAAGTTCACATGGCAGAATCTCCTATGCCATATCCAGCTATCATCAAGCTTAGCCATAAGACATGTACTTATATTTGCATTCAGATGAAATAGGTTACCTTTAGTCTGCATGTCGGTGGCTACCAATTTACCATCTTTACCTTTGATTCTGCAAACTCCATTCTTGAATTGCAGAGTGAGACCACTGTCATTTAGCTAGGCAACACTTACAAGGTTGTGTCTAAGACCATCAACCCAATACACATTGTCAGCACTACTCTTTCCATTCAAAGAGATGGACCCTCTACCTTTGACCATGCATGGTGCATCATTGCCAAAGCGAACCACACCACCATCATACTCCTCTAAGGATAGAAACTTGCTCTGGTCACCAGTCATATAGTGAGAATAGCCACTGTCAATGATCCACTCATTGGAATCATCAAACTGAGAGACAAGAGCCTTCTTGTCTGCCACATCTTCCTCTACAGCAACAAACACAATGTCTTCATTCTCTTCATATTTTGATTCCTCATTTGTGACACCTTCATCAACTGCCACAAAACAATTTCTCTGGTTTCCTCCTTTGAATTTCTTGAACCTTTCCGGTTTATCCTTGTTGTCACTATTAGGACAGTTCATAGCAATATGTCCTATCCGGTTACAGGAGAAACATTTCAAAGGAAGCTTACCTTTGTATTTACCAGTCCCTTTTGGAAATCTCTTGGCAAGAAGAGCTTCAAATTCCATCAGAAACTCTTCATCCTTCATTTCTCTATTTTGATTAGGTTCCCCACTAGTGCTAGCCTCTTTTCCTTTTCTGGATGGTATAGCAGAAGCTTTAAAAGTTGATTCTATCTTTTGAACACTACCATCAAAATTATTCAGCTCATAGGCTGTCAACTTGGCTATGATGGAATCCAAGGATGCCTTAGACTTGTCTATTGATCTCAACTCCTGAATAGCAGCAACCCTTATTGCATAGACTGGCAACAGGGATCTCAGGACTTTGCTTACCACGGTGGAATCTTCTATTTTGCCACCTACACTCTTTATTTCTCCAACAACTATTTTGATTCTTATTCCATACTGTTGAATGGTTTCTCCTTCAACCATCTGCATGTCTTCAAAATTTCCTCTCAAGCTCTCTTCCTTAGCTTGTTTTACATGCTCATCACCACCATAGATATTTTCAAGAGCATCCCATACATCTTTGGGATTTGCCTTGTCCTGAACATCAATAAATTCAATGTCAGATAGGCTACTGATGAGGACTTCCATGCCTTACCCATTTTCTTGTATCTCTCTCTTTTGCTCATCGGTGAGAGTACCGGTAGGAACAACATATACATTTTCAACATAACTCTAGTGTTGAACACCCATGCTTTTGATGAATATCTTCATCCTATCTTTCCATATACCAAAATTTTCCCTGTTAAACTTTGGACCTTCCCTCTTCATCATTTGACTAGGATCTTTTCCTCAAGCGGTTAAGCTTACAACATAGAGGACCTAGAGTGCTCTGATACCAATTGATAAGTCAATGATGAACCACTAGTACCAAACTGGTACTGAGAGGGGGGGGGTGAATCAGTACAAACATAAATACAGTCAAAAACTGGTTTGACAGCAAATGCTCCAAATGACTGACAAACAGGGATACCAGTAAAGTGGAGTGCAACCGGTAACATCCAGTATAGCTCAATCAGTCATGAACCGATCACTCAATAAGCTTTCCTCTTAGCTCAATACTACAGTATCATTATATTCTCATGCATAAACCAGTAAACTTGAACATCAGATCTTCACAACAATGAGTTCAATATGTTTTATAGATAGGCATAAGACATAGAACCTTCATGTGCTTAACAGGTAAAACAAAGCATCATAAGATAGAAGCATTTCACATGACACACATATTTTTCAAGTGGAAACCCAACTAGGAAAAACCACGGTGGGGATGAATACCCACAAGCTGCTTTTTGAACTCTTTAGAAGTCCGCTCTGTTAGGAGCCTTGTCTGGTTAAGGACATTACAATAGGTTCTGGTAGGAATCGATCCTATTAAGGATCACCCGGTTAAGGGATACCCGGTAGGGTCACCTTGTTAGAGGATTTCAAGAACTCAATAGCTGAAAGGATCTCCTAAGCTTCTCTAGCTTCTCGGAATTCATTAGCCTCGAGTTACCCGGTTAAGGGATTTGAAACAAGCTAGTTAAGACCACTTGATTTAAGGGATTTTGAATCAAGCCAGTTAAGGCTACCCTGTTAGGGGATTTTACAATTTTTGAAGTGGTTAGAGATCAACAGGTATTACAATGATCTGTTAACAACACTTAATGCTAATGCAGATCCGTTTAGGCTCCTCTTTTCCTTCTACACATTCACTTTGCAGGTATCTCTTCTCTCCTTTGGTCTGGCAAGAATCACGTATCACTTTCCTTGGATACACACTCACAACTTTTGCCAACAACCTCAGAAAGAAACCCAACATCAACCTTATAGGAAACATACAAGTCGGTAGCAAAAACCCTAAACCCTAAACCTGTTAGGTTAAGCAATTCAAACGGTTTGATCCTGACCGTTGAATCATGCTACATTAAATGCAACAATCTTGAATCGATCTCAAGACATTCTCCATCGTCCATTATCCACCGTTTTCATGGCGGCTAATAACCCATCACGCGTTATCACCATTTGACAGACTTCGCACATTCTCGAGGTAGATAGGAATAGTCATCTTCATGCAAGATCCTTCACGCACATAGAGCTTACATGGCAACATGATCTATCCTTCATCATACTCCTAACTCATCACACAAAGATCACCGATTGAGTCACACAGACTTGAGGTACTCCAAAGGGAAACCCCAAAGTGGAAGCTACCTACCAACCGGTAGTCATACAATGCTTCCATGTGTTGGTTCACCTTGAACAAATATGCCACTTCACTTTCCTTGAACAAATATGCCGCTTCACTTTGGCATATAAATCGGTTCATACATATGCTGGTTCCTCTCTCTTCACTTATCACATGTGCCGATTCGCACTATGTCCCATATTGACATCAATGACAACATACAATATCATTATGTCTTCATGTCGGTTTACATAATGCCATGCTAGTTTACATAATGCCAACATCCTCTTCCTCCGATCATTCATGCTTTGTCATCTCCAAATCTAACAAGACCACCATCAAATTCTTGCAAAGATAAAAAACTTCCTTTTTTCTCCAGTCATATGATGTGAACATCCATTGTCTATCGCCGATTCATCTATGTATTCAACTTTAGCAGCAAGGGCCTTCTCTTCATTATGAATGACAGGTTCTGGAGTATCTTCCTTGATAGCTAGGAATACCCATTCCTTTCCATTGTTGGATCCACTAGTTGAATCTTTTGTTGATTCATCATCAGAATCATCAGTTACACTTTCCTCATCTGCATAGTAGCATGATTTATTTGTGTTCCTCTTGTACTTATGCTTGTTTTTATATTCATGGTTAGGCCTAAAAGATAATATAGCTTTCTCCTCAAATCTTGAATTCCTCTCAGGACATCTAGATAATAGGGCTTCAAGTTCTTCAAACATTTGAAAGGTGATTTTCCTTCATACTTACTTCCTGTTGGAACTTTAGGTACTCTTCTAGAAAATAGGGCTTCAAGTTCTTCAAACTCTTCATCTTGTTTCATCATATCCTCCAGTTCCTTCGCATATAATTCTTTCCAATCACTCTTTCCGGTTGATGATGCAGATGCCTTGAATGTAAAATTTGTATTTGCAGCTCCTTGAGGACCAAATTCTTCAAGCTCAAAAGCATATAGCTTTCCAACCAAAGTATCCCTATTAACAGAAGTGTTAGAAATAGTTCTCAGCTCATTAATTGCAGTAGCCTTCATCTTGTAAGCAAATGGCAAAGCTCTCAATACTTTAGAAACAATCTCATCTTCACTCAGAGATCCAGCACAACATTGAATTCTCAAGACAGTTTCATTACCTCTTTCCATAAAAGTTCTAATCCTTTCATCTTCCTCCATTCTTAGGTTCTCATACCTTACCCGGTAGCCATCAAGTTTAGTAATTTTAATAGTAGGGTCACCTTCATTCAGAGTCTCCAACTTCTCCCATATAGCCTTTATAGATGATTTTTCTATTAATCCCATTACTTGTTGATCTGAAAGGGCACTCAAGAGGGCTTCTCTAGCCCTACAGACATTTTCAATTTTCTTATCCAAGTCTTTCGGAGGAGGGTTGCCAGATGTCAGATCATAAGGGGTATACCCTTTCTCAATGATCTCCTTGCTAAGACATCTCTGATGAGTCTCCATCTAAAGCTTCCATACTCTGTAATTTGTTCTTTCAATCCTAGGGTTGTCCTTTTAGTAAGCAATTTTAGTTGTATGATTAGTCACCATAGGATCTTGCTCAAGCAGTTAAGCTTCTGTAGAGAGGACCAAGCTCTGATAACAATTGTTAAGATAACCGGTGAACAAGTGAGAGGGGGGGTGATTCAGTTCTTAATAGATTATGAAACTTTAAGCACACAAAACCTTTTACCGAAATGAATAAACCAAATACCAGAATATAAGATATATCAATTAAGTAGAGACATAAACCATAAACCAAATACCATGCATCCACAACACATAACACCAAGATTTGTATGTGGAAAACCTGGTAAAGGTAAAAACCATGGTGGGAAGCCTATCCATAGTCAGATAATACTTCTGCAGTAGGTATGTGATTACAATAAGGGTCCTACACATGCAGGAAGGCCAATCGCCTAAAGTGCACTGCTCATCACAAAGGAACCTCACTGACTACAAAATAAATCTAGACTACAATCCGGAAATAAGAATGAACTGCAAGAATAGCATCTCCTACGCCTGAGTACAATTCTAGTTAAGCTCAATACCAAAGGTCTTAAACCTCTTACACAAACCCAATTCGATCACCTATGATTGATCAAACTTTCTGCATATGATTACAAATTTATTCATACACAAATAATCCCATAACCATGACCACATGCCATGATCTACAAAGAGATCTTGCATCATATTTATACCAACCTGGGACCTAAATAATTGGATCAGCCACCTAAAAGATAATACAATAAATCCATTACATAAACCCACAAACCAATGATAAACCAAGTCGTCCTAAGACCAGAACAAAATTAACCAAATAATAAATCAAACTAGTAATGCATCAAGAGCATCTGCCAATGTGTTACATAAACCAATCCATAACCTAGTAGAATAACATAGAATAGTTCCAATGCTAAATGCTAACACCATCGATCAACTGGAACATAAACACGATAACCATCAGCATCCTGAAAACCATCTAGAAGCTGCACCAACACCACTTATCAAATCCATCAAAATATCTTCAACAAAGCACTATCGATAAAACCCTTACCGGTAACCAAAAGGCTTACAAGAACATATGATAGCTTTTGGATCACCAAATCCCAAACCAACTGAATGTGACAAGCATCTAAATCACATGAATGACCGAACCAAACCAATTCCACCAATCAGAATATACCATAGATAAATCTCTTGATCATCACCAAATTCCAACCACTCTATTGGAATCTGGT
The DNA here is from genome assembly GCF_030272615.1 of Cryptomeria japonica. NCBI lineage: Eukaryota > Viridiplantae > Streptophyta > Pinopsida > Cupressales > Cupressaceae > Cryptomeria > Cryptomeria japonica. The sequence goes on from NC_081412.1 coordinate 455,119,269, forward strand.
AGACAACCAAATAAGCTAGTGTTGACATCAATGCAACACATAATCAATTCCTCCAAATTGCCAACAATCTCCCCCTTTGGCATTCATGGCAACACTAGATGTGAAAAAAATCCAAGTGCCAAGAAATCCCAAACAAGTCTCATCCCCAAGTCCTTCAAATTATCTTTCCCTTGTACCAATAATATTGTTGAATATGGACTCTTCATTATGCTCAAAACATCTATTCAATGGAGCATCACAGATATTGTCATTTATAGAGACCCACGGCTAGTTATCAAACAAGTAAATGATGAATATCAAAAAAAAGATGATAAACTCCTCCCATATAAACAAATGGTTGGTGATCTTAAACAAAACTTCTAGAACATCATATTTGGTCAGAAACCAAAAGCACAGAACAAAGAAACCAATGCAATGGCTACCATTAGCTCTATTATCACAGTTGAATCTGATAGCCCTAAATATGAGTTCCTAGTTGAACAGCTCCTTCAACTAGCATTTGTAACATCACACAAATAAATGGTGTGCAAAATTATTGGATCCTAATCACCCTAGTACCATGACTTACACATCTACCTTAAAGATAATACTATTCCACCCAACATATCTTGTAATGACCACCGCAACCTCATTCATCATTGTTCCAAATTTATCCTTATAGAAGAAATTATATATCATCGCAGATATCATGACATCCTCACTAGATGTTTAGATTTGAATAAAGCTAATCTTGCAATGAAAGAAGTACACGTCAGAACTTGTGGTGCTCATACAAGTGGATATGTTCTTGCTAAATATCTCTTAAGAGTGGGATATTACCAGCCCATTAAACATGATTGTTTTCAACTTGTTAACAATTGTCTATCTTGTCAACTGCATGGAGACTTGATTCATGTTCCAACTCAAAATTTGCAACCGATAATAATGTTAGGAACCGGAAGGACAACTGAGAGGGGGGGTTGAATCAGTTATCAATTGATTTCAACCCAGTTATAACTTAATCAAACTTAAAACTTAATACCGGTAAACCAAACTTAATGTCGGTTGACAGATTAGCAGTTAATATCAATACCGGTGAAACTTAATGCATGAAACAGAAAGAGAAACAACATCCACAACACATAAAACGGAGATTTTGACGTGGAAACCCTGTAAAAGGGAAAAACCATGATGGGAAACCTTACCCACAATTAGATGATACTACTACATATAGTATGTGTATACAAATGGGGTTTGCACGTGCAGAAAGGCCAATCGCCTAGAGCACACTACTCAAATGCGATTCGCAATGACTACAATAGGATGGTTAAATCCTAGAATAATGTACTTCTCAAAATAGCATCTCCAATGTTGGATTCAGTACCGGTTAAGCTCTGATAAACACCTTCAAACCTTCCTTGAACCTTCTCTATGGTCTCATAATATGATCTTCAATATTCACACATACCATGTTACAATACCATACCATTATCTCATAAATGAGATTTTACATATATACAAAACCTAAGACCAAATGTGTAGGTCGGCTCACTAAGAATATTACAATTAAATTGATTACAAATAAGTCTTGATGTGAGAATCAGGTTAGCTCAATAAATTTATAATAATATCCAATCAATAAATCATTTCCATAACGTGTCATGCTGATCTGGAATAGATAACGCATACCGGTCCATAACCTAGACCAAACTACCAATAATAGAAAATATGTTAACCCGATTAGACCAATAACCAAAATACCAAAATAAAGTATCCAAACCATGTCTTTGATGTAATCAAGTGATCTCTAGATGATAACAAGTCATCATTAGTGTCAGTGAACAATATAACCTATCGATGAGCATATACCGGTGGCTGTGCATAAGTCATTGACCTTGTCGATGAACATAATGTGTTAGTTCAATAGTAAACCAATATAACCATAGTGCCAAATCAACAATATAGATCTCTAAAAGGATAAGTGTTGACATCAATTACAAAACTAATGCAACACATCCATAATACCAACAATCTCCCCCTTTGGCATTGATGGCAACACTAGATGGAAAAACATCTATGTGCCAAAACAGAATGCCAAAAATCAAAAACCAACAATCTCCAAAATAGATCAATACCAGAAATCAAAACCAAAATACAAAGAGTATATATCTCTCCAAAGAATGTTTTTCCATGGATATCTCTCCCCCTTTGACATAAAATGCCAAAGCAGTTAAGAATAAAATACCCGAACATAAAACCAACTACTCCCCCTGAGAAGTAACTCTGCTCCATCAAAGCCGGAAAAAAACATTTCTATATTAGCTTTTGTTGGTTTGATGCCAATCTTCAATCATCTAAGTCTCTGTCAGTGAGGGTATTACCACGAGCTGCTCTCTAAGATATTCAAAGGTTTCCTTAGGCAAAGGTTTGTTAGGCCCAATATGGAAAGCTAATGTACTGAGAGGGGAGGGGTGAATCAGTACTTCAAATCCTTTCTTAAACAATATCTTTACTATTATGCATAAACCAAAAACTGATGTAACATAACATAAAGCTAAAACAAATAAATAATAATCATACATGATTCACTCCATAACACATATATTTTAGTTACGCAGAAACTCTTGGTTAGAGAGAAAAATTGTGGTGGGGATGGCAACCACAACTTCACTACTGCAATAATAAAGGTTGCTCGATTAGAGCTACATGTTCAGCTATTTCTGATAGCTTACTTTGTTAGGAGTATCAAGATCATTAGATCTACCTTGCTAAAGGATTTTACAACACTTAATCTAAATGTTGCACCTGGTTAAAGGCTTTATAATTTATAGACTTTGTTAGAGTCTTTTACCATGTTAAAGGTTTCTCTTACAACTTCAAAATATTACAATAAAATCTTTACAAATATCTGCAACTTTACATCTGGAATGTTATAGCAGATTCTATGTGCTCAAAATGAGATTACCTTGCTTATAGCATACCTCGGTAACCCATAGAATAACTCGGTAAACCCTTCTGTTTACTTTGTTCTTTGACTGTTTTCTAGAATCCTTCTCGATGACCTCTGTGTCTCTGTAACAGTCATAACACTCAGTGCATTCTTATGTATCACACATGTCTTACTTTGTACACCTCCATATCTTTCTCTATCACACTTTTACCCTTAATCTGTGTTGTATAAATAGATCTCTTATGTCGGTGATCTGATTCATTGCTTCGATCTTACAAACATGATTTATCGAATGAATAACCATGCAAAATATTTCATTGGTTAGATGACCTCAACATCATACACAATCTTTAAGTGCAATTTCCAATGTGATAACGGTTCTATGTTCCTCGATCTTAAGTGCAATTTCCAATGTGATAACGGTTCTATGTTCCTCGATCTTGTAACATGTTTTCCCATGTGTGTCTAGATTCAATGAATTTGGTAACATGTTTCACTCGGTGTATCATTATTTATGCTCGGTAGACATGGAATGTTACTCGGTAGACAGCTCGGTGTATACTGAGCTCCATGACTACTTTCTTCTATAATTGATTGTTTTGTGCTTATCAACTGAATGATTCGGTAGAGGTAACCGACTAGAGTATATAGAATGACTTTGGATATAAAACTAATGGCAACTTGATAAGTAGTAACAATCTCCCCTTTCGACATTAGTTGAGATGTTTGACAAAACTATTTTCAAAGTCATAACTCAAAAATCTATATACTTGCAAAATTTGACTAAACAGATAGTATATACATTAGTCAATGAAATAGTATATTCAGATATACTCCCCTTATCAATATATTGTACAAAACTCTGATTTTGCATGCTCGGTGATCAATGTTCTGTGTTAATTGCTCGGTTCACTGCTCTGTTCTCTATCAAAATTGACTCTGCAATTTGAATACTCTGTTTTGTTCGGTATATACTCCCCCTGTATACCACATTCCCTTGTAAGCTTTGATATGATACTCACTCCCCCTTTTTGACAAACATTAAAACTTAGTTACCATTCGGTGGTGGCAACTGGTCAAAAATGGATTTGTACTTTGTCCTTGTTGGCAATATTGCATTATAATAGACAATGAAAGATTGTTGACATTTCAATAAGGATATTGAGAAGGTTGTTGATGATTATGGACATAACTGATTAAAGATGTTTTACTATCTTGATATTATTATTTTGTCATTGATGTCAAGAAATTGATTTTCTAATTTAGTATGATGTTGCCATATCTTGAGAAGTACGATATGAAGATTATAAAGAAGTCAGTAAAGACACAGGAAAGAATATGATGAATAAGGGGATAAGTTATTCAATGGGCAACTCTACCGAGTCAGACAATGATGAGATCTTGATGTTTTAGATTGTTTTAACATCATACATATGTTGTAAAATGCAAAGGTTAATACTATACTATGTTATCAAGCAAAGAACCTAGTCAGTAAACCCTAAGGTTATCGCTATCGGTTAATGAAGGCAGAATGTCTACCGAGTGAAGTTTAGTATTTACCGAGTTGTAACCAAGCTTTAACAGAATGCATTAAATGTTTACATGTGATATTTAATGAATGATGTTGATGAGCTGGAATGGATCAATGATTGGTAAGTCATGGAAATAGTTTGTTAATGAATCTAAGGCAATGGAAAATCAGCAAGAAGATCTACAGCTCATATTGAACCGCATTACCCTAACACAAGTTCCAAGGTGAATATGCAAGTTCCAAGGTGGGATAAAACATTTTCAAATCGAAAGATACATTGAACCTGGACAAGATTGAAGATCTGATGGCTATGATTGATCAGGGGAAATGTGATCAATGAGATTAAGCGGTTAGAAGATTGTTTATAAATAGGAAACTGTTGATAAATAATGTATGCGGGCAAGTGTATGCATAGGGATGCTACATAGTGATTACCAAGCACAGAAGCTTGAAGACCTATTAGAATAATAGAGTATTGATGCCCAGCAGATAGACAAGATTAGATCTATGTCTAGATTGTACTGAGCAAATAGGAATCTGCTTTAGCATTTTAGATGTGAAGTTGCAGATAGATTTTTATTACTGTTATTTTGTGAAAGTGACAGGAAATCTCTTAACCGAGTGGACTTAATAGTCTTATATGTAAATCCTCTAGCAAGGTGACATTCTGATTGAGTGTTTGAAATCCTTTGACAAGGTCACTTCTAACAAAGTGAAGATCCTAACAAATCTAAGGGAAATCCCTTAACCGAGTCACATCTAGTAATGTGTTTGTAATCTTTAACAGGATTTGCTTTTAACCGAGCATACTCTAGAAGAGTATATTTCTTAGTGGGTCCAAAATCCCACAGTGGTTTTTCCCTATTTGGTTTTCCATGTTAAATCTAGTGTTATGAGGTTTATATTGTTCATATGCTTTTGAGTTTGCATGTTTGACAATTTTTGGTTATATGACTAATATATGTGCTACTGAGGTTGAATCTGATGTTTTTATGGATGATTAAGTTTGTATGATTCACCCCCCCCCCTCATCTTTTTGGCTATTGGATCTGTACTTATATTAAGTATCAGAACTATCAATTGGTATCAGAGCTTTGGACTCCGAAAGGAAAGTTTAAAGGCACTTGAGTTAAAGATCCAAAGATGTATAAGAGGGATGCACCTAAGCTGAATAAGTCAAGTTTCTTTACATGGCAGAAAAGGATGAAGCTACATCTATCAGGAGTTGGAGAATATGCTATATAATATCTAGAGAATGATTTTGTTGCACTGAGCACCTATCCATTGACTATGGAAGAGATAAAGGCGAAGCAAGAACATATTCAAGCAATGATTGAAATAACATCTGCATTGACCGATTTTGAGTTTAATGATCTAGAAGGATGTATTGATGCAAAGGCAATGTGGACTAAGTTCATATCTGTATATGGAGGAGATGAACATGTTCAAAGAGCAAAAGTAGATAGTTTAAGAGGACAACTTGAATCCATGAGGATGAATGAAGGTGAGAACATAACCCAGTATAGTACAAGACTAAAGGAGATTGTAAATCAAATCAAAGGAGCAGGAGGAACTATTGAAGAAAAGGATGTGGCAAGTAAGTTGTTAAGAACCCTTCTACCTACCTATGCAATTTGAGTCTCTGCAATCAATGAATTGAGGTCTGTACCTAATATGCCAGTTTCCTTGGATGCTACTATTGGTAAGCTACATGCATTTGAGTTAAGTAATTTTGATAACAGTGGGTCATCAGTAAATAAAGTTGAATCTCCATTTAGTTCTTTTCATCTGAATGAATCTAATGATTACAATGAAAGAAAGTATAAGTACTCTGAAGGAGATCACAGTGGAGAAAGTGAAAGATTTTGGAAGAACATGGAGGAGGTACACAAACTGTATGAAGAAATCAGAAAGCAAGAAGAGTTTGAAGCACTATTGGCCAAAAGGTTATCGAGAGGCAAAGGTAAGTATAAAGGAAAACTACCTTTGAAATGTTTCAATTATGATAAGAATGGACGTATGGCTTCTAACTATCCTAACAAGGATTTCATTGAAAAGAGAGATTACCTAGATGACAGATAGAAAGATAATCATTACAAAGGACACCGAGACTTCAGAAGAAGAGATAGAAAGACATGCTTAATTTTTGATGAGGAATCTGACGATGATAAATCAGATGAGACTGATACAAAGGAAGTTGTTTATGTGGCTATCAAGGATGGATAAGATGAAGAAAGGTATGAAGAAAAAGCCCTAATATCTCACATAAACACTAATGATTCTTGGATTATAGATAGTGGATGCTCACATCATATGATAGGAGATAAACACAAGTTTGTTATGTTAGAAGATTATGATGGAGGCTATGTTAGATTTGGTAATGATGCACCATGTCCGGTAAGAGGTAAAGGATCCATAACACTTCTTGATAATGCAAGATGCAATGATGTTTATTGGGTTGAAGGTTTGAAATACAATTTGTTGAGTGTAGCACAGCTAAACAACATAGGTTACCAAATAGAATTTCATAAAGGAATTGTCAAAGTTCATGACAAGAATGGAAAGTTAGCTACTACCAGGACACAAACAAAAGGTAATACATTTCACCTTGACTCAACTCACAATAAGTGTTTGCATGCAAAGATTGATGATACCTGGCTATGGCATAAAAGGTTTTGTCATGTTAATTTAGATAATTTGATCAAAATAAGTAAGAAGCACCGAGTAAGAGGTCTACTGAGTCTTGAAAAACCTGAGAATGTTATGTGCTGAGGATGCCAGATGTGTAAGATGACAAGATCAAGCTTTACAAGTAAGTCCTACACTTCTAAGGGAATTTTAGATCTTGTGCACACTGATCTTTGTGGTCTTATGAAAGTTCAAAGTTATTATGGTGATAAGTATTTCATATTATTTGTGGATGATTATTCAAGGATGATGTCAGTAATGTTTTTAAAAGAAAAATCAGAAGCTTTTCAAATGTTTAAATGGTACAAGGCTAGAGTTGAAAATGAAACAGGAAGACAACTGAAATGTCTTAGATTAGATAGAGGAGGAGAGTTCACATCTGATGAGTTCAACCTATTTTGCAATGATCATGGTATTAAAAGACAAGTCCCTGCACCAAGAACTCCACAGCAGAATGGAATAGCTGAAAGAAGAAACAGATCTATTGTGGATTGTGCTAGAACACTAATGATTGAGAGGAAGGTTCCATAAACATTTTGGAGAGAAGCAATAAGCACAACTATTTACACCTTGAACCGAGTTCAATTGAAGAAAGGTACTTTGAAGACACCTTATGAAATCTGGTATGGCAAGAAACCCAATGTAAGTTATTTTAAAATCTTTGGAAGTAAATGTTATGTTCATAAAGATGATAGAAATGGAAATTTTGATCAGAAAAGTGAAGAAGGAACATTTCTAGGTTATTCTTCCAGAAGCAAAGCATTTAAATGTCTGATCAAATCATCTAACAAAATAGTAGAAAGTGCAAATGTGAAAATTGATGAATTTGTAGAAAGAAATGATGAAGGAAATTCCAAAGAACCAGAAGACTATGATGAATTTGTCTATGTGCAACCGAGAAGTTCTACCGAGATAACTATTCAAGAAAATGAAGAAAATATCCAGTTATTGAGTGATGAAGAAGATCATACAGAGCCTATCGAGCCTGTATTAGCCAAGTATGTCAGAAGACACCATGCACCAAGTCAGATTATAGGAGATAAGGATGATCCAGCGATGACAAGGAACAAAGTGAGACAGAACACATGTTTGATATCTGAATTTCAACCGAGAATAGTGAAAGAGGCATTTAATAGTGAAGATTGGATAAATGCTATGACAGAAGAGATTGATCAAATCAAGAAGAATGACACATGGACACTGGTCCCAAGACCGAAGGACAAAAATGTAATCAATACAAAGTGGATCTTCAGAAACAAGTTAAATGAAAAGGGTGAGGTCATTCAGAACAAAGCAAGACTAGTTTGCAAAGGTTATGCCCAAGAAGAAGGAATTGATTATGGTGAGACTTTTGCACCTGTTGCTAGACTTGAAGGAGTAAGAACATTGTTGGCATATGATCCTTTCAAAAACTTCAAGGTATATCAAATGGATGTCAAATCTGCATTTCTGAATGGAATGTTAGAAGAAGAAGTTTTCATTGAACAACCTGAAGGATTTGTTGAAGACAATAATAAAGATCAGGTATGCAAATTGAACAAAGCTTTATATGGTCTAAAACAAGCACCAAGAGCATGGTATGAAAGATTGCACTCTTATTTAATTAAGATTGGTTTTATAAGGACAAGTGAGAACAGCAACATGTACATGAAGAATGATGAAAATGGAATACTAATCTCAGCCATTTTTGTTGATGATATTATATTTTGTGGAAATGACTCTTTATGCAAGAATTTTGGAAATGAAATGAGCAAAGAATTTGAGATGTCATTAATCGGTGAGATAAAGTATTTTATAAGTTTACAGATACTGCAAATGAAAAATGAGATTTTCATTACCCAATCCAAGTACATAAAGGAAATCTTGAAGAAATTTGGAATGGAGGATTCAAAACCAGTAAGTACTCCTATGACTACCAATTGTAAACTATCAAAGAATGATGAATCTGCATCTGTTGATGAGAAACTCTACCGATCCATGATTGGAAAGTTGCAATATGTTGTTCACAGCAGGCCAGATATAGCACATGCAGTAGGTATTGTTGCAAGATTCTCTGCAGATCCTAAGGAAATACACATGACAGCAATCAAAAGAATTTCCAGATACTTAAAAGGCACTGAAGAGTATGGCTTAGTATATCAGAAAGGAAATGATTTTGATTTAAAAGTTTATACTGATGCTGATTGGGCAGGCAACATTGATGACAGGAAAAGCACAAGTGGAGGAGCTTTCTTCTTAGGAGAAAGACTAGTGAGTTGGCTTAGCAAGAAACAAGGATGTGTTTCTCAGTCAACAGTAGAAGTTGAATACGTTGCTACAACACTGAATTGTACCAACATTGCATGGATCAAACAACTATTGGAAGGTATAAATGAGAAAGTTACCAAGCTAGTAACTATATTCTGTGACAATACTAGTGCCATTAATATTTCAAAGAATCCTGTTATGCACTCTAAGACAAAGCACATATCTATCAAATATCATTATCTTAGAGAAGAAGCTCAAAAGAAGAAAGTGGTGTTGGAATATGTTAACACAAAGGAGAAAATAGTAGATATCTTCACCAAGCCACTACCAAAGGACACTTTTGAATATCTCAGAAGTAAGTTAGGGGTCCTACCCCTATCTTCTACTCACTGACCAAGTTCGGTGAAAGCATCAATTCGATGACTCTATTGAATATCTTTTGGGGAGTTGATGCTGGAGTGATACACTTTAGAATTTTTTTCTGAAAGTCTATTGGAATTAATACTAGAATAATACAGATAATGATACAGGGAACAGGAATTGAAGACCAATACTCTGACCGAGACTCAGTTGATACACAACAGCGGGAAATAACTTCTTACAGAAAGAAATTATGTTTTAGTTCTATTCTTTTTGGCATTGTTGTCAAAGGGGGAGAAGACTATTATGGGGGAGAAGATCTACCAAAGGGGTAGAAGACCTGAGAAGACTGAGAGAAGACTACAGAATGAAATAAAGACTGAAAACAGAAGAGAAGTCTAATGTATGGGGGAGAGCATTTCAGCATTTCAGAATCACAGCAATCCGAATCTTTTAAAGGTCAAATCAATTGGTTTTGCCATCAATGCCAAAGGGGGAGATTGTTGGCAATATTGCATTATAACAGACAATGAAAGATTGTTGACATTTCAATAAGGATATTGAGAAGGTTGTTGATGATTGTGGACATAACTGATTAAAGTTGTTTTACTATCTTGATATTATTATTTTGTCATTGATGTCAAGAAATTGATTTTCTAATTCAGTATGATGTTGCCATATCTTGAGAAGTATGATATGAAGATTATAAAGAATTTGGTAAAGACACAAGAAAGAATATGATGAATAAGGGGATAAGTTATTCATGGGCAACTCTACCGAGTCAGACAATGATGAGATCTTGATGTTTTAGATTGTTTTAACATCATACATATGTTGTAAAATGTAAAGGTTAATACTATACTATGTTATCAAGCAAAGAACCTAGTTGGTAAACCCTAAGGAACCTAGTCGATAAACCCTAAGGTTATCACTATCGGATACCGAGTGAAGTTTAGTATTTACCGAATTGTAACCGAGATATAATAGAATGCATTAAATGTTTACATGTGATATTTAATGAATGATGCTAATGAGCTGGACCGGATCAATGATTGGTAAGCCATGGAAGTAGTTTGTTAATGAATCTAAGGCAATGGAAAGTTGGCAAGAAGATCTATAGCTCAGATTGAACCGCATTACCCTAACACAAGCTCCACGGTGAATATGCAAGTTTCAAGGCGGGGTAAAACATTTTCAAATCAAAAGATACATTGAACCTGGACAAGATTGAAGATCTGATGGCTATGATTGATCATGGGAAATGTGATCAATGAGATTAAGTGGTTAGAAGATTGTTTATAAATAGGAAACTATTGATAAACAATGTATGTGGGCAAGTGTATGCATAGGGATGCTACATAGTGATTACCGAGCACAGAATCTTGAAGACCTATTAGAATAACAGAGTATTGATTCCCAACAGATAGACAAGATTAGTTCTATGTCTAGATTGTATTGAACAAATAGGAATCTACTTTAGCATTTTAGATGTGAAGTTGCAGATAGATTTTTATTACTATTATTTTGTGAAAGTGACAGGAAATCTCTTAACCGAGTGGACTTAATAGTCTTATATGTAAATCCTCTAGCAAGGTGACATTCTGATTGAGTGTTTGAAATCCTTTGACAAGGTCACTTCTAACAAAGTGAAGATCCTAACAGATCTGAGGGAAATCCCTTAACTGGGTCACATCTAGAAATGTGTTTGTAATCTTTAACAGGATTTGCTTTTAACCGAGCATACTCTAGAAGAGTATATTTCTTAGTGGGTCCAAAATCCCACAGTGGTTTTTCCCTATTTGGGTTTCCATGTTAAATCTGGTGTTATGAGGTTTATATTGTTCATATGCTTTTGAGTTTGCATGTTTGACAATTTTTGGTTATATGACTGATATATGTGCTACCGAGGTTGAATCTGATGGTTTTATGGATGATTAAGTTTGTATGATTCACCCCACCCCCCTCTCATCTTGTTGGCTATTGGATCTATACTTATATTAAGTATCAGAACTATCAGTCCTTGCATCGGTGAGAGTGACAGAGAGAGCATCCTTGACACTGTCCATTAAAGAATTATGCACTTGTATGTCAGCTAATAGTGAAATTAAACCATCTAATGTTCTTCCCTCTTGTGTAGTAGATAAATAGGTGGCTCGGTTGATCTATTCTTGGATGGAAGAAAGATGAGGAATGAATAATGTTTGAAGTGTCATTATGTCCATCCTTATCTTGTGTTCTTCATTCCTTAGTTCCAATTGTTGAGCCATGAGCTTTTGTAACTTTGTATAAAAATTATGAATGGAATTTGGCTCAGTGGTCAACTTATTTGAGAGATCGGTGATCTCTTTCTCAATCACTTCAGTTTTAATCTTGATATCTTTAATGAATAAAGAAAATGTATAGAGTTTCTACAATAAATAAAGAATGTGCTTGAGTTGAGGGGTCAACTCAGCAATAAATTTGACAAGTTTAACTTTGCCAATGGCAATAGCTTTCTATACCTCTTCAATCATTTTTGCAGTGAGCTCCTTGTCTTTTAACTTGCTTAAATATTCAGATGCATCTACTCCAGATGTCTCTATCTTGGTTAGGAGTTCATCCAGTTGAATGTGGATGGCTGCATCTTTTGTTACTTTAGCTTCAGGTAGCATGTCGGTTAAGAGTGCTTTTACCTTCTGAAGTACTTTATTTTTCTTTTGAATAGCCATTTGCTTCTCTTGTTCGGCTTTGGCTTTGCATAGTTCACCGAATTCAATAAGTGCTTGCCCTTTTAATTTGGATATATCAACATTGGGCAACACTATTGGTTTTGACAAATCTAATTTGAAACTATGCTTTTTCATCTTCTTTTCTTTACCTTTCATTGGTTGAACTAAAACAATGGCTTGTGAGGCTTGTTGACCCTCGATAGGTTTGCTCGGTAGAGGCAACACTTTGGTCGGTTCCTTTAGCCTCTGTAGTGTCCTTTGGTGTCTCTAAGCTTGGTGTCTCAGTTGTAACATTTTTAGTGCTAGATGGAGCTTGAGAGGTCTATTCTTGAGAAGTAGCTTCTCCTGTTGTTGACTTGTGACCTTCAGTGCCTTGTTTCGTATCCTGAGGGGCTTCGGTTGAAATGGGTTGATTGACCAAAGGATAGGGCTGAACTTGCTCCAAAATTGATTCACTGGATACAAGTTGGGCATAAGCATTCCCTTCTATCATTTCCTATTCTGGTGCCTCTGTATCCATGATATCTTCATCTACTTGTATGGTGTCAGCAGGGTCTTGCTCAGTGATATCAGGATCTTGTTCGGTGACTTCAACTATTTCAACTTCAGCTTGCTCACCATCATTCTTGTTTCAAAATATTTCTTGCCATTTTTCTTTGGTTTCATTCTCTACATCCAAGTAAAGGCCATTCATCAATTTCAAGCCTTTTTGCTTGACTAGGAATTTTGTGTGGCAGTTTTTCAGATGTTCGATGATCTCATCTACCAACATGTCTGAGAAAAGATGTACCAGACTTCTTTCTCTCATCTATTTCTCTAAGTCCATTTCTTACTTCCACCTATTTTCAATATGCAAATATAATTCATTTGGAAGATATTTACATACTTCCAATGGGACCAATCAGAATTTCAGTAGTGTGCAAATGATAGCTTCTATTTGTCTCTTTTCATGATCAGATCTGGATTCATATTTAACATATCTAAATGCTCCAAATCCACCATATTACTTCAGATTAGCACAAAAATTTTCAACACTATGTACATTTACCTTCTTGCTCTTGACAATCTGAAATTTAATTGCATCTTTAGATTCGGTGTCACTAGACTCTTTTGCCAAAATGAGTCTCCGAGTAGATTTCTTGTAAGTTTTTGTTACCTTTGGTGTGGCAACACTCTTTGTTTTCTTACTCGGTGATGCTGCAGATGCTCGTGTTAGGTCACTTTGCTGGAGGAGTCGGTGATACGTTTGATGTATCTTGTTTCTTTCTTTTCAAAACTTTCCCTTTAGGCAACTCGGTGCTTAGTGTTATAGCTACCTCTTGGGCTTCAGATTCCTCTTTGGTAATTACTATAGTGCCCTTGACAAGTGTGGAGGAAGAACTCTCTCCAAATTTCTCTGATAATGCCTTTATCATCTTTGTTGCCTTCCTTGTAGCCTTGGGTACTACAATGCTTATTTTTACTTTTTCCTTCACTTCTTCATATGTTCCATACCTCAGCTTGGTAGCATGCATTGGTAATGTTAGAAAAGCATCTATCTGTTGTTGTGTGATGTCAAAATCAATCTCGTAACCCATAGGTGGCAAAGATTGACTTCTTAGTTCCACAGCATTAACATAGCAGTAATCAATATCTACTTCAAAACATATGTCATCATTGTATTTCTCCACTAGCTTGGGTGGAATCTGGTACCTGTTATGCATCCTTTCCTGAAACTTACTAAAGTAATCATCCATAATATCATTAAAGTTATCACCTAGATGTTTGATAAAGTCATCGACTGATGGAAAGAATTTTTCAATATAGAAAAACATGCATATTAACAGTGATCCAAAATTTAGTGTATTGGCCAAATTGTTCTTCTTTGGCTTCCATATGGTATTGATATTCTCAAACAGGTTTTTCAACAATACCTCGCATAAATCAATTTTCATGCCTTTCTTCACAATTTTATATGCTAAGTCTACTGCTGCACAGGGTACACTGTTTTCCCTTGCCGATTGGAAGAAACAGTAACCTATTACTCTAATGGAAAACTTTAGCTCTGCATCTGTGATATTGTTCAGTTTTAGTCCCCTGCAATTAGATTCTACTCTGGTTAAACTAATCAATTCCTTCTATGATTCATTTTCTGAGCTAGGGCATGATCATAAATAGGATAACCGGTGATCAAATGAATGATTTCCTTGGCGATCTTAAACTGTTGCTCTTCTAGCCACATGAAGTCATCATGAACTCTACTCAAAACAAACTTGACCCACTGGGGTTTGAAGACATGGAGATAGGTTAGGGCTTCAGTCAATCCCTTGATCTTAATGTGCTCATACTTGCTATCCATTTTACCATCGGTGCACAATTCATCATATGTGTCTTTGATTTCAACGTGACCTAGTTCTTCAACTCGACATTTGGTGAAGAATCTGACATCCTCAACTAGTAAAACTCTATCCAGGATGAGTGAGAATGCAGTTTTGTCATCTGGTTCAGATGCAATTTTGGGAGTTAAAGAGTATTTTAGTGAGGTCTTTTCGATATTCTCAACAACAACGGGATTTTGGATCTTAGGCGCCATTACAGATTTTAGATAAATACTAACAAAAGATCCTTAGGGTTTGAAGACTTTCAAATGGCAGACACTTCACACTTAGAAAATGTAAAATAGATAATCACACCTAATATGATTGGTAAACCAGCTTAACAATGCATTGAGATTGATGTAAATACCTTGAATTTTTCTTTGGAGGAGGTTTGATCGCCTTTGAATCACTTTGCTCTATTCTCTTGAAAACTTGGTAAGTGTAAAATGACCACGTAAATGCTTTAAGTACACAATATACCTTATTGGGCTCCGTGTAGGTTAGGTTAAAAACATTAAATGCACTCGGTTCCACTAAACCTTCTTCCCTTTTTGTGCTTTAACTGAGTAGCCAGACTTCCTTCATTTACCGACTTGATAGGCTTCCTGTATAATGCTCCAAAAGACCTGATAGAATTTCAAACTTACTAATATATCTTAGTTATGCAGATTTTGAGTTAAGTACATAATAAAATAGGAACTGTTAAGATTGAACCTTGAGATAATGTAGTCCCTTCATACCTTTACTGATTAATTTGGAATAGGTGCACCTAACTCGGTAGGTAAGGTGCTTTCTTCATTTGACACAATTTTCTTCTTTTTCCAAATCATCTGTAATTTTTCTTTTATTTCCTTAGTGTCTCCTCTAGGTTGATCTCTGCAATCTCTAGCCAAGTGTCCAACTTTGTGATAATGAAAACATGCCATACCAAGATTTTTCCATGATCTTCGATTGTTCATTCTAAACCTTATAAAGCAGTTGGCACTTATATGTCCATATCTTCCACAACATTCACACCATATCCTTGTATTGTAATCCCATGGTACTGCAGAATATTGTTGGTAAGGATTTGTGTGAGTTCGGTAACCTCTAGCATTTGCTCGGTGTGCAGACCACATATAGTTTTTCTGCTTAAACCAACACTCCTCGGTACTATGTCCATATCTATTACAATTTTTACAAAACCCTTTGAAATTTGCCTTCTTACAATTGTTAACAGACTTTGTCCTACATTGGTTAGATGTGTGACCATAATTGTGACAATAACCATTAGACCTAATGACATTTGGTTGCTTACCTTTTTTGACTTGGCACATATTAGCAATATGACCTTGATTTCCACAGTAGTTGCAAATGGGCTTCTTTATTTTGATGTGCTTCTTGTTTCTAGCTTGCTTTGATGATTCTCCTCTCTTGGTAGTGTAGATTCCCTTCTCGATAGAGTCTTTTCCTTTGTAACCGAGTCCTGCATCTTTGTTGGGTCTTCTTGTATTCAATTGTTCATCCAACATCTTTGATGCTTCATAACTCTTTTTCAGTGTTTCCTTAGATTTCTTTTCTATTTCAAGTTCATTGGTCAACCTTGATACTTCAAGTTTCAATGCTTGATTCTCATCATCTTTTAGATTTGCTTCATGATGTGCATAACCTAGTTGATCTGACAGATTTTGTTGAATCCCAGTCAACCTTGTGATTTCATCATTCTTTTTTCAGATACTAATGCTTCAAGCTGTTGTTTTTCTCTTTCTAGATCTCTTACTTTATCCTCAATTGTCCTCAATGCATCAAGATTTTCAGTCATCCATGTGCTGAAATGTTCATGTTCTCTTTTCATTGCTTTTAGCTGATCAGTCAATGCTTTGTTCTTCTCTTTCAATACTCCAATCATTTCTTCTATCTCTTCAAATATACTATTCTCAGATGATGTTTCAATTTGTTCCACTAACTCTTGAGAGTCCTGCAAATCATCAGATAATCTCCTTCTAACTTTCAATGATTTTGCATTTGTCTTTGCATGTCTGCAATCACTTGATTAGCATGATCCAACTCTTCTTGTAGATACACAATTCTCTGAGATTGTTTATAGCCTTCCATTGATAAGATCTTTCTCTTTAAGTTGTTAAACTTTTTTCCAAGATTCAAGCTCTGATACCAATTGTTAGGCCCAATATGGAAAGCTAATGTACTGAGAGGGGAGGGGTGAACCAGTACTTCAAATCCTTTCTTAAACAATATCTTCACTGTTATGCATAAATCAAAAACTATTGTAACATAACATAAAGCTAAAACAAATAAATAACAATCATACATGATTCATCCATAACACATATATTTTGGTTACGCAGAAACTCTTGGTTAGAGAGGAAAACTATGGTGGGGATGGCACCCACAACTTCACTACTACAATAATAAAGGTTGCTCGATTAGAGCTACATGTTCAACTATTTCTGATAGCTTACCCTGTTAGGAGTATCAAGATCGTTAGATCTACCTTGCTAAAGGATTTTACAACACTTAATCTAAATGTTGCACCTGGTTAAAGGCTTTATAATTTATAGACTTTGTTAGAGTCTTTTACCCTGTTAAAGGTTTCTCTTACAACTTCAAAATATTACAATAAAATCTTTACAAATATCTGCAACTTTACATCTAGAATGTTATAGCAGATTCTATGTGCTCAAAATGAGATTACCTTGCTTATAGCATACCTCGGTAACACATAGAATAACTCGGCAAACCCTTCTATTTACTTTGTTCTTTGACTGTTCTCTAGAATCCTTCTCGGTGACCTCTGTGTCTCTGTAACAGTCATAACACTCAGTGCATTCTTATGTATCACACATGTCTTACTTTGTACACCTCTATATCTTTCTCTATCACACTTTTACCCTTAATCCATGTTGTATAAATAGATCTCTTATGTCGGTGATCTGATTCATTGCTTCGATCTTACAAACATGATTTATCGAATGAATAACCATGCAAAATATTTCATTGGTTAGATGACCTCAAAATCATACACAATCTTTAAGTGCAATTTCCAATGTGATAACGGTTCTATGTTCCTCAATCTTGTAACATGTTTTCCCATGTGTGTCTAGATTCAATGAATCTGGTAACATGTTAAACTCGGTGTATCATTATTTATGCTCGATAGACATGGAATGTTACTCGGGAGACAGCTCGGTGTATACTGAGCTCTATGACTACTTTCTTCTATAACTGACTGTTTTGTGCTTATCGACTGAATGATTCAATAGAGGTAACCGACTAGAGTATATAGAATGACTTTGGATATAAAACTAATGGCAACTTGATAAGTAGTAACAAGGTTTTGTAAATATATGTGCAATCTTCTCTTTAGTATTCACATAAATAAATCTTACTTCTTTTGCTTCAACATTCTCTTTCAGAAAATCATATTTGATAGAAACATGCTTAGTCTTAGAGTGAAATACCGGATTCTTTGATATATCAATTGCTACTAGGTTAGTGCGGGATCAAGGGGGGCCAAAAAGTGGCGATGTGAAAAAAATAGCCTTCCTCACTCACCTAAAAATGTGAAAATCTGTGTTGACTTTTTGCTTGGCCTGGGTGTCAGTACACCTTGGCCTGGTAATTACCTATGCAAATCGGATATCCGATTTTTATTTGTAATTTTAATTTAAAATATATATTATATGTTACGTATTATATGTTACGTATTATATAATATGTATTATATTATATATAATATAATATAATATTATATTATATAATATAATATTAAATTATGTTATATATTATATAATATTGTATTATATTATATATTATAATATAATATACTATTATATTATATTATATATTATAATATAATATACTATTATATTATATTATATTATAATATAATATAACATAATATAATATTATATTATATTATATTATATTATATTATATTATATTATATTATGTATAATACAATATAATATAATATATAATATAATATAATATAATATAATATTATGTTATATTATATTATATTATAATATAATACAATACATATTATATAATTATATAATATATTATTATATTATATATGCTATTTAAAAATAATTTAAGTGTTGAAATCGGATATCCGATTTTATCGGATATCCGACTTTCTGAGACTTTTATATTTAGACAGCGACAGTCCTGTGAGTCATTTTTAACTCACGGGTCGCACGAATTTGTCAAAATCCGATATCCGCTCCATCTGATATCCGGTTTTTTGACAAAAAATTGCTAAAAAATTGATTTAGAGGTAAGAATTTTGTCGTTTTGAATCATTTTCATTCATTTTTTGTATTTTTTGTGAATGTTTATTTGATTTTTCATTGAAAATATGGGTTTTTTTCATGAAAACTAGGTTTTTTTAAAATCAAATACCTAATTGTTTAAATTTGTTAACTAAATTTAATTGTTTACATTCAATTAGGTTAAAAATGGGAGATAACAATGAAAACACTGACCAACCACAACTGCAACAACCAAACCCTCATTTGCCAAACCCCCCCTCAATTCAAGATTTGATTGCACAAAATTTGAATAAATTGAGGGGGATTGCATAAGTATATCGTAGGATCCCTCGTCTAAACCCATTGTTTGATCCTCTCACGTCGATCATAAAAAGTATGGAAACCATGACTAAGGAGCATGATGCCGCCCTTTTGTGGCGAGATTCTATGAAGGAAAAATATGCAAATGGCTTGTCGTATAAGGATATCAAGGATCTTGAGATATCCAAAGCTGAAATCACCTCATTGTTTGTCAATCCCCGTACTGGTCAGCCTGTAGATCCCAAAAAAACAAAACTTTCTATCAAATGGTGCACAAATGATGGGATTTTGAAAAACTTTTGGGATCGTTGGCGGATGGTTTTCGACAAACCACCCAACAACAATCTTGATATCCCCTTCTATTTCATAAAAAAATTGTATGCTGAGTTTGTTTTACAAAAACATGTGAACTACTTTGACATCCAACCTTTCCAAGGTGTAGGTTTAGGTATGCCCCAAAATAGACCTGGGGCAGTTAGAGTAGTCCAGGGCCCATATGTTCCCCCTCCTCCTGTTGATCCCCCACCTACAGTTTAGCATCCTGATATCATTTGTGAGGCGGCTTCACGGACCATATCGGCTATTCACTCTTTGAGTAGCCTTTTGGTTTCTCAGGCTACGTCAATAGCTCAGCCTACTTTTGATGGTAGTGGTGCATTGGGTGGTACTGACACGTCATCCTCGGCTCCACACATATGTGTGCCACATAGTTGTGTCATGTGTGGGCACGTATGCTTGGGTCCAGTTGGATAGCCCATTGATCCTGTTGTGGACAGTGTAGATTACGAGGTGCATGAGATGCATGATACACCAAAGATTATTACATAGACTGGAGGATACCCTAGGGAGTCCTCACATGCTAGAGGTGAGGAGGCATCGTCATCATACATTGATGATGTATTGGTAAGATTTGTGTTTTCACAGTTCATGTTATATTTTAATTAAATATTTATAAATTAGATAATATTAAGTACTAATTTTTATTTCCATGGTCTATTTAACAGTTGATGACCGAGGATGAGTTGAGACAGATTCAGGAGGGCACCTTGTCGGCCATTTCATTTGGCCTCGATAGCTTGACGGTACATATATTATTGCACCTAGTCGTTTGTATTTTATTGTACATACATGCTCATCATTTATATTTGTATTAATTAGATTATGTAGTAACTTGCATGTATATCTTATTTTACTCTTGTAGGGCACAAGCAGCACGAGTGCGGTGCAATGTGATCTAGGATCTGGTAGTGCAATTGGAGACAAGGGAAAGGTAATTGAATGCAAATATGATTGAATGAATAGTTTAAATAACTTATAGTGATTATACATGTCTAGACATAGATTGATAGTTTCATATACTTGTGTATATATATAGAGAATCCTTGGCTTCACATCCTTGATGACTACACCCAGTATACCTGAAGAAGAAGAAGAGATGCCTCGAGTAGATGTGTGTTTATTTTATTTTTTGATTAGTAGATATAATTTGTTATTATCAGTGACAATTATATGCTAACTTGTATCAATGTCATGTTTCTAAACATATGTAGGTTGTTTATGAAAATATTCAAAACATACCTCCTCTACCGAAGACATACATCAAGAGTCCTGCAAAGCTGAAGAGAAAACGTGGAGATGAGGTAAACATGAATAGTTCAATTAAATAGTTCATTTTTATGTTAACTTTTCGAATGTGAATTATATAATATAACTAATATTAATCATGGTTTGTTTTTCTTCTGCAGGATCCTTCAGAGCCGAGCAGTGCAGCGAAGAGGATCGATTTTGATGATCCATCAACAGCTTAGGATGTTATAGATAGTTTTGGGATGCTTACATGTCTAGTTGGCATGTATATTTTGTATATGGACATACATTCACGTATTTAGACATACATTTTGTTTCAGTTGGTGTTTATGCCATATTTGTGTATGGACATACATTTGTAATCATTCGACATTTTTATATATACAGAAGTTGATATTCAATCATATAAATTGTTGCTCTTTTGTGTGTGGTGTTATCAGGGAAATCTTTAATCTTCATTCCAATAATTAACAATGGTTAATAATGGCTATTTAATGAACAATAAAATTCATTTCATTTCATCATAAGTGTTGTTTTTATAATGAACAATATAATTCATTTAATGAACAATACAATACAATTTATTTAATGAACAATACAATACAATTTATTTAATGAACAATACAATTCATTTAATTAACAATACAATAAAATTCATTCAATGAACAATACAATTCATAAACAATACAATTCATTTAATGAACAATACCCTACACATGCTCCTATTTTTCCCCCCCACTCGATCGAATGCTCGAGGTCATACCCTACCGGCATCGTCCCTTGAGCGCCCTAAGTGCTCAAAATTGTCAAACTTTGACGAGCCCTAACTCAGAATCTGTGGCACCTGCGAATGATCTGTTTGAACCTACGAGGCCATGAGGGGAGTCCCTACAAAAGCCTATCTTGGTTTTTCAAGTTTCCCTACAGTTTTATTAGGGCAGCAATTTTTTGGTTGGCAAAACATCGTCAATCTCACTCAATGGAATGTTGTCGCGTGGCCAATTTCTCGTTCAACTCATCGCGATGACGAACCGTCAGCTCCAACATGTCTAGTTAGGCATAATTACCCTACGCATGCTCCTATTTTTCCCCCCCACTTGATCGAATGCTCGAGGTCATACCCTACCGGTGTCATCCCTTGAGTGCCCTAAGTGCTCAAAATTGTCAAACTTTGATGGGCCCTAACTCAGAATCTGTGGCACCTACGAATGATCCGTTTGAACCTATGGGGCCACAAGAGGGGTCCCTACAAAAGCCTATCTCAGTATTTCAAGTTTCCTTACTATTTTATTAGGGCAGCAATTTTTCGATTGGCAAAAAAATCATCAGTCTCACTCAATGGAATGTTGTCACCTAGTCGATTTCTCATTCAACTCGTCGCGATGATGAACCGTCAGCTCTAACATGTCTAGTTAGGCATAATTACCCTATGCATGCTCCTTTTTTGCCCCCCCACTCGATCGAACGCTCGGGGTCATACCCTACCGACGTCGTCCCTTGAGCGCCCTACGTGCTCAAAATTATCAAACTTTGACGGGCCCTAACTCAGAATCTGTGGCACCTAAGAATGATCTGTTTGAACCTACGAGGCCATGAGAGGGGTCCCTACAAAATCCTATCTCGGTATGTCAAGTTTCCCTACGGTTTTATTAGGGCAGCAATTTTTTAGTTGGCAAAAAAATCGTCAGTCTCACTCAATGGAATGTTGTCACCTGGTCGATTTCTCATTCAGCTCATCGTGATGATGAACCATCGGCTCCAACATGTCTAGTTAGGCATAATTACCCTATGCATGCTCCTATTTTTCCCCCCCACTCGATCAAACGCTCGGGGTCATACCCTACCGGCGTCGTCCCTTGACCGCCCTAAGTGCTCAAAATTGTCAAACTTTGACGAGCCCTAACTCAAAATTTGTGGCACCTGTGAATGATCCATTTGAACCTACGGGGCCACGAGAGGGGTCCCTACAAAAGCCTATCTCAGTATTTCAAGTTTCCCTACGGTTTTATTAGGGCAGCAATTTTTCGGTTGGCGAAAAAATTGTCAGTCTCACTCAATGGAATGTTGTCACTGGTCGATTTCTCGTTCAGCTTGTCGCGATGATGAACCGTCGGCTTTGACATGTCCAGTTAGGCATAATTACCCTACACATGCTCCTGCTTTGCCCCCTCCCCCCACTCGATCCGACGCTCGGGGTCATACCCTACGCATGTGACATCCATGAAGGGATATGAAGGGATATTTTGTAAACAATCAGAAACCTTTAATGATAATCAAGTTGAAGCCTTGAGATTTATGCAATATGGTTCAAGTCCAAAACTGTACCCTGAGAGCATTTTGATTTTACTTATGTCTTGTGTATTATAATAAAGACCAATTTGCCAATGTGACATCTTCATATGAGAGAAAAGCTTCATTTTATCTCAATACAGTTGTACCTGTTTCATTATTAGAAAAAATAAATATACAAAGATCTGTTATTAGTATCCTCTAGATTATGGATTTGAATTGATGTTCTCAATTAGTTATTATCTGTTCAGCTTTTCTTCATAAGGCACAACCATCTGCTGGTTATCATATGAGGACAACCATCCATGACTTTCAAAGTAATTGATATTTATTCCTACACACTCACAAGATTAATAATAAAATGACATTTATGATTCATCAAATGCTGACAAAGTCTAATCAAAGTTCAACTTCAAGATGTATACAACATATCATATTCAACTTCAAGATGCATACAACTTACCATATTCAAGCTCATGCCAACCACCACTTGGATATTGTTATATGTCGATTAAAGTACAATATATGTAATAAAACCATATAGTCTTACAAAAAAGTCATCATAGATCATCTATGTTGATTAAAGTACAATTCATTTGTAACAGGGGCACACTCACAATCTGAAGTTGCAAAGCCCTGTGGGAAGCATCAAATTAGAAATTTATTAATCTGACTCATACTACTGTCAAAAGCATCAAAGATGCTACTGCTAGAGAACACCATGCTCCATTGTGGAGAGAATATTAGGTGCATCTCATGTCAACATCTAAAAATGAAACAATGTTATTCAATTGCCAAAATCTAACTGACTTTATTTTATAAACCATTAATGAATAAAAATAGACAAGGTTACCTGAGTGAAAGTTCAATGACCACTTTGACTAGTAGGTGTTGATGTTGAAGGCCCAACATTAACCTATTTACCTGACTATCAATGTCAAATGTTTGATTCAATAGATCATCTGTCATCACAATTTGATCCACTGCACATGTGTCCTAGCCACATGCATTTGAATCATCTTCATGATAATAACTACAACAAGACCCACAATTTAATCTCATTAATGCACAAAGGAATATGTACCATCACCAAGAGAGGGTCTCGTCAACAACAAATGATCTAGCATGAACCTGTATTTTTAAGAATTGTTAGTCTACACATAAAATGCATGGATGAACATAACGGATTTATGATAATCACTTCAACTGAAATGCATGATAATAAATGAAAAGGTGGGATCATATACCATAAAAATACGTCCCTTCAAATTATATCAACAAAACCCACTATGTTGACGCAAAAATTGTAATGTGATACTATTGTATATCATCAAAAAATACCTTCATGAGCATAAAGGTTATGCGATAATTATATCATAAAAAATTATCAAATAGTGTTCTCTAATAACAAAAATTGTAAAGCTCATCAAATGCATGATAATAAGTTGTGTTGCAAAAATACGTCCCTTCCAATTATATCGAGTGTACTCGCTATGTGCATGCAAAAATCGTGTTGCCAAAAAAAAAACGTTCATCAATAGACCTGCATTTTGAACACATCCTTAATATACACGTAACAAACTTGAACATTAAGGTTTAATGATCATTGTTTGAAATGAAATGCATGATACAAAAATAAGGCAACATTAAAGACCTACTACTCAAGTGTGCCTGAAGGGTCATCTCTTTGTTTAAGAGTATCCAGTATTGCTTCATGATCAATAGTAGTCACTGTCCATAGCTCTTTGGTCTTCGGTTTTTCTTGATGCTTCAACAACTTGACATTTGTAGCTATAATAAGGTGTGAATACATTATAATGGTTTTGTGTCTCTCATAGTCTTCAAATGCAGGTATGCCATTCTTTCTAATCATGTATGTTCGCAACCAAGTTCCCACAACAACAACTGAACCTGTAGGATATGTGAACCCATCATCATTTGTCACTGGTTGTGTTAGCTTTTGTTTTCCTTGTACACATCGTGCCAACCAATATTCTGATCTCTCTTCATTCCCTTGTGGTGCAACAACTGCAAAAACATGTCCTGGTTGTACAAGATCTGATAGATGATCATACTCAAGTGAACTGTCCATGTCATCGTTTGACAAGGATATTGTTTGAGATAAAGGAGTTAGATAATGGGGAACCCACGTATCAACCCACTCGCTTGACTCGCACTAATCCCAATCACACCGAAGACAACTCTGACAAAAACAAGCCAACACTCATGTCCAAATGGTCCATGTACTTGTATCTGAGCTGAGAAATGAATGCATCTTTGAAGAATCTTTAATTGTTTGACAATCCAATCTATCTCCCACTGTTCCCTCCTCAACCAACCAAAAGAATCTGCTCACTACTGAATCAAGAGTACCTCCATGTGATAATGTTGAACTACACCAATCAACAATAGAATGTGCATCAGAGAAATTTGCACCTGAAATCCTCAATTGCTCCTTAACTAGAGCTCTCTTCAAACATGCACCTATTCCATCATGCTCTCCCTTCCCATGCCCCGCCTCAAAAAAACACCAAATATGAGGTATACGCCTCTCCACATGCATTCTACTCAACCAATAAAACATACACGCATTCTTGAATTGACCCGTACAGTTATCTAACCATATTATATGTCGGTCAATTGCAATATCTTTCTCATGCAAGAACTCAAAAAAGTTCTCGAAAGAATGTTGCACATACTCGGAGGAGTGTGATCTATCATCGCTTATATAAAAATGATACTCCTTGATTATCTTCCTATCCTCTTCTGTACTATCAGGAGCATGTCTATATGTAATGTGAACAAAAATAGCAATCTGGACTGAATTGTAGTACTAAGACTGTACCTCATTCTGTGGTTGCAATGTATAGTTTTCTGCAAAATCAACCACTGATACAATAGTGCCAATCGGGAAAGATTTCTTACACATCCTGAACTGTTGATCCAACCACTGAGACCTATGGGTGTGCCTTTCATACTTGTAGAAAAGATTTTCCTTAAAATCCAAAATAAAATAAGCAATACTCACTTCTCTTGAGACTAATTCGCATCTAGAACCTTCACCTCCACTCTTCACAGTATATTTCACTGTCTCGTATCTTTTTTTCTCAACATAATTATTTCCAAACTCGTGTTCACTGCCCTCATGAAAACATGAAACAAACTTTGACAACCCACCGCATTCTGAGCACTTCTCATTCAAACAATAATTTCTATAGAAATAGCAGCCATCATCTCTAGGGCATAAAAATAGATCTTGCAAGTCTCTTGATGATCTCAGAAATAACATTGCATCACACTCCTACAACATCTCATTAGTATGCATCATAGAACGAATATGACATAAAAGTTCATGGTACATTGAAAACTCCACATGGTACTTGCAACAACAAGTATTGTGAATCTTAAGAGGAACACAATAAAATGGTTTCAAAGATTCAAAGGCCCTTTGTGATATTTGCAAAGTTGGATGTAATTCACAAAAAAATTTGTACAACATTGTTTGGCTTGATTCCAAGAAATGTTTGGGATGCGGTGTGCAGTCTCAATTGCCAATTCTTAATTTCAAAACATCCTTTACATTGGGTGACACTCTAGGATTAGAGTGCCAAAATTGTTGAATCTCTTCCTTCACATTGTCAGTCAACTTTCTATCAACACGTGGAAGCCTCCCACCAAATGCCCATGTATCTTGTTGAAGTGGATCGTCAAGTCTTTGTCTTCGTGCAAGTGCTCTATCCAAAGTTTTACGGTTTATGTTAAAATCAACACAAGTTTGTCTCATTTGATGAGCCTTCCTCAATTTATGGCTTACTAAGGAGGTTGTAATCACTCTTCGAGTGGCTCTCTTATCTCTTTCTTTGGTATTCTTTCCAATAGAATTGAGAGCGTCAAATAGATTTTTTGCAATAATAGAATTTGTCTCCGTTTTCTTGTTCATACGAATCTTCAATTTGTTTAGCAATGGTCTCATCTTTATCATCTTTAGCAATTGAACAAAGAGTTGGCATTGCTCGGTCAATGTCTTATTGCTAAAATTTTGGTTGAAAAGTTTTGTAGCCCACAACCAAACGGTTCTTGTTGACCTCTTGCCTTTAAGATTCGCAATAATGTTCTCATCGATTTCAAATAACCATTTTGGGGTTCTTGAAGGTCTTGGATTTGGAATTTGTCTTTCATCCATGAGAGGGTCTTCATTTCTAAAGTAATTAGGTGTTACATATGGTTCACTTGGTGAGGCAATTCCACCTTCAATGTTAAAGTTTTCCACATTTTCACCTCCTATGTCAAAATTTTCCATATGTTGAGCATTTTCATTATCACTTTCAACATTTTCAAAATTTTCAATATTTTCACTTTCAAAATCTACATTTTCATTTTCAATAACTTGTGGCACATTTTCCACATGTTGAGCATTTTCATTATCACTTTCAACATTTTCAAAATTTTCAATATTTTCACTTTCAAAATCTACATTTTCATTTTCAATAACTCGTGGCACATTTTCCACATGTTGAGCATTTTCATTATCACTTTCAACATTTTCAATATTTTCACTTTCAAAATCTACATTTTCATTTTCAATAACTTGTGGCACATTTTCAATTTCAATTTCCTCTTCAGTTGAAGTAACATTAGCAATATTTAACATACCTTGTCTTCTCCTCCTATGACATTCTCTATCTCTTTCTCTATACACTTCAACTTGGTCATTTGAAAGTTTTCTTTTGCGTTTAGACTTTCGACGACTACTACTCCCCATTTCCCTCCACACATATGCTCCTTCATGATTGAAAATGTAAGTTTTCACTTTAAGAATCTCCCAAAAGCACTAATTTGTCTCTAGATGTCTACAACCCCATGATCGTCGACAGAAAACATAGGACCCAGACTGTCGGCCCTTAGAATCAACAGAATGGCCCACAAACCTTTTTTTTTTTCGGTTTTTAGTACCAAAATCGGATATCCGATAAAATCCAATATCCGATTTTATCGGATATCCGATTTTAGTATAAAAATATGTGGTCCCCAAAAAAAATTCCCGTTGCCACCATTTACGAACTAAACTGCCACATGGCAGAAATCCGATATCCGATTAAATCGGATATCGGATTTTATTGGTCATATTTTAGAGAGAGAGAGAGGAGGAGGAGAGGGAGAGAGGGAGAGAGAGAGAGAGAGAGAGAGAGAGAGAGAGAGGAGGAGGAGGAGAGAGAGAGAGAGAGGAGGAGAGGAAGAGAGGGAGAGAGAGAGAGAGGAGAGGGAGAGAGAGAGAGAGAGAGGAGGAGAGGGAGAGAGAGAGAGGGAGAGAGAGAGAGGAGGAGAGGGGGAGAGAGAGAGAGAGAGAGAGAGAGGAGGAGAGGGAGAGAGGGAGAGAGAGAGATAGAGAGAGAGGAGGAGAGGGAGAGAGAGAGAGAGAGAGGGAGAGGGAGAGAGAGAGAGGGAGAGAGAGGAGGAGAGGGAGAGAGGGAGAGAGAGAGATGGAGAGAGAGAGGAGGAGAGGGAGAGAGGGAGAGAGAGAGGAGGAGAGGGAGAAAGGGGGGGAGAGAGAGAGAGAGAGAGAGAGAGGGAGAGAGGAGGAGAGGGAGAGAGGGAGAGAGAGACACACAATATGACCCCTAGTGACATGATTTGGTGTCTTAAGGGGTCCTATGGTGTCATTAGGGGTCATATGGTGTCCATAGCGGTCATATGGTGTCTTGGGACACCATAGGACCCCTTAAGACACAATATGACCCCTTAGGACACAATATGACCCAAAGCGACCCAATATGGTGTCATTAGGGGTCATATGGTGTCCTAAGAGGTCATAAGGGTTCATGGGACACCATATGACCCCTATGGACACCATATGACCCCTAACGACACCATAGGACCCCTTAAGACACCAAATAATATCGTTAGGAATCATATTGTGTCGTACGGGGTCGTAGGACACAATATGACCCCTAACGACATGATTTGCTGTCTTAAGGGGTCATATGGTGTCGTTAGCGGTCATATGGTGTCTTGGGACACCATAGGACCCCTTAAGACACAATATGACCCCTAACGACACAATATGACCCAAAGAGACCCAATATGGTGTCATTAGGGGTCATATGGTGTCCTAAGAGGTCATAAGGGTTCATGGGACACCATATGACCCCTAACGACACCATCAGACCCCTTAAGACACCAAATCGTGTCGTTAGGGGTCATATTGTGTCCTACGACCCTGTAAGACACAATATGATCCCTAATGTTATGATTTGGTGTCTTAAGGTGTCCTATGGTGTCATTAGGGATCATATGGTGTCTTGTGACACCATAAGACCCCTTAAGACACCAAATTGTGTCGTTAGGGGTCATATTGTGTCCTACGACCTTGTAAGACACAATATGACCCCTAACGACATGATTTGGTGTCTTAAGGGGTCCTATGGTGTCGTTAGGGGTCATATGGTGTCCATAGGGGTCATATGGTGTCTTGGGACACCATAGGACCCCTTAGGACATAATATGACCCCTAACGACATGATTTGGTGTCTTAAGGGGTCCGATGGTGTCGTTAGGGGTCATATGGTGTCCCATGAACCCTTATGACCTCTTAGGACACCATATGACCCCTAATGACACCATATTGGGTTGCTTTGGGTCATATTGTGTCCTAAGGGGTCCAATGGTGTCCCAAGACACCATATGACCCCTATGGACACCATATGACCCCTAATGACACCATAGGACCCCTTAAGACACCAAATCATGTCGTTAGGGGTCATATGGTGTCCTAAGGGGTCATAGACCACAATATGACCCCTTAGGACATAATATGACCCAAAGCGACCTAATATGGTGTCATTAGGGGTCATATGGTGTCCTGAGAGGTCATAAGGGTTCATGGGACACCATATCACATAACTATCATTAGGGGTCATAGTTATGGGTCGTAAGACACAATATGACCCCTAACGACATGATTTGGTGTCTTAAGGGGTCCTATGGTGTCCCAAGACACCATATGACCCCTAACGACACCATAGGTCCCCTTAAGATACCAAATTGTGTCGTTAGGGGTCATATGCTCTCTCTCTCTCTCTCTCTCTCTCTCTCTCTCTCTCTCTCTCTCTCTCTCTCCTCTCTCTCTCTCTCTCTCTCTCTCTCTCTCTCTCTCTCTCTCCATCTCTCCCTCTCCTCCTCTCCCCCCTCTCTCTCTCTCTCTCTCTCTCTCTCTCTCTCTCTCTCTCTCTCTCTCTCTCTCTCTCTCTCTCTCTCTCTCTTTAAAATATGACTAATAAAATCTGATATCCGATTTAATCGAATATCGGATTTCTGTCATGTGGCAGTTTACTTCATAAATGGCGGCAAAGGGAAATTCATCGGGGACCGCAAATTTTTGTACAAAAATTGGATATCGGATAAAATCTGATATCCGATATCCGATTTTTGTACTCAAATTTTCAAATTTCAAATTTCGGCTCGTAAATGCTTTGGTATTAGGCTTGGAAGTTACAAGCCTGGAAAGTCAACTGAAAAAATGTGTTTTTCAGTGTTCCCTGGTTTTCCAGACTTTACACTGGTGGCTGACGACTTTTTTTGTAGCCAAAATTGATAAAATGAAAAGGGTTTTTTAAAGACATTCCCAGCTTTCCAACAATATAAGGCTTGTCTTATTTCGACTTTAGTAAATAATTATTATTTATTTTCTAATTGAATTCTGACAATAGTCCTGATTGATATACTGATTGAAAAACACTCATAAATTTCAAACGGTATAACATTTTTTGAAACCAAAACATGCGTCACATCTTATGCTTCGTCTACTATAGGGAAAAAATTTAGAAAATTAAATTTCATAAGGTTTTGACCAAGTTAAGGTGGTCAGACGTAGGAGTTTCTGAATTTCTGAAAAGCTGTAGTAAAAAAATCATAAATAATTATTTAATTCATAAAAAATTAAAAAAAAATATGTGTCACATCCGGACATGAGTCTAATACTTATATTATAAATATTATAAAAAAATATTAAGATTTGATTTTGATTAGGGTGGTCAGACATACGTCTACTTCTTATTTTTTTCCTGAAATTTTAGTACCACTGCATTGAAATTTGAAATTTTCATCAAATAGGATTTTTTTTTTCCAAAAAACAACTAGTATCTTAGAAACTACATTCAATTTTCTATATATTCTCTTTTTACATATTTTAAAAATAATGTTCACAACTTATTCAAATTTTCATGTCAAGTTGCATAACTCTGATTTTTCTGAAATTTCATTGCCACTTAAGGGCCTGTTTTGGCACACCATGATCCTACACATACCCTACTGAATTATCACAATAAATGATTATAGGTTCTTTGCATTTTATGTCCTTCAACATTTGCTTAATCCATAATACCTGAGTACAATTAGTTGTTGTTGCAACATATTCTGATTCTGTTGTTGATAATGATGTACAAATCTACTTCTTACTTATCCATGAAACCAATCTGCTACCAAGAAAGAATGCACCGCCAGTGGTACTCTTTCTGTCATCTACATCTCCTTCCCAATTTTCATTGATGTATGCACATAAATCAAAATTTTCATCTTTAGGATACCATAAACCAAGATTTGTTGTGTCTTGTAGATACCGAAAAATCCTTTTTACTGCTGATTCATGATTTTCTTTGGGATTACTCTGGAATCTTGAAACAATACATACTGCATTCATTATATCAGGTTTGGTTTGTGTCAAATACAGTAAACCTCCAATCATAGATTTGTATATTGTTGGATTAACAGGAGTCGAATCATCCTTCAATGTCAATTTATCAGTTGTAGTCATATGAGTACTTACTAGTTTAGAGTCTTCCATACCAAATTTCTTCAATAGTTCCTTCAAGTATTTTGTCTGACATGTGAATATACCTTTATTAGTTTGTGAAATCTGCAATCCTAAAAAGAATTTTATTTCCCCAATCATAAACATTTCAAATTCTTCCTGCATCTTGTTAGCAAAGTCCTTACACAATCCATCTTCTCCTCCAAAAATGATATCATCAACAAAGACTTCAATAACCAAGATGTCATCATTAGTCACTTTGTAATATAAGTTGTTGTCAGCATTACCTTATGTGTAACCAAGCTTCAAAATATATTTGTCCAATCTAGCATACCAAGCTCTAGGAGCTTGCTTCAATCCATACAAAGCTTTCCTTAATCTGCAAACCATATCTTTAACATTTGTCAATAAAAGTTCATCAGGTTGTTTAATGTAAACTTCCTCTTCAAGATTACCATTCAAAAATGCACACTTTAAATCCATCTAATATACTTTATAGTTCTTATGAGCTGCAAATGCAAGAAATAATCTAACTACCTCAATTCTAGCTACCGGTGCAAAGGTTTCATTATAATCAATTCCTTATTTCTGTGAATATCCTTTACAAACTAATCTTTCTTTGTTCCTGATTACCTTACCATCTTCATTAAGTTTATTTCTAAATACCCATTAAGTTCAAATTACATTCTTTTCTTTAGGTTGGGTAACTAATGTCCATGTATTTCTCTTTTCAATGTGTTCTAGTTCATCTTCCATTGCTTTAATCCAATGTTCATCTTGACAAGCTTCAATAACAGATGTCAGTTCAATTTGAGAAATTAAACATACCTTCATTTTCCAGTCTTCCTATTGTCATAACACCTTGATACTTATTCCCAATTATCTAATTTTCTAAGTGATTCAGTCTCACATACCTGGGTTTATTCACATGTTGTTTTTCTTTAGTCACTATGGAATTCTCTAATGATGTCGGTGTGACTAGATTCACATTCTATACCAGTGCAATCTGTATTGGTTCATTTATGATCATCTCAACTATCGGTTTAGAATCTACAGACCTTGAATTTCCTCTAAAGTGTTCATCTATCTTCACATTAGCACTTTCAATGATCTTCTGCAATTGTTTATTAAAACATCTATATGGCTTTTTCTCTTAGATGAATAACTAAGAAATATTCCTTCATCACTTCTAGGATCAAATTTACCAACACTCTTCGCTCCTAATATAGCATTTGCTTCCAAATATTCTGAAGTATTTAAGAGTAGGAGTATTACCAAACCATAGTTCATAAGGGGTCTTACAGGTTTCTCCTTTGATGTGAACTCTATTGAAATTATAAACCATTGTATTCACTTCTTCTCTCCAGTACACATGAAGTAGATTTTCTTCCAATAGCATGCTTCTAGCTCCTTCCAAAATGGTTTTGTTCTTTCTTTCCATAATTCCATTCTGCTGAGGTGTCTGGGGTGATGATAGTTGTCTTTTGATTCCATTCACTTCATAGAATGTATTAAATTTCTTAGATGTAAATTCTCCTCCTTGATCAAATCTTAAACATTTGATTTTCTTACCGGTTTCATTCTCTACCATTGCCTTGTATAACTTGAATTTTCCAAAAGCTTCTGATTTGTCCTTGAGAAAAGTAACCCAACACATTCTAGAATAATCATCAATAATTAGCATTAAATATCTATCTCCATGTAGACTTCTTGTTCTTGCTGGACCACACAAGTCAGTATGAATTAAATCAAGAACATTATTGGATTTCTCATAAATACTCTTAAAGGTTGTTCTAACTTGCTTTCCCATTTGGCATTACTTGCATACTAGATTATAAGGTTTCACAATCTTAGGTAGATCCCTTACTACCTTAGTTGAACTGATCTTTACAATGCAATAAAAATTCACATGACAAAGTCTCTTATGTCACAACCAACTTTCATCAATATGTGCAATCAAACATGTCTTATCACTGTTATTCAAGTGAAATATATTACCTTTAGTCTGATTACCTGTTGCAATCTCCAATCCAGTTTTGTTCATGATTTTACATTTTCCATTCTTGAACTGTAACTGAAATCCCTTTTCAACTAAATGACCAACACTCAAAAGATTATGCTTCAAACCTTCAACATAATAAACTTTGTTAGTATTGTGCCTACCATCCAAAGATATAGTGTCTTTTCCTTTGATTAAACAAGCTTTATGATCGCCAAATCTTACTAGACCTCCATTATATTCCTGAAAAGATAAGAATTTACTTTTATCACCAGTTATAAGATGTGAACATCCACTATCAATGATCCATTCATCTTTTTCCTCAATTTTAGCTGTTAGGGCCTACTCTACTGGTGGGACAGTAGGTGTCAGTTGATCTTCTTTAATTGCAACAAATGCTCATCCATTGTCTGTCGGTTCTTCATCAGAATCATCTATAACTCCTTCATCAGCATAGTAACAAGATTTATCTATGTTCTTCTTAAATTTGTATCTTTGATATTTAGGATTAGGCTTATATGTTCTTTTAGCTTCCTCTCTCAATCTTTCATGTCTATCAGGACATCTAGATGCTATATGACCAACTTTATTGCAATTAAAACATTTAAACGGTGCTTTACCTTCATACTTACTTCCAACTGGACCTTTAGGCATTTTCCTTGTTGGTATTATGGATGTGTTGCATTATTTTTGTCATTGATGTCAACACTTATCCTTCTGGAGATCTTTAGTTATGTTGAACCAGCCCATTGTGTTCACCGACAAGTTCAATGACTTATGCACACTCACCGGTATATTGTTCACCGGTAGGTTATATTTTTCACCAGCATTGAGGATGACTTGTTATCGTCTAGAGATCACTTAATTATGTCGAAGACATGGTTTGGATACTTGGTTTTGGTATTTTGTTTATTGGTCTAATTGGGTTGACATATTTGTTGTTACCGGCAAATTGGTCTAGTTTACGGACCGGTATGCATTATCTATTCCAGATCAGCACGACACGTTATGGAGATGATTTATTGATTGGATATTTTTGTAAATTTATTGAGCCAACATGATGCATCGCATCTTAACTTGTTTGTAATTGATTTTATTGTAATATTCTTAGTGAGCCGACCTACACATTTGGTCTTAGGTTTTGTATATATGTAAGATCTCAATTGATGAGATATAGGATATGGGACATGGTATGTAAGGTCATGGTATGTGCGAATATTGAAGATCATATAAGAAGACCATAGGGAAGGTTCAAGGAAGGTTTGAAGGTGATTATCAGAGCTTAACCGGTACTGAATCTAGCATTGAAGATGCTATTTTGAGTAGTACATTATTCTAGGATTTAACTATCCTATTGTAGTCATTGTAACTCCCATTTGAGCAGCGTGCTCTAGGCGGTTGGCCTTTCTGCATGTGCAGACCCCATTTGTATACACATACTATCTGCAGTAGTATCATCTGATTGTGGGTAAGGTTTCCCACCGTGGTTTTTCCCCTTACAGGGTTTCCACGTTAAAATATTTGTGTTATGTGTTGTGGATGTTGATTCTCTTTCTATTTCATACATTAAGTTTCACCGGCATTGATATTAACTATTAATCTGTTAACTGACATTAAGTTTGGTTTACTTGTATTAAGTATCAAGTTTGATTAAGTTGTATTTGGGTTGAAATTCATAGTCAACTAATTCACCCCCCCCCCCCTCTCAGTTGTCTTCTGGGTCCTAACAATTGGTAGCAGAGCTTAGTCCTCTTTTTGCAAAAGCCTAACAACTTCAAGAGATCCTATGGTGACTAACATTTTCAGGAAGGACAGTTTGAAACTTGATGGAACCAACTATAGTATATGGAAGATCATAATGGAGACTCATCTGAATTGCATTGGAAGAGACATGTGGGAAGTTACAAAGAATGGCTATGTTGGTCCTACACCGAATTAACCTAATCCACCAACATTGGGTAAAGATTAAGAAAATAATTGCAAACCAAGAGAAGAACTTTTGAGTGCATTATCAAATTAGCAAATCATGAGATTATCAGACCAATCCACTGCTAAAGCTATTTCGGATAAATTGGAGACATTGAATGAAGGTGTATGCGGGAAAAGCAGTTCGATGAAATGGAAAATGTGAAAATATTCCAAGGACTTGCCCACACACCCATGGGACTCTTGGTGCAAGTTATGGAGTCATGAGGAATGACTCAACTTCCCAAGGAGTGTTCCATGGTTCTCTATCTCACAAGGTCCCTCCAGCCAATGCCTTTTCTCTCAGGTCACTGAGCAAAGTGACTTAGGGATGACGAATGCAAGAATGAGGGATGGTTTTGATTGAACTTAGTATGAATGCATCCTATTTTTGCATGATTCTAGTAAATGAACTAAACTAGATGATAAGATGACAAGGTTAGTAAAAATACTATCCTAATATGATATACTAGTTAGATGATTTAAGCTAAGATGATAGAAATACTCTAAAATGCTTATCAGATTAATTCCTATTGTAAAGAGAGACTAAATGCTTGTTAAGATTAAGTATAAGTGTGATTATAAAGACTTGGATGATTTTGAAGAAGGAATGAGCTCTATTTGTAGGGAAAATAAGGCAATGGATGGTCAAGATTGGATGATCTTATCAAGGGCCAGGATTGAAATTTATCAATCCATGTTTACAATTCTCACCAATGAAATGGTGACAATTGTCAACATAAGACTGCTTGAGAGGAGATGTAAGAAGCATTAAATGATTGAGGAGACCTCATGGTTATCTTAGGAGGTAAGGGTCAAGGTTAGGTTAAGATTACCCATTGGAAAAAGATTTTATCCAAGGGATAAACTCTTGTGCAAGGGTTAAAGGAATAATCATGGTCAAAGCAATGAATGCTTGATGAGACCCCTGGGTTAGATGAAGGTTCAGTTAGGAAATAAATCTCTAACCATGCCAAAAGGGTTAGTTAACCATTAATGGTTTGGAAGAATTTGGGGACAAATTTGTAAGAGTCCTTCCAAATTTGGGGGAACTCAACAAGTTAGCTTGTTGAAGACATAAAGGCTTTATTGCTTTGGAAGACTTTCTTCCAATTTTGAGAAGTGACATCCTCAAATTTAGGGAAAAGGATATGATTGAAGGGTTTAGGCTAATTGATTAGGATTAGATAGGTTCTAGAAGAATTTAGGAAGGGGATTTAGAAGGCAAGTGAGAGATGTAGGAAAATGCAAGTGGGTGGATTTTTAAATAAATTTAGATTTATTTAAATGCGAAGGAGATTTTAATTAAATGTAGATTTAATTAAAATGGTAAATGGGATAAATTAATATTTTTAATTAAATGTGAATTTAATTAAAATGGCTAGAGGGGGGTATTTGATTAAATGTGAATTTAATTAAATGCCTTAGATAGAAGAAGGGTATATTAAATAAATCTTAATTTAATTAATAGGTGATTAGAAGAATATGGATATTAAATAAATCTTAATTTAATTAACTGGAAGAATTAAGAATAATTAAATGAATTAAATTCAATTAATTCATTGTCCAACTTTTAGGTGTCTACATTTTGCCCCTCTTTGAGTTAATGTGTGATCACATGTTGATTCAAAGAAAATTTGTCAGATATGCTGTCAAAATTTGATCGATATGATGTTGTGGATATAAAAATTTGATTTGATATGAAAAGTCAATATGATGCCCCAAATTTGTTGAACGATAAGTATGATGCCCCAGATATGAAGAATTGATTTGATATGAAACTGATATGAAATTGATGTCGAGATTTGATATGATAATGCCCCCTCGGGAGATCATTCGTGCATAAAAGGCATGAATGATCTCTCAAAAGAAGAAGAATGCTATTTGAAAGATCGAAGAGTGGATAGTGATGACATGCATGGGTTTGATAAGATTGATTAGATTGATTGGATAAAGATCAAGTCTGGTTTCAGGTATAACACCTCATGTATAAGACATGGATGATCGAGCATCTGGTTTCAGGAATGATACCACCTATATAAGATATGGGTGATCGAGCATCTGGTTTTAGGAATTATATCACCTATATAAGACATGGATGATCGAGCATCTGGTTTCAGGAATGATATATCCTATATAAGAGCTGATCAAAACGCCTGGTTTCAAGAACAATATATCCTGTATAAGAGCTGATCAAAACATCTGGTTTTAGGCATGATATATCCTATATAAGAACTGATCAAAACATCTAGTTTCAGGAAAGATACATCCTATATAAGACATGATAGAAGATAGTTTGGAAGAATGATGAAGATATGACAGTGAAGAAAGATTTCATGATGATACGATAGATATGCATGTGATGGATGCAATGATGAATGATATGAATTATGTTTCGTATAAGATTCTATGAGGAGGATTTGATTCTTAGATAAATAATGCTTTTGATTTCAATTATGATGTGAATGTATGATTAATGATTTTGATAAGCAAAAATGTGATGATGTATTGCATTGATTTATGAGATGTGAGATGTTGATATGTTGTGAGATGTATCTTGAAAATGAGATGTATGATAATGATATGTTGTGCAACTAACTGTAAAATGATATGCAACTAATTGATCATCCTCATTCTTCTGTTTGTCATTCATGTATAGTCACATGTTATTGCTTTCTTTGTGTTTATCATCATTGAGCTGTTTAGATATGTTGAAAATTTATACAAGCATAATGGTATAATTGAACCATAATGACCTGAGAAAAATTTACATGACTTTTGATTTTGCAAGTTAACACAAGGGTCAAGGTATAATTGAACTAGGATGACCTGAG
Organism: Cryptomeria japonica; assembly: GCF_030272615.1. Taxonomy (NCBI): domain Eukaryota; kingdom Viridiplantae; phylum Streptophyta; class Pinopsida; order Cupressales; family Cupressaceae; genus Cryptomeria; species Cryptomeria japonica. Next base: position 455,158,143 of record NC_081412.1, read on the forward strand.
TGTGGCTTGCGTATAACAAACAAGATTAAACCATTTGTATGCGCAAAGTGGAATTATGTCTTCAGTGATATGCTTTGGATCACGTCTCGAGACAAGTATTTGCATAGGACAAGTGAACACCTCACAGACAGAAAACTAAAAAGATATTGGAGTCCCCGTGACTTTCTCTAGCTCGATGCATCGTGGAGAAAATATAGAGGATCCAATAGTTCAAAAAAAGTTTAAGTGCAAAAATAGTCAAAACTTCATGCCAGATGCAAACATTTGATACTTCAGAAAATCATCCATCATGTGTTGTGAATCGTTTTAAGTGATCAATGCTTTTTCTCGTGATTGTTGATTTGTTGTTGGACAAGATGCTTTGAGTTTGCTGGAATTTTGATCAATGTTGCCCCTAGCTGATTTTACCTCCGTATGCGGATATATACAGTGATTACCAAGCCATGGTAGATGAAGAAATGGTATTTGGATTAACAATGACAGTGACTACGCTAAGTATGTCCTAAAGAAATGGTATTTTGATAGAGTGTCGGGCAATGGCCGATATTGCATGGCTGTGGATATGAAAGGCTCGTGAGTAAAGATAGATAGAGGAGTTGTCCTCTCACAATAGCACCTATTGCGAGGTTTTCACCAGTTGTTTTTATTGTACCTTTTTATTTGCTTTTTCTTGATTTTTGATTGTTTTGATATTTTTTATTTTTGTGGCTTTTTCGTGCATTAGACTACTCAAGTATAGTATTTCTTCACATGGATTCTCTTAGTTGGTTCATCGAGAATATCTCCTTCTAAAGTTGTTAATTGATAAGCACCTGATCCATAGGCTGATATGATAACATAGGGACCTAACCAGTTAGGTTCAAACTTCCCTTTCTTTTCTCGATCCTGTTGATTTCTAGGATTTTCTTTGAGGACTAGGTCACCAATTTTAAAATCCTAGGGATGACTTTGTGATTGTGGCTTCGGCACATGCGTTGTTGATATGCTTTGAGGTGAGTGTAGGTATGTTGTCACTTTTCATCTATAAGTTATAGCTCTTGCAGTCAGTTGACGTGATACTCTTCATCTAGAATGAGACCTTTTAAAGATACTCTGAGAGATGGGATTTCTACCTCCAGGGGTAAAATTGATTCTGATCCATACACCAATGAATATGGCGTAGCTCCTGTAGGTGTGCGGATGCTAGTTCTATATGCCCAAAGTGTTGGATTGAGTTGCACGTGCCAATATTTTCCTACATCATTCACTATTTTCTTGAGGATTTTTCATATTGTTTTGATGGATGCTTTGGCCTGACCATTCCCCTGTGGGTTGTAAGGTGTAGAGAAATGATGTTGGATTTTGAATTTTTCACATAGTTCTCGTACATCTTGGTTCTTGAAAGGTCATCCATTATCTATGATGATGGAACTTGGAATGCCATATTTGTAGATTAAATAATTAAGAATAAAAGAGGCAATTTGTTTCCCAGTCACTGTGGTCATGGGGACTGCTTCAATCCAATTGGTAAAATATTATGTTGCAGTAATAATGAACTTGTGTCCTTTTGAAGATGAAGGATGAATTTTGCCGACTAAGTCCAGTCCCCACTGGAAAAAGGGCCAGGATGTTGTGAATGGTTGCATTTCCTTTGCTGGTGCATGTATAAGATTGCCATGGACTTGGCATTTAGGACATTTCTTTGCAAAATGGTAAGAATCTTTTTCCATTGTCAGCTAGTAATATCCCATTCTTAGAAGTTTTTTAGCAAGAGTAGGACCACTTGAATGTGTGCCATGGATACCTTTGTGAAGCTCTTGTAAAGCTGAGTAAGATTCATTATCATCAAGGCAACGAAGAAGAGTACCATCTAGACCTCGACGGTAAAGAGTATCAGCAGTAAGAGTATAACAGGCAGCTTGTCGGATAAAGTTGCATTTTTTGTTTTTGAGATAGGTCAATGGGTAGGATATTATTTTTAAGATAGTCATATATCATTCTGTATAAAGGAGAGTCAGAACCGGTCAAGGCATAGATAACATGGGATGTGGAATGGTCATAGGTTAGGGAGAACAGTTATTCTACCAAAAACTCATAACAACTCTATTGCTCTGGAATCTATAGTAGTGAAGCGATAGTAGCCATTGCATCGGATGCTCTGTTGTCTAACCTTGGTATTTGCTCGAAGGTGATGTGTACAAAATATTGTTTGAAATCATCCACCATTCATTTGTATGGTAGCAGCTTGTCATCTTTCGTCTGATAGTCATTGTTGATCTGATTTATGACTAGTTGTGAATCTCCATAGACTTTCAATTCTATGATTCTCCATTCCACGACCATTTTGATTCCTATAACCAGTGCCTCATATTTAGCAATGTTATTTGTGCATGAAAACATGAGTCTATACGATCTTGGTATGGTGTGCATGTCGGGAGTGATGAACAGAATGCTAGCACTTGAGCCATGTTGAGTATAAGACCCATCAAAGTATAGGGTCCATTGCTTGGTGTTTATAGTAAGAACCTCCCTATTGGGAAATTCAATCTCCATTGGTCATTTATCTGGTAATGGCGCATTTGCCAACTGATTGGCAATCACTTGTCCTTTGATAGCTCATCACTCTGTGTAGTGGATATCAAATTTGCTGAGAATCATCACCCATTTAGCCAATCTTCCTGTGAGAGCTTCTTTGCTGAGTAAGTATTTTAGAGGATCAATTTTTGCTACTAGCTTGATTGTATGAGCTAGCATGTAGTGTCAGAACTTTTGAGAGGCAAATACCACCGTTAGGCAAGCTTTCTCAATGAATGTATAATTGAGCTCATATCCATTCAAAGTTCTACTGATGTAATAGATAGCTTGCTCCTTTCCATCTTGATTCTCTTGTGCTAACAGTGCCCCCAATGATATGTTTGTTATTGATATGTAGAGAATAAGAGGCTTTATTGCTATGGGCGGTACTAGAACTAGCTGGTTCATTAGATATTGCTTGATTTGGTAGAATGATTCTGCACATTTAGCCTCCCATATAAATAGTACATTTTTATGTAGCAAATGATTGAATGGTAGACTTTTATCTGCTAGTTGAGCGATGAAATGCCTGATTGACTAGAGTCATCCTTGTAAGGATCTGAGTTGATTGATGTTCTTAGGTGGTGGCATCTCCATGATGGCTTGTACCTTCGCTAGATCGACTTCAATGCCCTTTTCTGAGACTATGTAGCCTAATAACTTGCCTGATGCAACCCCGAAGACACACTTCTTAGGATTGAGCTTGACTTGAAATTTTTTCAATCTATCAAAAATCTTTTCTAAGATGCTTAGATGTTATGCTCGAGTAAATGATTTAGCTAGTAAATCATCTACATAGTCCTCCATGAAGGTATGCATCATGTAATGAAAGATTGTTGTCATTGCCTGTTGATAAGTTGCCCCAGCATTCTTTAAGCCAAATGGCATGACATTCCAACAATATGTTCCCCAAGGATAGGTAAATGTTGTTTTATCTTGATCCTCTAGAGCTATCTTGATTTGATTATAGCTAAAAAAACTGTCCATTAGTGATAGCATTGCATGGCCTACTGTGAGGTCTACAATTATGTTGATACTGGGCAAAGGAAAGTCATCCTTTGGACAGGCTTTGTTGACATCTCTAAAATCGGTACATATCCTGATGCTACCATCTAGTTTTGAAATGGGCACGATGTTGGAAATCCATTTAGCATAGTCGATAGGTCGAATAAATCCGACATCTAATAGTTTCTTTAGCTCAGCTTTGACTATGAGTGCTACATGTGGATTCATCTTTCTCATTTTTTGCTTGACTGACTTAGCTCTTGAGGCAATGGACAAGTGATGCATGATTAACTGTGGATCAATCCTGGGCATATCTACATATGACCAAGCAAAGTTGATTTGCTTTTCTTTGAAAAATTGGATAAACTCTAATCTCTCTCCCTCTGTCAAAGATTCTGCTAGATGTATGTTTTTGGCTTTTGCTATTGTACCAATGTTGATTGATTGAGTAGGCTCGATCAATATGGGTGATCACTCCTGATAGTGTTTAGGTAGAGTGTCAAGTCTCCCATCTTTAGGTGCCTTAAAAAAAAATTCACCTGCAGATGTGTCCTTTATTTTTACTTTTTTGTGATCTAGTGTTGCCATTGACTGGTTTTCAGTAATAGATCCTTTATTTCATTCATTTTTGTGACTGAAAGAATTGGCACTCCCTTGATTGTAGATATCACTACTTTGTTCACTGGTAGAGTCTATTTCTGGGTTGATGGTACACAAGTAATGGATAATGGAATCATCATTTGGGAAAATTGGTATGTCATGATTTTCAGGTTCATTCCAATCTATGAGGTTAGGAAACATAAGTGGTAAAGAGTCGTTGGGTGGGTCAAGTTCTGTTGTTGTAAGCGTTAGGATGGAGGTATCATCATGGTTGGCTAGGATATTAAATAAGTTAATGATTTTGTCGAGGTCTTCGATGGTACCATCTTCCATTGTAAACTTGCTCGTAATATCGTTGCTCATTTTCCTCGGTGTCACAGATATTTTGTGGACCAAATTGAAGTAGTCTAGGATCTGTGCCTTGTTCCTCTTGAGAAATGGGTGTAGGACTGTTATTTGCAGCAATATCTTTAGTGACATTGGAACAACTACCCCATTCATATTCATTTAAATCAATCTCAGAGGTATTATCCTAGATTTTGGCAGTGTTGTGGACTGGTATGTTGTAGGGTGAAAACAGGTCTTTGATGATTGATACGAGTGTGATATTTTCTCTGATTCTATATTAGAGCCTGCTTCTACTCTTTGCATTTTCTCATATATTGTCTCTCCTCAGGGAGGAATGATGCTATCAGGAGGTGATTCTTCTTTGTTTGATACTAGTTCTTGAACATGATGTACTTGTTTCTTCTAATTAACTAATTTCTCTTGATGTTTCCCTTTTTCCTGGTATTCACGTTCCTTGTTTATTGTTTCTGTTGATTCAAATAGTGCCTCTTGCCATAAGTCTTCTTTGAATTTCTTCTTTTCCTTCCACTGAGGTTTTTGGTATTTGCTTGGTGTCTTCCTTGGTGGTAGAGTGTGTTCATAGCCCAATCCTTTTTTGTCCTTACAAAATTGTGAAGGAGGATCTAATGGTTTTGTGACGCCTTCCTGATGCTTGTTGATAGGTCCTTTGACATTGTATCCCATATGTTGCATGATTAGGTAGCCTTTTCCATATAGTTGTGTTGGTATAGCTACTTCCACAGTAACTGCTCTATCTTCTTCCTCATCCTTGTATAGCCAACTAAGGATGTCTTTTTCCTCAGTTTCATGTGCTAGTGTGCCTCATTGGATAAACTTGCCATCAAACTTGGTGATGGGTTGTGTTTCTTGATGTATGGATGTCGAAGGTATCCCATGAGATTTAGGTGATTCTAGTAAGTTGATTAAACTCAAGGGTTCCAAAGAGTATTCTCTCATGCCTTTCTCTTTGATTTTCATTTTCTACTTGAAATCCATAGATAGTGATTTAGACTTTTCTTGTTGAAGATCTGGTGCTAAGGAACTTTGTTTTTCTCTATTATGTGGAACCAAATTATCTTGGGCTGCCCCCATAGCATTACAATGTTGAAACGGGTTATGATCTGCTGATATAAAAATCTCCTATCCATTGTAGGGGAACTTAACACATTGGTGATAAGTAGAAGGTATTGCTTGCATTTCATGTATCCAAGGTCGACCCAATAAGATATTATATGTGAGGTCTATGTCTAAGACTTGGTACATAGTATCCCTTTGTATCAGTCCTACCTAAATTGGCAACATTACTGTTCCTTTGGATGATCTTTCTTCATCATCATATGCTTTGATAGTGATCTTTTTGCATGGATCAATAGATTTCTTAGAGAAGCCTAATGCACGAATAAGTTTTAAGGTACAGATATTGAGTACAAATCCTCCATCTATTAATACTCTTTTGACTCGGTGTTTGTAAACCAAGACTTCAATATGGAGTGGAGTATTGTGTGGATGGCTTAATGATATATTATCATGCTCATAAAAGGTGAGGTTGTTAGGCCCTATCATGTGAGCCACCATGGCTTGGAATTTGTCAGCATCTAGATCTTGAGGTACATTTGTTTCCAAGATGTCTTTCTATTTTGGCGAAAGTTTCAGCAACTCCAGTATAGATATTTGAGCAGGAGTTTGCATAGTTGACTGAATAGATCATATTAAATTTTGGGTATGGTGTTTGTTGTTGACGTATGTCCCTTCAAGACATATTTTTGAGCTCTGGTGGTTACATTGATGGATTCATGTTCATGCTTGTCTTTGATTGTAATGACGTTTACTTGATTGTCCTTAGCTGATATATGATTGATGGTGTTATTGTATATGTGATTGATACAAGATCCACGTGTATCATTTGAGGTTGAAGATCCATCCTTGTTGTAGTTTGGAAGAGGATTCTTAAAGGCACCATGGTCACCATTTGTCTTGAGACCATCGACTATTAAATCGCCTCTATTAATCATGTCTTGAACAATGTTCTTTAGTCTCATGCAATCATTTGTTTGATGGCCTTTGTTATGATGAAAATCACAAAAGTGTGAGTCATTCCACTAGGGTGGTTTGATTGGTGGTTCAAAGTTGTTGATTGCTAGTAAGGAGATAATTTTATTTGCCAGGAGTTCTCTGAATGTTGACTCCAATGATTGCCCTAATGGTGTGTAGACGCGTTTTGGAAAGTTGTTGGTGTTATCTCGTGAGTTTGTATTAGGTCCTCAATTAGTGTTATTGTCTTGGGTATTGTTGGTGTTGTTAAGATGATCTTGATTGGTAGTTGGTACATGAGTTTTAGTGCCTTGGTTTTCACCTTTTTTATTTTTGGTAGCCTAAGGATTACCTGATAAAGCTAGCACTAGTTGTTTGGACTTTGTATCATTAGGATTATTTCCTCCTTCATTTCCAGTGTTTTTGTTTTGGGTCCAGAACCTGGATTTGTCTAAGTTGTTGTTGTTTTGGTTATTGTAATTAGAGGTGGATGAATTCGTCCCTTCTTTGAAAAATTTCAATGTTCCTTTCTTGACACATGCCTCCTCTACTTGGATGCTATTCTCAATCAATTTAGCAAAAGATGGTATGCATTGGAGTTTGAGTATGTAACTCATCTTGCTATTTAAATTGTCGATGAAAATTTCCATCTTTTCCTTCTCAGGCACATCTCGAGGATACCGTGAGACCATTCGTCACCAATGTTGAAGGAACACCATGAATGTTTTGTTGTTCTTTTGTTTGGTGTTGCAGACATCTAGCATGGTGATGGCATGTTGAATGTTGTAGGAATATTAAGTAATGAATTTGTTGACTAACTCATCAAAGGATCTGACAGGATGTGTGATTTTGGATAACCATTCCATTGTTTGCCCTCCCAAGCTTCTTGGGAATAATTTCATTAAATAAGTGTCATCATGGGAAAATTATAGGCTTATGGTGCAGAATTCCTGAACATGATCACAAGGATCACTTTTCCCATCATATTTGTCAAATTTGGGAATGTCTAAATTTGGGGAAAAGGTACCATGTTTAACCTCCTGTCAAAAGGATAAGGACAAATTTCTTTCAAGGAATACTGTATTGTTGAACCTTGTTGCACGTCTTGCATCTATTTTTGCAACATTTGTATTTGTTGTGTAAGAGAAACCAAGGGTGCATTTGTCTACCGAGGGAAGAGTTCTTCCCTCACATTGTTTCTAGTTTGGAATGGCATGTGTAGCAATATGTTTTGCTCAGGGATGTTTTGCTCAGGTAAATTCTGCTTAGGTAAGTTTTGCTCAGGTATGTTTTGCTCAGGTATGTTTTTCTCAGGTATGTTTTGTTCATGGTCACGTGCTTCCTCCTCTCTTTGTCATTCTTGATAAGCATAATGTTGAGACCTCATTCTAAATATGTCAGTATTGAAGTCTTCAGGGAGTTTAACTCCTTTGCTTGTGAGCATGAGTAGGTATTTTTCTTTATCGGTTTCAATGAGTTTCTCCACAAGTTTTTGAAATGAAGCACTTTCTTGACACTCTTGGAGGAGTTCCTCAAAAAAATTTGTGTCTTCTAGGTTTGGATATTCGAAAGGATTTGATAATCTTCAATCCATGTTGGACTCTAGTTGTGTTTCGCTTTGTTTGTTTCATTGAGAGCAAGTAACAACGGGCATTTAGTAGAAACTTTATGTGACAAAGGGAACGAACTCCTCTTCGATGTTTTGCTCAGGGGTCGGTGGTTCAAATCAGGGTATATTGTAAGTGATGTACACTTCAGGGAAGAAAGTTGGATTGGTCTTTCCTCCTTGATTTAGGCATTGACTAAATGCTGATTTTTGACAGAATGCTCTACTCCTCAATGGTTCCTTGTCAAATTCATTTGTTTTGTCTTGAAGATACAAGTGCATATGACGAAGGAATGTTCGATGAGATTTGAAGAGTTGGCGATTGATGTATAAAAATTTATTCCTTTTGGCAAGTTTCAGAGAACTGGTTTGTTGTTTCCTCAACTTAGTGTTATGATAAATACTCTTTCTTCTCAAAATATGAGGATTAGTCATGCACAAGCAATCAGTGGTTTCCTTTTATTTGTTTTGGATTCAAGATATCTTGTTTGGAAACTTAAGTTTTACTTCATCAAATGAAGGTTTAGATGCCCCATCATGGCAAAGCGTGTCAAATGATATGGAATAAGAGCTTTCCCGATATGGAAACTCAATTTGAAAACTTGGAGTTTAAAACAACTATGTTTTTGGATAAAAATCCGTTTGATTGAAGGACCTTTTGATACGTGTGATGGTGTTTCCTGATTTTGATAGGAGAGATGTGTTTTATCCCTTTACTGGTTTTTTAGATTTAGACAACTTTGTTTTATGAAAAACTTGCTTTTGGAGTGGTTTTGATACTTTGATTTGCATTTTCTGCTTGATGGAGTTAAAGATGAGGAAAGAAGGCTTCCTAAACTATTTTTAGATTTTTCAAAAATAGCTTCTATTTTGCCCCCTATTTTCTCAGTTTCTGCAATGCGCTAAGCCAGAAACCCAATGCGCTACTAAATTTTTGCCATGCACTAGAGAATGAACTCTACGCGCTAAGCTGCCTCTCTGATACGCTAACTAGATTTTTTGAGTTTGGTTTGTTTTGAAAATTTTATGCGCTAATATGGGCTTCTAATGCGCTAACTATTGACTTCAACGCGCTAATGTTTGGTTTCAATGCGCTAAGTTGTTCCTTCAATGCGCTAGAATGTTTTTAGAAAGCGCTAAGATTCGATCTGTAAATGCTTTGGATTGATCATGCACTAAAGTTTAGCAAAAATGCGCTATGTTGAAGTTTGCAAGCGCTAAACTATGGTTCCAAAGCACTAAGATGTTGCTCTTACATGCTACACTACCTTGATATTTTTGACTTGGTGGTTTTCTTGTGGTTTTTGAATTTTTCCTCAACTGTGATAGATGATTTTCTGAAGTAAAATATGAAAGCACAGCACAAAAGAGATAACCATTTTGCCTATTTCTAAACAATGAGTGTATGTTTTGTGAGGATGTGTTCAAATCCCCAGTGTTTCAACAGGTTTGGATATAGAAAATACAAATCAATCAGACTCTTTATTCAAAGGTCATCGATAATACCATAGCTCACTAGTCTCAATACTCCGTCAGCTGAAACAGCCTTGTCACCCCTAGGGGGTGCCCATTTTTTTGCCTTTTGCCAAAAATTAACCCAAAGTGAATTGCTTCACAATTGAGTAGTTATCTTGGGAGATATATGGTGAGTAATCTTGGGGGCAGATTCTTCCCCACCCTTGCACTATGATACTACAAATGTTTGGATACTGACTTGGCTCACGGTTTCTATTTCTAAGGTTCATAATCAGGCTTCCTATTCGGTTGTCAATGATAAACTCCCTCAGGAGGCTTCCCAACCTTTAGAACAAAGGATTTACGTATCATAAAGATACTGGGGGAAGGCTAATCGCTGCGCGCAACCGTTGAAAAGGACTTTTGTCACTTTCCACTTTTGATTATAGTGGGTTGGAACACTTGGCGTCAAAGTTGTTCCCCACTTAGGTCATTCCCCTCACACTGGCCAAAGAATGGCTTTAAGAGTTGCTCAACTCCTCGGGAGGGCAGGCCTGCTAAAGGTTTTAATGAAATAAACACTGAAAGTGTAAGAGTGGTCTAGCTTTTTGATCACCCAATTAAGGGGAGAGCATATTCCTTCCACTTTTGAATCAAAGCACACAAGTGTTATTTTTAACCATTTATTGCAAAGATTTGGTAAAATCTATATGGAGATATTGATCCACAAAAACATGGTGTTCATGTTATCCCATCAAATCAATGATTATCTGAGCTAGTAAAGGAACCTAGTCAACAAAGCAAAATTTCAATTTTGGTGATCAACAAAAGAAAAATGACAAAAAGGGGAAGAATTTCCCTCTTTTAACTTGAAAACAAAATTTAGACAAATGTGGTTCTTTTACTTTGTAAAAATTGGAAGTTGATCATTTTAAACACCAAAGGATGGTGAGGTTGTTTTTAAAGCTTTTTGCAAAATGAAAGATTATCTTCTTCTTTTTAACAACCCAAAAGGAAAGTTTTTCTCCTATGAAAGCAAGAAAGATTTTTTATTGTGGTTCTTTTTAGGTACCCAAATGAGATGTGATTTCAATTTTAGCTTTTAAACAAGAATTAAAGGACTTCAAAACTTTTTAACTAACTTTTAAATTGAAACTATTTTAAATCCTAACTTAAAAATAAAAATGGGCCCCCAAACCTACAAGAAACTATCAGAAATCCTGCAAAATAACAATTAAAGCAGTTACAAAAACACTGGCTTGGTGAACTTTCACAAGTCTAATTCTGATCTCGGTTACAAAGTAAATTTTGTCTTATGTTTGTGATGCGCTACAGAATATACCAGATGCGCTATCAAACAAACCTGAAGCACTGCACTATTTTTCGAATGCGCTATACTGTTAGGTTCCCGCGCCAAGACCTATAGGAAAAAGTTTAAAATCATATGTTCTAACCAAGGATCTCTACGCACTAGGATATGAGTCCCATGCACCGAACAATATACCGAATGCGCTATAATGTTAACCAGATGCGCTAAGTTATGTTCACCATGCACTGATTCTCCTTTCTTGCGTACCTGAAAAGATGGTTAGATTAAAAAACTGATTAAATGAAATGTATCTTTACGATTAAATGGTTCGATGAAATGAAAAATGTGAAAATATTCCAAGGACTTGCCCACACACCCACGAGACTCTTGGTGCAAGTTATGGAGTCATGAGGAATAACTCAAATTCCCAAGGATTGTTCCATGGTTCTCTTTCTCACAAGGTCCCTCCAGCCAATGCCTTTGCTCTCAGATCACTGAGCAAAGTGACTTAGGGATGACGAATGCAAGAATGAGGGATGCTTTTGATTGAACTTAGTATGAATGCATCCTATTTATGCATGATTCTAGTAAATGAACTAAACTAGATGATAAGATGACAAGGTTAGTAAAAATACTATCCTAATATGATATACTAGATATATGATTTAAGCTAAGATAATAGAAATACTCTAAAATGCTTATTAGATTAATTCCTATTGCAAAGAAAGGCTAAATGCTTGTTAAAATTAAGTATAAGTGTGATGCTAAAGACTTGGATGATTTTGAAGAAGGAATGAGCTCTATTTAAAAGGAAAATAGGGCAATGGATGGTCAATATTGGATGATCTTATCAAGGGCCAGGATTGAAAGTTATCAATCCATGTTTACAATTCTCACCAATGAAATGGTGACAATTGTCAACATAAGACTGCTTGAGAGGAGATGTAAGAAGCATTAAATGATTGAGGAGACCTCATGGTTACCTTAGGAGGTAAGGGTCAAGGTTAGGTTAATATTACTCATTGGACAAAGCTTTTATCCAAGGGATAAACTCTTGTGCAAGGGTTAAAGGAATAACCATGGTCAAAGCAATGAATGCTTGATGAGACCCCTGAGTTAGATGAAGGTTGAGTTAGGAAAAAAGTCTCTAACCATGCCAAAAGGGTGAGTTAACCATTAATGGTTTGGAAGACTTTGGGGACAAATTTGTAAGGGTCCTTCCAAATTTGGGGGAACTCAACAAGTTAGCTTGTTGAAGACATAAAGGCTTTATTGCTTTTGGAAGACTTTCTTCCAATTTTGAGAAGTGACATCCTCAAATTTAAGGAATAGGATATGATTGAAGGGTTTAGGCTAATTGATTAGGATTAGATAGGTTCTAGAAGAATTTAGGAAGGGGATTTAGGATGAAAGTGGGAGATGTAGGAAAATGCTAGTGGGTGGATTTTTAAATAAATTTAGATTTATTTAAATGCAAAGGAGATTTTAATTAAATGTAGATTTAATTAAAATGGGAAAGGGGATAAATTGATATTTTTAATGAAATGTGAATTTAATTAAAATGGCTAGAGGGGGGTATTTAATTAAATGTGAATTTAATTAAATTCCTTAGATAGAAGAAGGGTATATTAATTAAATCTTAATTTAATTAATAGGTGATTAGAAGAATATGGATATTGAATAAATCTTAATTTAATTAATTCAAAGAATTAAGAATAATTAAATGAATAAAATTCACTTAATTCATTGTGCAACTTTTAGGTATCTACAGAAGGAGATACCACTATCAAAATTGCAAAACTAGAATGTTTTCGGGTCAGGTATGAAAGTTTGAAAATGGAAGAAGATGAAAGAATTTCTGCTTTTATGGAAAGGGTTAATGAAATTGTTTTAGGAATACAATGTTGTGGAGGATCCTTAAGTGAATATGAAATTGTTTCTAAAGTTTTAAGAGCATTTCCATCAGTATACAAAACAAAAGTAACTACTATTAATGAGTTGAGAACAATGCCTAATACATCAGTAACTAGAGATACCTTGGTTGGAAAACTTTCAGCATTTGAGCTTGAGGAATTTGGTCATGTTGCTACAATTAAAATAGATTTATCCTTCAAAGCATCATCGTCTGACAAATTTGATTGGAAAGCACTTTATGCAAGAGAACTTGAAGATAACAGGAGGGAAAATGAAGAAGTGGAAGAACTTGAAGCACTATTTGCAATAAAAATGCCTAAAGGTCCAGTTGGAAGTAAGTATGAAGGTAAAGCACCATTCAAATATTTTAATTGCAATAAAGTTGGTCATATGGCATCTAGATGTCCTGACAGACCTACAAGATTGAGAGAGGAAGCTAAAAGAACATATAAGCCTAACCCTGAATATCAGAGATACAGATTTAAAAAGAATAGAGACAAATCTTGTTACTACGTTGATGAAGGAGTTACTGATGATTCTGATGAAGAACTGGCAGACAATGGATGGGCTTTTGTTGCAATAAAAGAAGATCAACCAGCACCTACTATTCCACCAGTAGAGCAGGCACTGACAACCAAAATTGAAGAAAAGGATGAATGGATCATAGATTCCGGATGTTCACATCATATGACTGGTGATAAAAGTAAATTCTTATCTTTTCAAGAATATAGTGGAGGTCTAGTAAGATTTGGAGATTATAAAGCTTGTTTGATCAAAGGAAAAGGGACTATATCTTGGGACGGTAAGCATAATATTGACAATATTTATTATGTTGAAGGTTTGAAGCATAATCTTTTGAGTGTTGGTCAATTAGTTGAAAAGGGTTTTCAGTTACAGTTCAAGAATGGTAAATGAAAAATCATGAACATAACTGGATTGGAGATTGCAACCAGTAATCAGACTAAAGGCAATATCATTCATTTAAACAACAATGATAAGACATGCTTGATTGCACATATTGATGAAAGTTGGTTATGGCATAAGAGACTTTGTCATGTAAATATTGATTGCATTGTAAAGATCAGTTCAACTAAGGCAGTAAGGGATTTACCTAAGATTGTGAAACCTCATAATCTGGTATGTAAGGAATGTCAAATGCAAAAGCAAGTTAGAACAACTTTTAAGAGTAGTTTTGAGAAATCCAATAATGTTCTTGATTTAATCCATACTGACTTGTGTGGTCTGGCAAGAACAAGAAGTCTACAGGGAGATAGATACTTTATGCTAATTATTGATGATTATTCTAGAATGTGTTGGGTTACTTTTCTCAGGGAGAAATCAGAAGCTTTTGGAAAATTCAAATTGTTCAAGGCTGGTAGAGAATGAAACTAGTAAGAAAATCAAATGTTTCAGATCTGATCAAGGAGGAGAATTTACATCTAAGGAGTTTAATACATTTTGTGAAGTTAATGGAATCAGAAGACACCTATCAACACCCCACACACCTCAGCAAAATGGAATTATGGAAAGGAAGAACAAAACTATTCTGGAAGAAGCTAGAAGCATGATATTGGAAGAAAATCTACCTCATGTGTATTAAGAGAAGCAGTGAATACATCGGTTTACATCAAAGGTGAAACCGGTAAGACCCCTTATGAACTATGGTTTGGTAATACTCCTACTCTTAAATACTTCAGAATTTTTGGAAGCAAATGTTATATTAGGAGAGATGAGTGTATTGGTAAATTTGATCCTAGAAGTGATGAAGGAATATTTCTTGGTTATTCATCTAAGAGCAACGCATGTAGATGTTTTAATAAAAGATTGCAGAAAATCATTGAATGTGCTAATATGAAGATAGATGAACAATTTAGAGGAAATTCAAGGTTTGTAGATTCTGAACCGGTAGTTGAGATGATCATAAATGAACCTATATAGAGTGCATGGGTACAGAGTGTGGATCCAATCACACCGGCATCATCAGAGAATTCCATAGTGACTGAAGAACAACAGCATGTGAATAAACCCAAGTATGTAAGACTGAATCACTCAGAAAATCAGATAATTGGTAACATGTATCAAGGTGTTATGACAAGAGGATGATTGGAAAATGAAGAGGTATGTTTAATTTCTCAAATTGAACCAGAATATGTTATTGAAGCTTGTCAAGATGAACATTGGATTAAAGCAATGGAAGATGAACTAGAACAAATTGAAAAGAATAATACATAAACATTAGTTCCCCGGCCTAAAGACAAAAATGTAATTAGAACTAAATGGGTATTCAAAAAAAAACTTAATGAAGATGGTAAGGTAATCAGGAACAAAGCAAGATTAGTGTGTAAAGGATAATCATAGAAAGAGGGAATTGATTATAATGAAACCTTTGCACCGGTAGTTAGAATTGAGGCAGTCAGATTATTTCTTGCATTTGTAGCTCACAAGAACTACAAAGTATATCAGATGGATGTAAAATGTGCATTTTTGAATGGTGATCTTAAAGAGGAAGTTTACATTGAACAGCCTAATGGATTTTCATTGACAAATGATAAGGATATGGTTTGTAGATTAAGGAAAGATTTGTATGGATTGAAGCAAGCTCCTAGAGCTTGGTATGATAGATTGGACAAATATCTTTTGAAGCTTGGATACAATAAAGGTAATACTGATAGCAACTCATATTTCAAAGTGACTAATGATGACATCTTGGTTATTGAATTTTTTTTTGATGATATCATTTTTGGAGGAGAAGATGGATTGTGTAAGGACTTTGCTAACAAGATGCAAGAAGAATTTGAAATGTCTATGATTGGGGAGATAAAATTCTTTTTAGGATTGCAGATTTCACAAACTGATAAAGGTATATTCATATGTCAAACAAAATACTTGAAGGAACTATTGAAGAAATTTGGTATGGAAAACTCCAAAGTGGTCAGTACTCCTATGACTACAACTGACAAATTGACATTGAAGGATGATTCAGCTCATGTTAGTCCGACAAGATACAAATATATGATTGGAGGTTTATTGTATTTGACACAAACAAGATTTGATATAATGAATGCAGTATGCATTATTTCAAGATTTCAAAGTAATCCTAAAGAAAATCATGAATCAACAGTAAAAAGGATTTTCCAGTATCTACAAGGCACAACAAATCTTCATTTATGGTGTCCTAAAGATAAAAAAAATTATTTATGTGCATACACTGATACAAATTGGGCAGGAGATGTAGATGACAGAAAGAGTACACTAGCGGAACATTCTTTCTTGGTAGCAGATTGATTTCATGGTTGAGCAAGAAGTAGAGTTGTACATCATTATCAACAACAGAATCAGAATATGTTGCAGCAGCAACTAATTGTACTCAGGTATTATGGATTAAGCAAATGTTGAAGGACATCAATGTAAAATGCAAAGAACCTATAATCATTTATTGTGATAATTCAGCAGCAATTGATATATCAAAGAATCTGGTATTTCACTCTAAGACTAAACATGTTTCTATAAAATATAATTTTCTGAAAGAGAATGTTGAAGCAAAAGAAGTAAGCTTGGTTTATGTAAATACTAAAGAGCAGATTGTAGATATCTTTATTAAGCCTTTTCCTAAGGAAACTTTTGAATATCTCAGAGAGTAGCTTGGGGTAATACCCTCACCAGTAGAAACTTAGACAATTGAAGATTGGCATCAAACCGGCAGAAAATAACAAAGAAATCTTTTTCTGACTTCTATGGAGGAGAACTACTTCTCAAGGGGAGTAGTTGGTTATATTAATTGGTCATATTAGTTGGTTATGTGTTATGATATTTGTATTGCTTTGGTATTTGATGTCAAAAGGGGAGAGATATCCATGGAAAAACTTTGTATTTAGGAAACATTATCCTTGGGGAAGAGATTATTCATTGAGGGAGAGATATATACTCTCTACAATTTGATTTTGATTTCTGGTATTGATCTATTCTAGAGATTGTTGGTTTTTTGTTTTTTGGCATTCTGTTTTGGCACTTAGATGTTTTTCCATCTTGTGTTGCCATCAATGCCAAAGGGGGAGATTGTTGGTATTATGGATGTCTTGCATTAGTCTTGTCATTGATGTCAGCACTTATCCTTCTGGAGATCTTTGGTTATGTTGAACCGACATATTATGTTCACCGGCAAGTTCAGTGACTTATGCACAGTCACAGGTATATTGTTCACCAGCAGGTTATAAAGTTCACCGGAACTGAGGATGACTTGTTATCATCTAGAGATCACTTGATTATGTCGAAGACATGGTTTGGATACTTGGTTTTGGTATTTTGGTTAATGGTCTAATTAGGTTGACATATTTATTGTTACCGGTAAATTGGTCTAGGTTATGGACCAGTATGCATTATCTATTTCAGATCAGCAAGACATGTTATGGAGATGATTTATTGATTGGATGTTGTTGTAAATATATTGAGTCGACATGATGAAGCACATCTTAACTTGTTTGTAATTGATTTTATTATAATATTCTTAGTGACCCGACCTACACATTTGGTCTTAGGTTTTGTATATATGTAAGATCTCAATTAATGAGATATAGGATATGGGACATGGTATGTAAGGTCATGGTATTGTAACATGGTATGTGCAAATATTGAAGATCATATAAGTAGACCATAGAGAAGGTTCAAGGAAGGTTTGAAGGTGATTATCAGAGCTTAACTGGTACTAACTCTAGCATTGAAGATGTTATTTTGAGCAGTACATTATTCTAGAATTTAACTATCCTATTGTAGTCATTGTAGCTCCCATTTGAGCAGTGTGCTCTAGGCAGTTGGTCTTTCTGCATGTGCAAACCCCATTTGTATACAAATACTATCTGTAGTAGTATCATCTGATTGTGGGTAAGGTTTCCCACTGTGGTTTTTCCCCTTACAGGGTTTCCACATTAAAATCTTTGTGTTATGTGTTGTGGATGTTGTTTCTCTTTCTATTTCATACATTAAGTTTCACCTGTATTGATATTAATTGTTAATCTATTAATCGGCATTAAGTTTGGTTTACCGGTATTAAGTATCAAGTTTTATTAAGTTGTATTTGATTTGAAATTCGTAGTCAACTTATTCACACCCCCCCCCTCTCAATTGCCTTTCGAGCCCTAACATTCCTTGCAAATAGTGCTTCAAGTTCTTCCAGTTCTTCATTTCCCCTCCTGATATCTTCAAGTTCTTTAGCATACAGTGTTGTCCAATCAGATTTGTTTGATGATGATGATGATGATGATGATGATGATTCTCTAAAGGCTAAATCTGTCTTAATCATAGCAACAGGACCAAATTCCTCAAGCTCAAATGTTGATAGTTTTCCAACCAAGGTAGCTCTAGATACTGATGTATTAGGCATTATTCTCAACTCATTAATAGAAGTTACCTTTCATTTTGTAAGCCAGTGCTAAAGCTATTGAAGCTTTAGAAACAATTTTATCTTCAATTAAGGATCCTCCACAACATTGTATTCCTAAAACAATTTCATTAACTCTTTCCATAAAAGCATAAATTATTTCATCTTCTTCCATTTTCAATTTTCATACCTGACCCGATAACATTATAGTTTTGCAATTTTGACAGTGGTATCTCCTTCATTCAATGTCTCCAATTTATCCCAAATATCTATAGCAGTAGATTGGTCTGATAATCCCATGATTTTCTAATCTAATAATGGACTCAGAAGTGCTTCTCTTGCATTGCAATCATTTTCTTGATCTTTACCCAAAGTTGGTAAATTAGGTTGATTCGGAGTAGGACCAACATAGCCATTCTTTGTAACTTCTCATATGTCTCTTCCAATGCAATTCAGATGAGTCTCCATTTTGATCTTCCATATACCATAATTAGTTCCATCAAATTTCGAACTGTCCTTCCTGAAAATGTTTGTTTCCATAGGATCTCCTCAAGTTGTTAGGCTTCTACAAAAAGAGGACTTTCCTCTAATACCAATTGTTAGGAACCGGAAGGACAACTGAGAGGGGGGTGTGAATCAATTGTCAATGAATTTCAACCCAATTATAACGTAATCAAACTTAATACTTAATACCAGTAAACCAAACTTAATGATGATTGACAGATTAGCAATTAATATCAATACCGGTGAAACTTAATGCATGAAACAAAAAGAGAAACAACATCCACAACACATAACACAAATATTTTGGCATGGAAACCCTGTAAAAGGGAAAAACCATGGTGGTAAACCTTACCCACAATCAAATGATACTACTGCAGATAGTATGTGTATACAATGGGGTATGCACATGTAGAAAGGCCAACCTCCTAGAGCACACTGCTCAAATGGGATTCGCAATGACTACAATAGGATGGTTAAATCCTATAATAATGTACTGCTCAAAATAGCATCTCCAATGTTGGATTCAGTATCGGTTAACCTCTGATAAACACCTTCAAACCTTCCTTTGTACCTTCTCTATGGTCTGCTCATATGATCTTCAATATTCACACATACCATGTTACAATACCATACCATAACCATATCATATGTTTAACTCATAAATGAGATCTTACATATATACAAAACCTAAGACCAAATGTGTAGGTCGGCTCACTAAGAATATTACATTTAAATCGATTACAAATAAGTCTTGATGTGATGCATCATGTTGGCTCAATACATTTACAACACTATCCAATCAATAAATCATTTCCATAATGTGTCATGTTGATCTAGAATAGATAACACATACTGGTTCATAACCTAGACCAATCTACCGGTAATAGCAAATATGTTAACCCGATTAGACCAATAACCAAAACATCAAAACCAAGTATCCAAATCATGTCTTTGACATAATCAAGTGATCTCAAGATGATAACAAGTCATCATTAGTGTCAGTGAACCATATAACATGTCGGTGAGCATGTACCGGTGATTGTGCATAAGTCACTGACCTTGCCGGTGAACACAATGTGTCAATTCAGTAGTAAACCAATATAACCATAGTGCCAAATCAACAATGTAGATCTCCAGAAGGATAAGTGTTGACATCAATGACAAAACTAATGCAGCACATCCATAATACCAACAAACAACACCATGGCCTTTTTATACATGGGGCCTGGACCTCGTTGGTAATATCCACCCTCCCTCCTTAGATGGACACAAGTTTATCATTGCAACTACTAAATATTTCAAATTTGGTTGAAGCCATTCTCCTCACCCTCACCACTGGTGTACAAGTGTCTAGGTTTATCATGTATCACACCATTTTACACTATGGCATTCCCTCCACCATCATTACTTACAATGGAGCCTCATTTAAAAACCAACATATGCATGACCTTTGTTCTATATTCCATATCCAACATCATTGGTCTACTCCATACTACCCCCAAGGAAATGGCCAAGCCAAGGAAACCAATAAAACACTACTTTGTATTCTCAAAAAGGTTATCAATAAAACTAATCGTAACTGGCACCTACATCTGAACCCTTCCCTTTGGGCTTATTGCACCAGTATCTAAAATCCCATTGGAGCCACTCTATATTCCCCTATCTATGGTACAGAAGCAGTTTTACCAATCAAGGTTGAGCTTGTTAGAATGTTCTGATACTGGAGGAAAATTGAGAGAGGAGGGTGAATCATTCTTCCACAAGTTAAACAGTTAAAGAAAATTATAAGCCTTTTACCAAAGCAATATAAGAACAACACAGTGAAAGATAAAACATGAAATCACAGTACACACAACACCAATATTTTGACTTGGAAAACCCGGTAAAGGGAAAAACCATGGTGGGAAACCCTACCCACAATCAGATAATACTTCTATAGTAGTATGTGAAATAATTTCAAAGGGGATTTCACTTGCAATCAAGCCAACCGCCTAGAGCTCACTGCCAATCACAAAAGGAAGTCTCACTAGCTTACTAATGTAGGAGCACTATAGTAGTTCAAATCAGCATTTGGATTTGATCTCGGTGAGATATCAATCCCAGTATTAGTCTAGTATTGGTATGTTCTTACTAGTTGGTCTTGCAATGTATGGAGCGAAGATGAATCGGGTTGCGAGTGGTTTCTGTAACTTGTGGATCATTGAGCGATGTTGTTTTGGGCCTTGTCTCATGTTTTTGGAGGACCAGATAAATTTTTATGCATTTTGGGATGTTCTTGGTGATTTGGGTTGGCATGTTATCGTTTACACGTTTCATCATGAACTTGTTGGTCTTTGGCCAACTTGATCAAGTTGTTATCACTTGTGGATGGCATAAAGGGAAGTTTTGAGATTCATTTTGCAGGACAGAGGTCGGATGAAGAAGGGATCAAGAAAAAAATGTAGTTTTCAGAGAGATTTTAGAAGTGCAAACTATTACTGGAGGCCTACTTGTCGAAGCAGAAGATCTGTGGATCTTAGATTTGTGTTGTATAGATTGTTTTATAATCCTGGGTTGTGGTCCAGCATGAGTAGCCACTAAAGGCATATGTAATTCATTAAATGGTTATAATGATTGATTTATCTGGTCACTGGTTACATCATGTGTTCCTGCTACCGATTAGGATTGCTCTTTCTATTTTACCGGTTATATCTCTTGTTGTATCTATTGGTTTCTGGTATCTTGCATGGTGTTTTGTGTTATAGGCTACAAGGTGAGGATGTCCTCCATTGGATCTCCCTACCTTGGTTATGTCACTTAAAAAAACATCAGACTACAATCCAGAAAGAATGAACTATGAAAGTAGCATCTCCTAATGCTTGATACATTTCTGGTTAAGCACAGATGTCTTCCTTGCACCACCAAAACCTTTCACAACCTTTCGTTGAATGATTTATCTATGTTCGCACATAAATATCTCATTGATAATGTAGACATAGCCATACCACACCAAATTATATGAATAAGTCACCTATAAATACAAATCAACTTTATTGACAAGGTTGGCTAAACCCATAAACCCATAATTACATAAATTACATCACATAATACTACCAAACCAATATTATGATTTACATTACATAGCATGGGCCTAAATCAAATACCCAATCAATTATATCCACTGAAAATCATGCTAAGACCAATCTCCAACACGTTTCACCAATCGGTAGAAACCCTTAGTGCAATAAGACAGAATAACCAACCGGATCCAAATAGGACCACCAAATCAGCACACCAACCAATGAAAACCACCAGACAATTGGGACATGATAAAGAACACCTTTAGCACATTAGGAATCATTTCCATAAGCCAGACCAAAACCATTTAATCAAATCATCAAATATCACCAACCGATAAAGCTAACCGGTACCAAGAATATCAACCGGGAACATAAGCGATAGCTTTTAGAGCACCAAATCATGAACCAACTGAATATAACAAGCATATGACCATCCTGAATAGCCATCCAAAACTGAATCCAAGGATCTAATCATATCGGATCAGAATCACAGTCAAAACCAAGACAAACCAGGATAGGAAACAACTGGGGTAGCAGCAACCACAAACCAAATCCAACTGGGATACAATGTTGACATCAATGACAACACTTAATCATCAATATTTCCAACAATCTCCCCATTTGGAATTGATGGAAACACTGAATGTGAAAAACATCCAAGTGCCAAGGAATGCCAACAATCTCCCAAAAACCAAAACTGATCAGAAATATCTCTCCCCTGAAGATTAATCTATTTTTCACATGAACACCATCTCCTCCTTTGACATCAATGACAAAGGTCTAATATCACCAAAATATTGAACCGATCAGTTGACTACTCCCCCTGAGCAGTAGCATCATCCCATCAACCCAGATCAGAAAATATATCTGATAAGCTCACCGAATTGATGCATCTCTGCATCTCTATGTCTCTTCCAGAGGGGTGGTGACCCCCAACTGATCTCTGAGGTATTCAAAAGTATCTTTAGGCAATGGTTTAGTTACAATATCTGCAATTTGTTCCTTAGTAGGCACTTAAACCAATTTGACTTCTTTTTCTTCAACCTTTTTCCTTCAAGAAGTTATACCTTATAGAAATGTGTTTTGACTTGGAATGAAATACTGGATTCTTTGACATATCAATAGCACTATTAATATCATAGTGAATAACAATTGGCTCATCATAACTTGCCCTTATATCCTTCGACATTTGTTTCATCCATAAAATCTAAGTACAATTGGTTGCAGTAGCTACATATTCAGCTTCAGCAGTAGATAATGAAGTGCATGATTGTTTCTTGCTAAGCCATGAGACCAACTTCTTCTTAAGAAATAATTCACCACCTATATTTCTCTTCCGGTCATCCACATCTCCTACCCAATCAGAGTTTGTATAGGCACATAATCTGAAATCATCATCCTTTGGATACCATAACCCATAATCTGTTGTACCTGCCAAATATCTTAATATCCTTTTAACAATAATATCATGAGTTCCTCTAGGATTTGACTAAAACCTAGAAGCAATGCAGACAACATTCATTATATCAACTCTAGTCTGAGTTAATTATCAAAATCCACTTATCATTGATTTATATCTACTTGGGTTCACTCTCGGAGATTCATCTTCCTTAGACAATTTGTAACCGGTTATCATAGGAGTACCGACAGGTTTAGAATTTTCAAGTCCAAATTTCTTAAGCAATTCCTTCACATACTTTTTTTGACAAATGAAAATACCTTTATCAATCTGAGTAATCTACAAACCTAAGAAAAAATTCATCTCTTCAATCATAGACATTTCAAAT
Source organism: Cryptomeria japonica (assembly GCF_030272615.1). Lineage (NCBI taxonomy): Eukaryota > Viridiplantae > Streptophyta > Pinopsida > Cupressales > Cupressaceae > Cryptomeria > Cryptomeria japonica. Next base: position 455,181,688 of record NC_081412.1, read on the forward strand.
TCATTCTTCATATCATCAACAAATTTCATGCATAAACTTTCTTCTCCTCAAAAAATGATATCATTAACAAAGACTTCAATGATTAGTATGTCATCATGCTCAATATTATAATATAAGTTACTATCAGCATTACCTTTGCTAAACCTAAGCTTTGAAATATATTTATCTAATCTAGCATACCATGCTCTAGGAGCTTGTTTCAATACATATAAAGCTTTCTTCAATCTTCAAACCATGTCCTTGTCCTCTGATAAATAAAATCCATCAAGTTTCTCAATGTAGAATTCTTCTTCAAGATCTCCATTTAGAAATGCACATTTGACATCTATCTGATATACCTTGCAGCATAGGCAAGAAATAGTCTTACTACTTCAATTCTTGCAATTGGAGCATAAGTCTCATCATAATCAGCTACTTCTTCTTGTGAATATCCTTTGAAAACCTATCTAGATTTATTTATTACAACTTGGCCTTCCTCATTTAATTTATTCCTGAAAACCCATGTAGTTCCAGTAACATTCTTATCTTTAGGCCTAGGAACCGATTCCCATGTTTTATTCTTTTCTATGTGATCTAATTCCTCTTCCATTGCTTTCATCCAATTCTCATCTTTACTTTCTTCAATAAAATATTTTGGTTCAATTAGCTAACCTTCTTCTTGTCATCACACCTTTCTTTTTATCTCCAATGATCTGATCTTCAGAATGATTCAGCTTCACATACCTAGGAGGCTTTGGATTATCTTGACTTTCTAATTCTTTCTGCTCTTCAACGGTCACTGTGGAATTTTCTGATGTTACCGGAGCAACTGGATCTATGCTCTGAACTGATTCTTGTACTACCGGTTCTGGTCTAACAAATTCATCTTCTGGTCCATAGTCATATTATCTAATCTAATTATTACCTTGCTCATCCACTTTGACATTTATATTTTTTATTATCTTATTCAATCTTTTGTTATAACATCTTTATGCTTTGCTCTTAGTAGAATAACCCAAAAATATTCCTTCATCACTTCTAGGATCAAATTTCCCTAATGCACCATCTCTTCTAATATAGTATTTACTTCTAAAAATTCTAAAATATCTGACAATAGGAGTATGACCAAACCATAATTCTTAAGGAGTCTTACCAATATAACCTTTTATATGTACTCTATTGAAAGTGTATATCGCAGTATTGATAGCTTCTATCCAATAGATATCAGGTAATTTGGCTTCCATCATCATTGTTCTTGCAGCATCCAAGATAGTTATATTCTTCCTTTCCACTATTCCATTCTGTTGTGGAGCTCTAGGTGCAGAAAATTGCCTTTTGATTCTATTCTTGTCACAAAAGTTGTTGAACTCACCGGATGTAAATTCATCACCTTGATCTAATCTTAAGCATTTTCTATTCAATCTTATTTTTGTCTCAACCATAGCTTTGAATATTTTTAATTTCTCAAGAGCTTCTAATTTTTCTCTCAAAAGTGCAACCCACATCATTCTAGAATAATCATCAATAAGCAACATAAAGTATCTATCACCTTGAAAACATTTAGTCCTTGTCAGTCCACACATATCAGTATGAATAAGATCAAGAATTTCATTACATCTATCATGTATGCTTCTGGAAGAATTTATAACTTGCTTATCCATTTGACATTCCCTACATACTAGATTATGAGGTTTGATAATCTTGGGCAAATCTCTGATAGCCTGTGTTGAACTGATCTTCACTATGCAATCAAAATTTACATGACACAACCTCTTATGCCATAACCATCTTTCATCAATTTGAGCAATCAAGCAAGCCTTCTCACTAGAGTTCAAATGGAAAATGTTTCATTTGGTCTAAGTTCCAGATGCAATTTCCAAACCAGATCTATTGATAATTTTGCATTTTCCATCTTTGAATTGCAAATGAAATCCTCTATCCACCATCTGACCTACACTTAAATGATTATATTTTTACCATCCAAGGATATTATTCCTTTGCCTTTGATCCTACATGCCTTGTTATCTCCAAATTTGACTAGTCCACCATCAAATTCTTGCCGAGTTAGGAATTTCCTCTTGTCACCAGTCATATGATGTGAGCAACCACTATCTATAAGCCATTCATCCTTCTCTTCAATTTTAGTAACTAAAGCCTTCTCCTCAGCATGAATTGTATCAATGACAAGTTCTGGAGAATCATCCTTGATAGCAATAAAGACCCAATCTTTGTCAGAGCTTCCATTATCAGATCCACTTATAGGTTCATCATCAGTAATACCAAAATCATCATCACCAACATAGTAACATGATTTATCCTCATTCCTTCTAAATCTAGGTCTGCTCTGATATTCTAGATTAGGCTTATAATTCCTCATAAACCTTTCATGATTCCTAGCAGCTCTTTCAGGACATCTAGAAGAAAAATGACCAATCTTATTGCATGAAAAACATTTAAAGTGAACTTTTCCTTCATACTTACTTCCAACTGGTCCTTAGGGATTATTCTAGCAATTAGGGCTTCCAACTCTTCAAGTTCTTTGTCTTCTCTCTCAATGTCTTCCACATATTTATCATATAACTCTTTCCAATCTATATTCTTCTTACTGAAGGAAGATGCCTTAAATGCAGTTTCTATCTTAGTAGCACTCTGATCTCCAAGTTCCTCAAGTTCAAAAGTAGTCAATTTCCCAAATAATGTATCTTTGGTAACAAAGGTATTTGACATTGTCCGAAGTTCATTAATTGCAGTAGACGTCATCTTGTAGCCAAAGGTAGAACTCTCAGAATCTTTGACACAACCTCATCCTCATTAACTGATCCACCATGGCATTTGATCCCCATGACAATCTCATTCACTCTATCCATGAAAGAACTTATCTTCTCATCTTCTTCCATCTTCAAAGTTTCATATCTCACCTGGAAACCTTCAAGTTTTACGATCTTTACTGATTGGTCGCCTTCATAAAGAGTTTCAAGTTTCAACCAGATTTGCTTTGCATTCTCAAATTCAATGACATTTAACAACTTCTCATCAGATAGGGCTCTTAACAATGCTTCTTTCACTCTGACATCATTATCAACTCTCTTCTGCTCATCAGGAGGTGTCAGTGTTCCAGAATCAGGATCATGAGGTGTATACCATTTCTCTTTTATCTCCCAAACTTCAGCTGCAAGACAATTCAAGTGAATCTTCATACGCTCCTTCCATATTTTGTAATTTGTACCATCAAATTTGGGACTCTCCTTCTGGTAGGGATTAAATGTGGAACTTGATGCTAATGCCATTGGATCTCCTCAAGCATTTAAGTTTATGCGGAGAGGACCTTTCTCTGATACTAGTTGTTAGAATGTTTTGATACTAGAGGAAAATAAGAGGGGGGTGAATCAGTTTTCCACAAGTTAAATTATTAAAGAAAATTATAAACTGTTTACCATAGAAATATAAGAATAGCATAGAGAAAGATAAAACATGAAAGCACAGTACACACAACACCAATATTTTTACGTGGAAGACTTGGTAAAGAGAAAAACCATGATGGAAAACCCTACCCACAATCAAATAATAATTATGTAGTAGTATGTGAAATAATTACAATGGGGATGCACTTGCAATCAGGCCAACCACCTAGAGCTCATTGCTCATCACAAAAGGAAGTCTCATTGACTTACAAAAACATTGGACTACAATCAAGAAAGAATGAACTGTTAAAGTAGCATCTCCTAATTCTTGATACAGATCCGGTTAAATACAGATGTATTCCCTGCACCACCAAAACCTTTCACAACATTCTATTGAATGATTTATCTATGTTCACATATAAATCTATCACTAATAATGTATATATAACCATAACACACCAAATTACATGAATAAGTCACCTATAAATAAAGATCATCAACCTTATTGACAAGGTTGGCTAAACCCTAAACCCATAATTACATCACACGATACCACCAGACCAATATTATGATTTACATTACATAGCATGGACCTAAATCAAATACCCAAATAATTATATCCACCAAAAATCACGCTAAGACCAATCTCCAACACATTTCACCAACCGGTAGAAACCCTCAGTACAATAACATAGAATAACCAACTAGATCCAAATAGGACCACCAAATTAGCACACCAGCTAATGAAAAACCACCAGACAATTGGGACATGATCAAGAACACCTTCAGCATGTTAGGAATCATTTCCATAAGTCAGACCAAAACCATTTAACCAAATCATCAAATAGCGCCAACTGGTAAAGCTAAATGGTACCAAGATAATCAACCGGGAACATAAGAAATAGCTTCTGGAGAACCAAATCATGAACCAACTGAATATGAGAAGCATATGACCATCCTGAATAACCATCCAAAACTGAATCCAAGGATCTGATCATACCAGATCAGAATCATAGCCAAAACCAAGATAAACCGGGATAGAAACCAACCAGGGTAGCAGCAACCAGGAACCAAATCTAATCGAGATACAGTGTCGATATCAATGACAACACTTAATCATCAATATTACGAATAGAGCTACCATTATTATGCATATCCTTGAAATATTTTGTTTATGATGAAGACTACTTAGTGGCAAGACTAGCTCAACTTGATCTCCTTGATGAACAATGTCAAAAAGCATATGATTATATGTAGATCTATTAGATCAAATTAAAGAGATGATATAAAAAGAGGGTTCACCTCCATGAGTTTAAAGTAGGTGATCTAGTCCTCTGATAGAATCCTCAAAATCAGCAAGACCGAGAGAAGAAAGGCAAGTTTGAAGCTAATTAGTTGGGTCCATACGTGGTCACAACAAAGTATGGTTCAAGGTCCTATCAGTTATCAACTCTAGAAGGGGAACCTCTCAATGATCCCCTCAATATCCTACATTTAAAGATATTTTATGCCTAGTCCATGGCAGTGTACCTCATGTTCAAAATCTTGAAAATAATAATAAAAAGTTAAAAAATATCAAGAATACAAAATAAAAATACAAAAATAGTCAAGAGAAATAAATTCGTCCTATGGTGAAAACCACTTCTCGTAGCACCTTGGGAATGTACATATGGTAAAATATTGGAAATAGGTGTTATATGTAAAGGGAAGTCCTATTATCCTTTTGTCCTCACATCTACCTTTCCATGGCATAGTGTTTATCATTACCTGCCCCCATCTATATCTTCATCACCCTCACCCATTTTCCGCATGGTATCTCATGCTACCTACCAAGATCGCCCCTCTTGTATCCATCTCTTACATCCATTTGCTTCACCTTTCCCATCTCTTGTCCATAGTCCTTGTAGATAGCCTTCCACACTTGGTCTTTTGTGCATAGTGTCGTCTTGTCCTGTATATTCCTTCACCTTCTCCTTGGTCACTTTTTCGATTGTATATAGAGGTATCATGTATATAGGTATTATTGTACATACACATGTATTGATTGTGTCCTTTTAGATCATATCCTATCAGCTTGCTCTTCAACAATTATCCTTCAGCATCTTGGTCATTACGTCCTCATCAAGGATGCATCCTCCCTCTAGTCAAACAACATCAACAATCCTCATTTGATCAATCATCCTTTGGCAAAATATATATGAGACACTTGTGTTTTTTTTTATTCTTTTTTATCTTTGTTTATCATTTCAAAGCATTGCTTATTTTGTTTCCTCTTTGTCACCACGATCCTTTATCTCATGGTGTGCTAGGAATAACAATGTAGGAGGTGTGATCTTGTTGTTTTTTTATTTTTCTTGGTGTGTCCCTTGTTGTACCCTCATGAGATCTTATTTATCTCATCTTATAGTAGGGCATGTCTTCTACTTATGGTTTTTATCACATCAATTCATGTAGGGTCTCTATAACTCTAAGTGGTGCTAGATTATCCTCTCGTGTTTGTTCATATGTGTTAGTCCATGCATTGGCTGTGAAATTCTACCCCAGTTATTCATACTCTAGGGACTAACATACAATGCTAAATCAAACTAAGTGCTCACTACATGGAATCATGTTCTTTGGGTGCTCACGCTCCATGATCTTTTCATCTGCATTGTATTGCATTCAACTAACCTCTTTTTTTGGTGTTGTTTTCACCTCTTGATCTTGTTTCTTTTTCTCTTCCCTCCTGTCCTCTAGGGAGATGTTTCTTTCAAGATGCCTATCGGGCCCCCATTTCTCATGCACCCTCTCAAGGGAGCACCCCTTCCCTCATCCTTTGTCCATTGTAATTATGGTCTGGGGCATCTTTTTCTCACTCCCCTTTTCTTCAAGTCACAAGTGTCTTATTTTCTTCACACCAACACTATTCTAATGCCACCACAAAGAGGGGAAAAATGTAGACACTTAAATTTAACTAATTGATTTAGTTAAATTTAATTTCCTTAGTTGCTTATATTAATTAAATAATTTATATTATTTAATTAAATATAGCATCTCATCCCCTCTAGCTAAATTTATTTTAACGGCATTCTTGTATCCTATTTACTAATTAATCTCTTAATTAATTAATACCTCTCAAAGTCCTATTAAAAAAATAACTCATTTTATTTTATGTAATTCATGTCATCCTTTTCTTCCAATCCTTGAATTAATTAATTAATTTAAATTGATTCCCCCTGATGTCTCCTAACCTAAATCCTTCTTCTAACCCAACCCCTATCCTAACCCATGGGTTCTAACTAACCTTATTTATCTAACCAACCTTATCTTCTTCTAACATTTGTCCTCCTTGAGGACACTTGTCACTCATGGTTAAGCCACATGTCATCTTTGAGGACAAGTGTGGAATCTCATTCCACATGGCATCTTGAGGCTTGTCACTTGTCCTATTTCAAGACAAGTGTCTCATTTTCAACCACCTTTCATCTCCAATCCATGTCTATTTAAACCTTCATATTTCTTTTCAAATCATCTGTTTTCACATAATCATACCATTGTAATGCTGAAATCATCACTCACCTTCGCACATCCATTTTGCATTTAATCACTATTTGTATCTTGCATTGAATATCATGGAGAAAAATTGAGCATCTGCAATATCATGATCACACATCAATTCATGGATAATAAAATCAAGCAATTTGAATGGGGTTTGCACTTTTAATGGTTATTTGATCATTTAGCTTCATTTATTTCCTTTCTAGCATCCTAAACATGAGGTGCTTGACTTATTTGTGGTTGCTCGATTGTTAAAATATTTTCACATTTATATTTTGCACCCACATTTTCATCACACACAACACACATGTACTCGCATGAAGAAATATTAAATGCAAGAAAAGTCATTAACATATGTGAAATCCAACTCTAAAGAAGAGGTAATATTTGAAAAGGAGAGATAATAGAGTTAATATGAAGGATCACACAACTCCTAAATAGAGATTGTTCATAAGAGACGTATCATTTCAAGCAAGGAATAGATCCAAACTAAGGAACACACATGTACTCACATAAAGGATAATTTCATGCAAGAAAGGAAATCAAGTTATGAAAAATGCAATGCATAAAGGAAATAGTGAAACCTTATAGAGAGAGTAGGGATAGGATAATATTCTTGCCCCCCAAGTATAGAGGCAAGAATGAATTATGTTGCCACCCCAAGATGATTTGTTATTGAAAAAGCATCACCTCTTATGACAAAGTTCCCCCAATTAAGTTAACTAATAGTGTCATAGGGTGAGGAGAAACATGATAGGGTGAATGGAGTGCTAAGGCACTACCTCATAACCAAGAAAAAGTGCAAGATCGGGTGTAAGAGATATGTGAGCTCTATCATATTGGTCTTGAACAAATGTTTTAAATGCTTTACAATTTCAAAGAGAGTGAGAATAAATATTATGAAAAAGGAAATTCTCATCACCTTCTTTATGCTTGTCATTTTAATTAAGTCTAAAATATGACGAAAAAGGCAATACTCATCACCTTCTTTATTCTTGTAATTGTAATTAAGTCTAATGAAAGAAAAAAAAAATCCTATCATACTTCAATCTCCAAAAGATTCTTGTAGCTAACTTTTCTTGATTGTCAATAGGAGTTGGTTTTGCCTCTTATGGCATGGTAATAGAAGGGGGGTTATCTTAAATTATTTTAACAGATCCATTATCAACTAATACTTGCATTATATTTTTAAAATTGGGACAATCATTAGCATGAAGATCATGAGTTTGATGATATGAGGAAATAGGAGTGTTTGAGGAAGAAGCACCCTTAGATGGATGATAGAGTTTATGTCTTGCAAAGTATTATTTAAGTTTTTAAACTCTAAGAAGATCATCCAAAGGTGAATGATGAGGATGTCCTAGACCTTCTATACTAGCTTGTGTAGGAGGGTTTATAGGGACTTTGACTCTTTGTTCAAATCTTCCAAGTCCTTGTCCACTATAACCTTGTTTTGATATTATGTTATAACCACTCCTATGAGAATGTTTTAATTGAGAAGAAAAAGGAGTAATATAATGAATTTATTTAAAATTTGTAGTGTAAGAACATCTAGAAGGATCAAAGGGAGATGTAGATGAAGAAGGAATATCCTTTGTAGGGAACGTCCCCTTTCTATTATCATTAATATCCTCTTTGATAGGCTAGGAAGGAAGATCCTTATCATCTAAGGCCTCATATTTACTTAATATTATATGAGGGGATAGGTCATGAATGAAATGCATAACATCATTTCCCAACAAATGTTTTGATGTTCAAGGTAAGCTCTAGGAGAGTAAGGGGGATCTAGAAAGAGATTGGTAAAGAAACATTTTTTATCTTTCCCCCCTTGCATTAGGTTATTTGTATGAGAAGAAGATGGTGCCATGTCACTCTTCAATGCTTGCTCTCCATTAGAGAGATCATTAATAGTATTATTGACTTTTTCCTCATTCACACTAGATACCCTAGGAGAGGTGCAAGTGTTAATTTTATTAAGGTCATCTTTAGGGTTATCATCGTCTACAAAATATTTTATGTGATCTACACATGTTATGAATTTTCTTAACAATGGCATCAAAAAGCAACATACAACATGGATAAAAGCTTTGAGATATGATTTGCAATTAGGAAATATCTTATAAACCCTAAAAATGCAATATGTAAAATTACTATGAATGAAAAGAAGCAATGTAAAGTGAAATAAGTCATTATCCAACACATGATTATTGTAAATGTAACTAAAAAGAAATGTAATCATATGTGAAATAGCAACCCAATCAGATTTAGTGATTTCCATTATGAGTGCCTAAAATCAAATCTTAAAATATAAATGAAAAATTATGCAACCAACAAGCCAAAATTAGCAAAATAAATTAGGGTTTAGATGAATTTAACTACTAAATTTATGTTTTTAGTTTAAAATATGACCTATGAATACAAATTTGAAAATTAAAGAGCATACAAAATCAGATCTGAGAACATAAATTAGAAGTTGTCGTGTAAGGAGTCAAGTTCACCAAAATGTAATGGTGGATCAAATTAGGGTTAGGGTTAAATTAAGATTATAAAACCACTTAATTACCTAATTAACCATTACATTGGGGAGGAGAGGAATCTAATAGATCTAGCCTTATAAGACCAAGATTTCAAGCTCCTTTGATATGATCTTTCTCATCCTTGAGTTAAACTGATTAGATTTGTTGAAGATTAGTGAAAAATAGGTGACAAATGAAATAATCAGGTAGAAATAGTGAGCTATAGATTTCGTATGGAGCCACCTACCTAGATCTGGACAAAATAATATGTTTCGGATCTATTCCCAAATTTTTTACCTGATTTGTTGGGACTAGGTAGTATCAATTCACCATGGTCCTCTAAATTTCTTGTCGTCAAAAGTCAGACCCGTTTGTCTCTATGAATTCTATTGATCCTCTTGATGCAACTATGTACCTATTTTATGCACATACAAAGAAACAGGAATTTGTGGGGAATAGGGGTTTGCCTAAGTCAACCCCCAATTTTAAATCAACCTTGAATGAAATAATGTAAATATTGAAATAAATATTGAATAGATATACCTCAGATCTACAATTGTTGATGATGATGCTTTGCTCTTTGAAGGTAATGACAAATATTACATGAAATGGCATGAACATGACAAAACCCTAATCACACACACTTGCTTATATGAAAATTGACATGACTTTGCTCCACAATTCTTGATGATGAATATGCAGTCTTAAAGATCTCTAAAAAATTCTTGATAATTAATGCTTCATGTATGCACGAATGATGGGGATAGATAATGGATTTCTTAGCTTGTTAGATGGAAATAAGATGATAAAATATCTTTATATAGGGGTTTCTACCTAAATTAACAATTATGCCAATCTCCAACAGTCATGCAGAGCCATGAGGATTAAATCTTACTGATGAGATATAGCCCCTACCCCATTTCAAATTGGGGATGAATTGAGCACGACCATGGCATTTTGGGGCACCATGGTCTAGACCAGGGTGTTCCATGCCCTAGTCCCACCATAATCAAGACCAAAATAATGTTGAAAGAGGGTTGGTATCCCATGGTAGGACCCACAAATGGTTGTTCATGGAATAAAAGCTAGAGAATGGGCACAAACAGACCTAGAAAGGGGATGAGGATAGGACACACTAAAGTAGGGGCACAAACATCAGGTGTAAATTGGAGCGATGACAATTTATGACACTACACTAAGTCATTTCAATGTAGAATTTTGGTAGCCACAAGAATCAATCAAATTCCTTGTAACCATGATGTCATCACATGCCTTATGTGCCCCCAAGTTATCAAAATAGGAGGGATCATTAGTGGGATTCAAAAAGCACAAGATGTTGTGATAAAAGAACAACTCTTCTTCTCAAATGACAGTAAGTAGATACTCAAATAAAGAAAAGGATGCACAATAATAACAATAGACTCGCAGTAGCTAAACAACATAGAAAAATTCAATACACTCGCCTAAAATACCAACTATCAACTACACTATCTTATAAAAATTGCATCTTGCATGTACTCTCATCTTCTTAGGAATTCTCTTGAGGGAACTACACACAATCCTAACTCTAATACCAAATTGGATTTGTGAGTGCACACAATAATTTAATTTCTATTTCAATATCCTTTTTGGTTTAATACATTACAAGCTTATATTGGATTTTAATCTCTTACATTATAGGAACAATTCCCTACTAATGAGTTGTTATAACAACTCACATACACATACCTATAATCTCTTGTACAACTAATAATATATTATCCTATAATATTTTAACAAACCACACTAACAATATTATATTCTAACAATAATATTAAATTGTTTGTCAATAACTTTATAGTTCACCCAAACACCTATGTGAACACTAATTCCCAACATTTATGATATCATGTAATTATTGGAAATAAATTATTATTTATCCTTTTTGATGAGGAAAATTTATATATTTTGATTATGTAAAATAATTAAGGTTTGAAACCTTACACAAGTAGAATTTTAAAGGGACATTTAAATTCCTAAGGACAATTTCACATGTCCTAAATATCCCCAACCCATAGGTATAGACCCGAGGGGATTATTTTTGAACAAAGAATAAAAAAATTGACCAAACAACACCTTTTTAAAACGCATAGAAAGACAAATTTAAAATTAAAACTCAATTAAAGGTTCCCAACCCTAATTACCACTTATGTACTTAAATCACATGGTTTTACACTTAATATAGATACTAAACACCCTACACATAAACCATAATAATAACCCCTCAAAGAACAATTACAGAAAGATATTTCACGATAAGCCCTAATTACCTTCTAGGTCAATAGGGTTCACAAAATATAACTTTATAAGGAGGTGTTCACTTTAGGTATAGATGGTTCTCCCTTTCCTTTAAATAATTCACTTACACATTAGTCATCAATATAGCATGTGGATCCAATATGACATCATAATTAGACTTTAATAATCAAAATCATTATTTGTTAGTCTAATTTCCATGATTATAAATTGCCTAAATGTTTGAACATATTTAACTAAACTATATTATTTACATATTGTTTCACCTTTAGTTTGATGACTGTACCATCCGTGTACACCTAATTTATGATTGTATATCATCTTGTACAATCACTTAGAATCTATTGATCATTCTAACCATTTTTACTACTAGTATTGACCATAGGAGGCATAGAACACATCAGTAACTCATCAAATTAAATATAAGCATAACATCCTTTCTTGCATCTTGTCAAATCAACTTGGTTCATTGTATGGTGTCTCATACATTAAAATCAACTTATTCATAACACAATAACTCTATCTAGGCTAGATAGTCACTATTCCAACATCAATAATGCAAAATGGTTCATATTAGATTTATAAGAATTTAGAAGAGTTAGAGAATCATAACAAAGTCATTCAACTATATTACAATATTAGGGTACAAAACTCATAATAAGATGTAAGGGTTATCAATTTATTAATTGGGGGTGTTCTCAATACAATATCCAATTTATTTTGTTATTTAAACACATTTTCATTATGATGTTTAGAGAGAGAAGGAGGGAGAATTTTTCATAAGGTTTATCAATGCAACTAATAATATCTTCAATCTACAACCCATAGTCACTTCCTTTGTTATTTTTCATCTATCTAACTAGTAATCAATGGAATGAGCTTAAGGAATTAGGGTTGCATTAGTCACACACAAGGCATGACCTTACATCCCCCTCTTCTTATCTTTGACTTCATTCTGGAAGTTACTAAGGTTTAAGTACCTACTCTATAATGGTAAAAAAGTAGGTTTATCATAGATAAAACTATTTGCACTAGTTTTGGTTAAATAATATTTCTTAGGTAGTGTAGTGTCATAAAATTGTGACCCTAGCAATTTTTGACTGCATTAGGGTCCTCACGCATGCGAGATTGAATCCTCTAGCCTGGTCAGAGACCAGAGACTACTCAGCCATCGAGATCAGCTTCTCCCTTGGCATCTGCATCACCCTATCTCCATTCTTCCCTAGAGAAAGGGGTAGGACAAGGGTGTGGCACCCCTATCCTCCCAGGATAGGGGCATGGCACCCCTGTCCCTACCCTATTTTGGGGCAGGACCTTCCTAGAGCATGCATTGTGGGTTGTGCAGTGAGTGGGAAAACTCCCCCAATGTCGGCCTAGGATGAAAAATCAAATTCATTGACATGTATTTAAGGGGCATTTGTCCTCTCATTTTCATAAGTTCAATAAGTTGGAAAAAGTTGCATGAATTGGTCAAGTGGCATAAGTGATCAAGCATTCAAGCACATCTTCCAAGCATTAAGCATCTCAAGTCTCCCTTCAAGGCTACGTATTGCATTCAAGTCAAGGACTCAACCATTGAAGAGGAGATTGATTCCAACATTCAATTCCACACAAGCATTTCTATCAGCATTGCTACCACAACCTCCCTTGAGGTGATTTACAATTCAGTCTTTCATATACATCTGCTTGCAAGTACTTTCTCTCATTACTTGGTTAATTCCAAAGCTAAGGTGTGACCTAAAGGCAAACCCCCAATCCCAACCCAGTTTCCTCTCTTTTTTGTGTGTAGGTTGCAGGTGCACAACTGTACTTTTGAATTCAAGCTCCATTTGCAGAGGTGGAAAAATCCTTTTAGTTTCGCTGATTTTTCGAAGGACCATGTACATTCCCACCACGGTCCAAGCAAATTTTCCTCAAATTCACAGGGCAACTTCATCTCAACATATTACTACTAGATCTAGGTGCACAGCTTCATCCCATATCTCGATCTTAAGTTATTATCACTTCTTTGTCACTTTTGCACTACATAGTTTAATCAATTCCTTTCCATTTCAAATAAGAAAGACGGGATCAACTTATCATTCCCATTTCATTCAGAATTCAATCTTCATCTTTGAAGGTTGAATCTAGTGAATTCTCCTCTCATCTTCCGAATGTAACGTGGTGAAAAGTGTTTGAAGGGAATCCATGGTGAAACCATCATCTCTCCTTGGAGGGAAAGAGTAGTTTCCACTTGATCTCCATCATTCACCATTTCACCACATCACATTTTGGTGAACCCGACGTGTTGCATGCTCTCCTTTGAACAAAATTGCATATTTTTCATTTGCAAGTTTAATTTTTTTGCAAACTTAGTGGTTAAATCATTAAAAACCCTAGTTTTTCAAATTAGAATTCAACTTGTGATTTGTAAAAATTTCTTGTGGTTATCTTAGATCTGAAAATTATTTGGTGTATCAAATTCAATTCCTCATTGTCTTGTTCAATTTGCAAACAAAATTTACAAAATTAAGAGGTTTCTTGTTAAAACCCTAATTTTCAAAAATCATCTTGAACTTGTGCAAAAATTGGATTTACATTTAATTTTAAGATTTTGGATTGTTCTCAGACTTGTCTTCATTCCTACAATTCAAATTTTCAATTTCCCCCCTTTTACCCAAAATTCAAAAATTTTAAATTAACTAGTTAGGTCATAAAACCCTAATTTTTAAATTTAATTGGATTTTGTGCAAATTTCAATCAATTTCAATCCAATCTAGATTTATAAACATTTTCCAAGGTGTCCCTATCCATTTGGTTTGACCTTTTTCAAAATTGCAATTCATTTTATCTTTTTCTCCAAAACCCTAATAGGGTCTTATTTTTACATTTGAACCTTCATTTTGCCCATCTAGAAATCGTAAATTCGCCAATTTTGGGGGGTTAGTTTTAAAATCATTGTAATATTCATCCCTTAAAATTTTGAAAAAAGTTGGTCAATCCATGTGCGTTCCCGCCACGGTCCTCAGCTTTTTTCTCAAAATTTTGAGAGACTATTATGAATGTATTAATAACCTAAATCCAGAAGATTGGCTGATTTTGTTGATTTTTGATCCCTCTAGAATCAGAAATACCTCCAAAATTTAATATTTCAAATTTCAAGAAACTTTTTAAAATTAAGAGGTTAATTATAGTCTACCCTGATTTTAAAAATTCTGATTTTAAAATTAAGTGGTATTCCCTTGGCCCTAATTTTAAAATTCCAATTTCCTTTCATTTTTGGAAATTGTGTCATCCTCTTCTTCCAACAAATTTCAAATTGTTTAATCAGTATTTTCTTAAAATTTGCATTACTCAATTTTGTAAGATTTGTTCCAAAATTTAAAATTCAAATTTGCCCTCTAGTGCATGAGCTTTACCACTATTAGTCCTACCTATCATATCCCCGTTAGACAAAGCATTAGAATTAAGGCTTCCCAAGGTTTAATTACCAAGGAGATGGAGCCTAATTTAGGTGACTTCTTTAATGAGGATCATGCTAATTCTTCCCATCCTAATCATGTCCCTATTCACCCCATTGACGAATCCCATGATGAAGAAGAAGCTTTAACTAGGGTCTCTATAGATCAACTTTCCACATTGGACAATCAATTTGATAACTTTCAACAATGGATGTCCCAAGAATACCCTAATAGTGAATCTCTTCCATTAATTGAAGGCCTTAAGCACAAGATTCAAAGTGATAAGAATGGAATTGATATATTGTGTGGCATTTCACATATTGTTAATTCTAATGTCATGCCTATCAAGAGTTGTGTTGAAACCCTAGGTTATTCACAACCTCTAAAACAAGTCAATCCTTTTATTGTTAGGCCCAATATGGAAAGCTAATCTACTAAGAGGGGAGGGGTGAATCAATACTCCAAAACTTTTCTTGAATAATAACTTTACTGTTATGCATAAACAGAATAGTGCAGTAACATAAAATAAAGTTAAAATAAATAGATAACAATCATACATGATTCACTCCATAACACATATATTTTGGTTACGCAGAAACTCTTGGTTAGAGAGAAAAACTGCAATGGGGATGGCACCCACAACTTCACTACTGCAATAATAAAGAATGCTTGGTTAGAGCTACATTTAGCTATTTCTGATAGCATACCCTATTAGGAGTAACAAGATCTGTTAGATCTACCTTGCTAAAGGATTTTACAACATTTATTCTGAATGTTGCACCTGGTTAGAGGCTTTACAATTTATAGACTTGATTAGAGTCTTTTACCCTATTAAAGGTTTCTCTTTCAATCTTCACAATATTACAATAAAATCATTACAAATATCTGCAACTTTACATCTGAAATGTTATAGCAAATTCTATGTGCTCAGAATAGATTACCTTGCTTATAGCATACCTCGGTAACCCATATAGTAACTCGGTAAACCCTTCTATTTACTCTATTCTTCGACTATTCTTTGAAAACCTTCTTGGTGACCTTTGTGTCTCTGTAACAGTCTTCTTTCATGCATACATACACTTCACTTATGTTGTATAAATAGATCTCTTAAAACGGTGATCCAATTCATTGCTTCGATCTTACAAACAAGATTCCTCGAATGAATAACTAAATAAAATATTTCATTGGTTAGATTGTCCTTGTAATCATACACAATCTTCTGGTGCAATTTCCAATGTAATACTAGTTAGATGTGCCTCGATCTTGTAACACGTTTTCATATGCATGTCTAGGTTCAATGTATCTGGTAACACGTTTCACTCAGTGTATGTCAACTCGGTGTGTCATGTTTACTGCTTGGTAGTCTCAAAAAGATACTCGGTAGACAACTCGATGTATACTACATTCTGTGAATTCTTTCCTCTGTAACCGACTAGACTGTGCATACCGACTTCTCTATGTGTACCGACTACATGATTCGGTAGTGCTAACCAACTAGAATATATAGTATGACTTTGAATACAAAAACTAATGGCAATTTGATAAGTAGTAACAATCTCCCCTTTTGACATTAGTTCAGATGTTTGACAAAAACTACTTTCAAAGTCATAACTCAAAAAATCTATATACTTTGCAAAATGACTATACTTAACAGTAAATACAATAGTCAATGAAATAGTATATTCCGATATACTCCCCTTATCATTATACTATACATAACTCTAATTTTTGTGTGCTCGGTTCTATGCTTGTGTGCTCTGCTTACTGTCCTTGGATATTCTGCATACTCTACTCGGTATACGCCCCCTGTATACAATACTCTGAATACTGTATTACCAAAACTGTATCTCCCCCTATATAGTATCACTCCCAAATATATATTATTACTCCCCCTTTTTGACAAACATCAAAAACTTAATTTCCATCTGGGGGTGGTAACTGATCAAAAATAGATTTATACTTCTTCCGGGCGTCAGTGAGTGTGACAGAGAGTGCATCCTTTACACTTTCCATTAAAGAATTTTGTGCTTGAATATCAGCCAATAGTGATATTAAGCCATCAAGAGTGCTTCCCTCTTGTGTAGTAGATAGGCATGTAGCTCTGTTAATCTATTCTTGAACTGATGAGAGATGAGGAAGGAATAATGTCTGGAGGGTCATTATATCCATCCTGATCTTATGCTCTTCATTTCTGAGTTCTAACTGTTGAGCCATGAGCTGTTGAAGCTTGGTATAAAAATTTTGAACTGAATTAGGCTCTGTGGTCAACTTATTTGAGAGATCGGTGATCTCTTTTTCAATTGCATCAATTTTATTCTTGATATCTTTAATGAATATGGAAAATGTGCAAAGTTTCTGAAATAAATAAAGAATATGCTTGAGTTGAGGGGACAACTCAACAATGAATTTGACAAGTTTGACTTTGCCAATAGCTAGAGCTTTTTGTACCTCTTCAATCATTTTTGTAGTAAGCTCCTTGTCTTTGAGCTTTCTCAGGTACTCAGATGCATCAACTCCAGATGTTTCTATTTGAGTAAGGAGTTCATCTAGTTGAATGTGGATGGCTGCATCGGTTGACACTGTAGCTGTAGGTGGCATATCTGTCAGCAATGTCTTTACCTTCTGAAGTACTTTATTCTTCTTTTGAATGGCCATTTGTTTTTCCTATTCGGCCTTTGCTTTGCATAGTTCACCAAAATCAATAAGTTCTTGCCCCTTTAATTTTGAGATATCCACATTGGGCAACACTATCGGTTTAGATAAATCAACTTTAAAACTATGATTTTTCACCTTCTTCTCTTTACCTTTGGTTGGTTGGACCAAGACAAGAGCTTGTGAGGCTTTCTAACCCTCGGTAGGTTGCTCAACAGATGTAACACTTTGGTTGGTACCTGTAGCTGCTATGGTGTCTTTGGATGTCTCGGTACTGGGTGTCTCAGCTGCTACATTTTCGATGCTCGAGTGTGCTTGAGAGGTCTTTTCTTGAGTTGTACCTTCTCCTACTTCAGACTGGTGACCTTTGATGCCTTGTGTTGTATCCTTAGGAGCTTCAGTTGAGATAGGTTGAGTGATCAGTGGATAAGGCTGAACTTGTACTAACACAGATTCACTAGATACAAGTTTTGCATATGTAGTGCCTTCGATCATCTCCTACTCCTGTTCTTCTGCATCCATGACATCTTCATCAATTTGAATAGTGTCAGCCAGGTCTTGCTTGGTAGCACCAGGACCGTGCTCGGTGACATCAGGATCTTTTTCGGTGACATCAAAAATTTCAACTTTAGATTGTTCACCGACATCTTTTATTTTGAAGATTTCCTACCATTTTTCTTTTGTTTCATTTTCTACATCAATGTATAGCCCATTCATCAATTTTAAGGCTCGTTGTTTGACAAGAAATTTAGAATTGTAGGTTGTTAGATGCTCCATAATCTCTGCGACAGACATATCAGGAAATAGATGGACTAGACTTCTTTCTCTAATTTGTTTCTCTGAGTCCATTGCATATTTCCACCTGTTATCAATATGTAAGTACAGTTCACTTGAAAGTGACTTTACTAGTTCTAATGGAGCTAGCCGAAACTTTAGAAGTGTACAAATGACAGCTTCTTCAATTTGTCTCTTCTCATCATTATTCCTAGTCTCATACTTGACATATCTAAAGGAACCAAATCCACCATATTCTTTTAGATTTGCACAAAAATTTTCAACACTATGTATATTTACCTCCTTGCTTTTGACAATCTGGAATTTGTTGGTATCCTCAGATTCTGTATCACTAGACTCTTTTGCCAGTTTGAGTCTCTGAGTAGATTTCTTGTAGGTCTTGGTTACCTTGGGAGCAGTAACACTCTTTTGTTTCTTACTTGGTGATTCAGCTGATGCTCTTGTATTTGGCTTCTTTGTTGGAGGAGTCGGTAGGGCCTTTGGAATGTCCTGTTTCTTTCTTTTCAATACTTTACCCTTAGGCAATTCGGTGCTCAATGTTATTGCTACCTCTTGAGCTTCTAATTCCTCTTTGGTAATGGTAAGAGTACCTTTGATAGGTGTGGAGGAAGATTCTTCTCTGAATTTCTCAGATAATGCCTTAATCATCTTTTTAGCCTTTCTTGTAGCTTTAGGTACTACAGTGCTCATTTTCACCTTTTCCTTAACTTCTTCATAAGTTCCATATCTCAGTTCGGTAGCATGCCTTGGTAGTGAAAGAAATGCATCAATTTGTTGTTGTGTGATATCATAGTCAATCTCATAACCCATTGGTGGCAAATATTGAATCCTTGGTTCCACAGCATTCACATAACAGTAATCGGTGTCTACCTCAAAGCATATATCATCTTTATATTTCTCTACCAGCTGGGGTGGAATCCGGTACCTGTTGTGCATCTTCTCTTGAAATTTGTTGAAGTATTCATCCATGATATCATTGAAATTATCTCCCAATTTCTTGATAAAGTCATTAATTCAATGGGTGATTGGTCGGTGTAGCTCCCAAACTACTTTACCAACTAAAGGAAAGAATTTCTCAAAGTAGAAAAACATGCATACAAGAAGTGAACCAAACTTCAGTGTATTTGCCGAGTTGTTCTTCTTCGGCTTCCTTATTGTGTTCAGGTTCTCAAACAAGTTTTTCTATAGCACTTCACATACATTAACTTTCATTCCCTTTTTCACTATTTTATAGGCTAAGTCAACTGCTGCACAGGGTACACTGTTTTCCCTTGCTGATTGGAAGAAACAGTAACCAATTACTCTAATTGCAAACTTAAGTTCTGCATCAGTGACATTGTTTAGTTTCAGTCCTCAGTAATCAAATTCTACTCCAGTTAAACTGACTAACTCCTTCTGTGATATCATCTTCTAGGCTCGTTCATGATCATAGATAGGATAATCAGTGATCACATGAATGATTTCCTTAGTGATTTTGAATGGTTGCTCCTCTAGCCACATAAAATCATCATGAACTCTACTCAAAACAAACTTAACCCACTAGGGTTTGAACACACGGGGATAGGCTAGGGCTTCAGTTAATCCCTTGATTTTGATATTCTCGTACTTGCTATCCATTTTTCCATTGATACATAGCTCATCATATGTGTCACTTATCTCAACATGATCAAGTTCTTCAACACGGCATTTGGTGAAGAATCTAACATCTTCAACTAACAAGACTCGATCCGGGATGAGTGAAAAGGCAGTTTTGTCATCTGGTTCAGAGGCGAATTTAGGAGTCAAAGTGTATTTCAGTGAGGGCTTCTCGACATTCTTGACAACTATGGGATCTTGGATCTTGGGTGCCATTTGTAAATTTCAAATAAAACTAGCAAACTATCCTTAGGGTTTGACGGTTTACAAACGGCAGACGCTTCACGCTTAGTAGATAATAGCAATTTGACAAGATCGGTAAACTAGCTTAACAGTGTGATGAGATTTGATGTAAATACCTTGGATTCACTTTGAATGAGGTTTGATCACCTTGATTCACTCTACTTTGCTCTCTTGAAAACTTGGTGAATGAAAATGACCGCAAAAATACCTTTAAGTACACAAAATACCTTATCAGGCTCCGTGCGAGTTAGGTCAAAACATTAAATGCACTCGGTTCACCTTTAACCAATTTACTCCCTTTTTTTTGTTTTAACTGAGTAACCAAATTTCCTTCATTTACCAACTTGACAGGCTTCCTGTATTCACCGACTTGATAGGTTTCCTGTAAAGTACTTTTGATAGAATTTCAAACTTACTAATGCATCTTAACTATGCAGATTTTGGATTTAGTACATAATAGAATAGGAATTGTTATGATTTTAACCTTTAGAGAATGTGGTCCCTTCATACCTTTGCTGATTAATTTGGAATACGTGCACCTAACTCGGTAGGTAAGGTGCTTTCTTCATTTAACATGATTTCCTTCTTTTTCCAAATCATCTTTAATTTTTCTTTTATCTCTTCAGTGTCTCCTCTAGGTTGATCTCTGCAATCTCCAACTAAATGTCCAACTTTGTGACAATGAAAACATGCCATACCAGGATTTCTCCATGATCTTCGATTGTTCATTTCAAACCTTATAAAACAGTTGGCACTTATATGTCCATATCTTCCACAACATTCGCACCATATCCTTGTATTGTAATCCCATGGTGCTACTGTATATTGTCGGTAAGGATTTGTGTGAGTTCGGTAACCTCTAGTGTTTTCTCGGTGTGCAGACCACATGTAGTTCTTTTGCTTAAGCTAGCACTTCTCGATACTATGCCCATATCTATTGTAGTTTTTATAAAACCCTTTGAATTTTGCCTTTTGATAATTGTTAATAGACTTTGTCCTACATTGATTAGATGTATGACCATATTTATTGCAATTGTAACAATAACCATTTGACTTAGTGATATTCGGTTGCTTACCTTTTCTGATTTGGCATATGTTGGCAGTATGACCTTGATTTCCATAGTAGTAGCAAATAGGCTTCTTTCTTTTGATGTTATTCTTGTTTCCAGCTTGCTTTGATGATTCTCCTCTCTCGGTAGTATGAATTTCTTTCTCGGTAGATTCTTTTCCTTTGTAGCTGAGTCCTGCATCTTTATTGGGTCTTCTTGTATTCAGTTGCTCATCCAACATCTTTGATGCTTCGTAACTTTTCTTCAATGTTTCTTTGGATTTCTTCTTTGTTTCAAGTTCATTGGTCAACTTTGATACTTCAAGTCTCAAAGCTTGGTTTTCATCATTCTTCAGAATTGCTTCATGATGTGCATAACCTAGTTGATCTGTCATATTTTGTTGAATCCCAGTTAACCTTGTGATTTCATCATTCTTATCAGATACTAAGACTTCAAGTTGTTGTTTCTCTCTTTGTAGATCTCTTACTTTATCCTATGTTGTCCTTAATGCATCTAGATTTTCAGTCATCTGTGTACTGAAATGTTCATGTTCTCTTTTCATTGCTTTTAGTTGATCAGCCAATGCTTTGTTCTTTTCTTTCAATACTCCAATCATTTCTTCAGTCTCTTCAGTTATATTATTCTCAGATGATGTCTCAATTTGTTCCACTAACTCTTGAGAATCTTGCAAGTCATCAGATAATCTTCTTCTTACTTTCAGAGATTTTTGCATTTTCCTTTGCATGTCTGCAATCACTTGATTTGCATGATCCAGCTCTTCTTGCAGATACACAATCCTTCGAGATTGTTTATAGCCTTCCATTGATAAGATCTTTCTCTTTAGGTAGTTAAACCCTTTTCCAAGATTCAAGCTTTTATACCAATTGTTAGGCCCAATATGGAAAGCTAATGTACTAAGAGGGGAGGGGTGAATCAGTACTCCAAAACTTTTCTTGAATAATAACTTTACTGTTATTCATAAACAAAATAGTGCAGTAACATAAAATAAAGTTAAAACAAATAGATAACAATCATACATGATTCACTCCATAACACATATATTTTGGTTACGCAGAAACTCTTGGTTAGAGAGAAAAACTGCGGCGGGGATGGCACCCACAACTTCACTACTACAATAATAAAGAATGCTCGGTTAAAGCTACATTTAGCTATTTCTGATAGCATACCCTGTTAGGAGTAACAATATCTGTTAGATCTACCTTGCTAAAGGATTTTACAACTTTTATTCTGAATGTTGCACCTGGTTAGAGGCTTTACAATTTATAGACTTGATTAGAGTCTTTTACCCTGTTATAGGTTTCTCTTTCAATCTTCACAATATTACAATAAAATCATTACAAATATCTGCAACTTTATATCTGAAATGTTATAGCAGATTCTATGTGCTCAGAATAGATTACCTTGCTTATAGCATACCTTGGTAACCCATATAGTAACTCGATAAACCCTTCTATTTACTTTGTTCTTCGATTGTTCTCTAAAAACCTTCTCAGTGACCTCTGTGTCTCTGTAACAGTCTTCTTTCATGCATACATACACTTCACTTATGCTGTATAAATAAATCTCCTAAAATGATGATCCAATTCATTGCTTCGATCTTACAAACAAGATTCCTCAAATGAATAACTAAAAAAAATATTTCATTGGTTAGATTGTCCTTGTGATCATACACAATCTAAAAAAAATATTTCATTGGTTAGATTGTCTGGTGCAATTTCCAATGTAATAACTGTTAGATGTGCCTCGATCTTGTAACACGTTTTCATATGCATGTCTAGGTTCAATGTATCTGGTAACACATTTCACTCGGTGTGTCATCTTTACTGCTCGGTAGTCTCAAAAAGATACTCGGTAGACAACTCGATGTATACTGCGTTCTGTGACTTCTTTCCTCTGTAACTGACTAGACTGTGCATACCGACTTCTCTATGTGTACCAACTGCATGATTCGATAGTGCTAACCAACTAGAATATATAGTATGACTTTGAATACAAAAACTAATGGCAATTTGATAAGTAGTAACATTTATTCCTTTGACTACTCTTATGACTAGTATTCTTACTTTTACCTCCAATATCATGACTACTTGCAACTCAAAATGTCATTCCTACACACATTGGTCATGGGGGGAATCCCTCTTCTTCATTTAATTCTACATCTTTACCTATGTCTTCCATAAGTATTTCTACTATTCCTCAACCAATCAATGTGACACAAGGGTGCAATTCCTTCAACAACTTTGTTCCTCCTTTAAGTTTCCCTTTTCCTACCCAATCATCACCAATGCATACTTATCATAATGTCCCACCACCTTATTCACAATCCATGCCTTCTTTCAATAACATCACACCACCTTTTGAATCAACTATGTCTAGCATCAACTCTTCTACTGAGATGACAATTTAAATTTTGCTCAAACTGTGTCTTCCTTACAACAACAAATTGCTTCTATGAGTCAATCCAAGTTTAGTGTGCCCACCTTTGATGTTGCGAGCCCACTTTCTCTTGATATTGTTAAATTTTTGCCACCTAAACATGTTGAGATCCCTCAATTGGAACTCTATAATGAAAGAGGTGATCCTCTTACGCATGTCAAAACATTTCAAACCTTGTGTACTAATTTTGCTTCTGATCAAAGATTGCTTGCAAAATTGTTTACAAGAGCACTAAGAGATAAGGATTTACACTAGTATTGCTCTTTGCCTTCTTATTCTATCACTTCTTTTCAACAACTAGAAAATGCTTTCATCCAACAATTTCAAAATAACATTGGACCTAAAATCACTTTGATTGATTTAATGCATTGTAAACAAGGTGTTAAAGAAAAAGTGACTAATTTAATTGGTAGATATAAGCATTTGTGTGCTCAAATTTATTTTCATGTACCTGATAATGATATTCAAAGAATTTTCATTTCTAATTTACAAAAAGATATCAGGGAAAATCTTCTTTTGTCTGAGTTTCCTTCCTTTCCGCAGTTGTGCGCAACACTCCACAATTATCAACTGGTTGTGATTCAAATGGAGCAATCCACTCCTATGGCTCCGAGTGATAAGGGGGAGAGTGTTCAACAATCGTTTGCAAAGTTCAAACCAATAAAAAGATTCATCAATTTCAATGATACAATCAACAACCACAATGTGAATGCTACAATAGGTGTGCCTCCTATTTCTAAATTTTTCCAAAGAGAAAAACAATTTACTTCTTTGAATGAATATTTACATAGTATTATGTCTCAGTTGTTGCACATAAATGTTATCAAACTTCCCCCTATAAAACAACTTGATCCTTCTAAACTTGCATCTCCTTATTTTGATAACAATTCATTTTGTCAATTTCATCATCAACCTAGTCATGATACTGAGAAATGTTTCGCATTGAAGAATAAGATTCAAGACTTGATTGATAATAATACTACATCTATGGTAGGTGTGAATGATAAAGGGAATAAATAAATAGCTCCTCCTAATCAAAATCTTAAGGTTTTCACTTATCCATTGCCTTCTCATAGCTCTAACGTTATTGAGATTGTGTCTAATTCTTTCTCTTCTGAGGAATTCACCTCTATGGCTCCAAACTTGGTTAATATGGTAGAACTACAAGATATGCCCAAGGATCCTTGTATTACATTTGACCCTAGTGGGACCATTAGAGCACCCGATGGCCCTTTATACATAGTTGCAAAGGTTAAGGATTTCCCTTATCATGGTGCCCTTATTGATCCCTCTTGCATGGTTAATGTCATAACTGAAGAGTACCTTTTCACTTTATGATTACATAAACCAATATGTGATGCTTCTAATGTGGTTGTGAATTTATTTGATGGCTTCTCTTGTCCTACCATTGGTTCTATCACCTTTCCTATTAAAGTTCATACTAAATCTATGGATGTTGACTTTATTATCATACCCTCTTCTGATAAATTTCGTGTGAAGTTGGGATATCCTTGGCTATCTTCCATGAAGGCTATTTCTTCTCTAATCCACAACTTTCTGAAATTTCCTCACAATGGAGAGATCATAATAGTGAACCATAGCTTATTTTGTCCATCTGAAAGTAGCCCTGATATTCCTATTGATTTCTTTTGGCCGGCCTAAAAAATTTCAATCTCTTCCATCAAGGAGCAATGCTCTTTTTCAATCTTATAAAAAATGGAAGAAAGATATGATCTTATCCTTAAGTCAACCTAGATCCCCAACACTTTACATTCCTATTATTCTTCAAGATGAGATTCTTCCCCTCATGGATATAACTAATATCCCTCCTAAGAAAGATCGTCAACCTATCCCTATGGATGTAACTTTACCTTCTCTTAAGGAGAACAACAATATTCCTCCAAAGGTTAGACCTATACCTCCTCCTCATGATGGACCTGGTCTCCTTCCTACACCTAATATTCCTCCTTTCTATGGCACAGTTCCACCTCCTTCTTATCGAGAGAAGGGGCCTACTTTTCCTCTTGTTCAACCTAAAAGACCTCAACCTAAACCTTCAACTATCAAGGAGAGAAACATTCCTACATTTTCAAATGTTCCTCCTCCTTCTCAACCTTCCACTAAGACCTGATGGAATTGTTGTATGAGAGAATGATGACAAAGACATAGTGTTCAAGCTCATGAAGCTATCCCTCAAGATACTCAATCTCCTCAGACTCCGACAGTTGACATGATTCCCTTTTCTCCTAAGCAAGATGTTCAACCTACATCTCCAAATCATAAGTTGAATAAAACATGTGATATTTTTACTCCTATTCATGTTCTTGCTCCTCTTTCTCTAAACTTTGATGAAGAAATGGATGAAAATTTTATTCATAATGGAAATACAACTCCTAATGCTTTTGATAGTGAGTATGAATATATTAATGTGGACAAGCATTTATCAACTAAATTTTCACAAACCCTAATCCTAGCTACTAGAATCAAACAAAGTGACTTACAACATGAGCATAGTCCTTGTTTGGATCTTATGATAGCTCCATCTTTTATGCTCGATGTCACTCCTCTGGTGTGTTTCTCTCCTTCTCAAAATAGTGATCAGCAAGATCGAGAGGCGGATGTCGTGCTAGATTAGCAATATTAGCACTATAGATCTTCTTTCTCTCCTTTCTTTCTCTTTTGTGAACATTCTTCTATGTGTATCCATGTTCTTCTATTGTTCCCTTAATTTATACTTGGGTATGGTGTAAAGCATTGAGAACTATTCTTGGTCTCTTTCATGTTGACTCAAAAGATAGTGTCCTTCTTTGGGAATGATGATTATTATATGCACATACATACATGATATACATGAGTTATCATATAGCATACTGACCCTGAGGAAAGCGACACTACCTTGTGGTTTGTGTTCATTATCCTTAGTTTTATTCCTCGATTGGGGGCTAAATCTGTGCGATAACGTGCTCCCTCCCTTCTCTTTCTCTTGGGTGTATCCTATCTTAAATAAATTACTCCCGATAAGGCGCGTGTGATTGCTTTAATGTGGGGGTATACACTCCACTCATATTTTCATTCTTGACACATAGAATTACTTAGTGAACTTTATTTTGCTTTGTAATCTTTGGTATCCTTGCTTTCAAGACTCATAGTGAAGGAAACTCTGCTACTTACAGTTATGGTTCTCCCCTTCTCGATCTTCCCTTTTACTTTTTCAATCGAATTCGTAAGATCCTAAGTCTATTGGGGGCTTGGCGCATCTTGCCTCCTTGACATGGTAAAAGTCTTTCAATCTTGTTTCTATGTACTTTATTGCCAGTATTGGTGTACGCTCATACTCACGCTAAAGTGGGGGCTAAATGTAGTGTCATAAAATTGCGACCCTGGAAAATTTTTACTGCATTAGGGTCCTCATGCATGCGAGATTGAATCCTCTAGCCTGATCAGAGATTAGAGACTGCTCAACCATTGGAATCATCTTCTCCCTTGGCCTTCGCATCACCCTGTCTGCATTCTTCCCTCGAGAAAGGGGTAGGACAGAGGTGTGGCACCCCTGTCCCCCCTAGGATAGGGGCATGGTGCACTTTTCCTCCTAGTCTAGGGGTGTGGTGCCCCTATCCCTACCCTATTTTGGGGTAGGACCTTCCTATAGCATGCATTGTGGGTTGTGCAGTGAGTGGGAAAACTCATTCAATGTCAGCCTATGACGAAAATCAAATTCATTGACATATATTTAAGGGGCATTTGTCTTCTCATTTGCATAAGTTCAATAAGTTGGAAAAAGTTGAATGAATTTTTCAAGCAGCATAAGCGATCAAGCATTCAAGAGCATTCAAGCATTCAAGCATTCAAGCATTCCTTCCAAGAATTGAGCATCTCAAGTTTCCCTTCAAGGCTAGGTGTTGCATTCAAGTCAAGGATTCAACCATTGAAGAGGAGATTGATTCCAACATTCAATTCCACACAAGCATTTATATCAACATTACTACCACAACATCCCTTGAGGTGATTTACAATTCAGTCTTTCATTTACATTTACTTGAAAGTTCTTTCTTTCATTACTTGGTTAATTCTAAAACTAGGGTTTGACCTAAAGGCAAACCCCCAATCCCAACCCATTTTCCTCTCTTTTCTATGTGTAGGTTGCAAATGCACAGTTGTACTTTCGGATTCGAGATCCATTTGTATAGGCAGAAAAACCCTTTTCATTTTGTAGATTTTTTGGAGGACTGTGTACATTCCCGCCACGATCTGGGCAATTTTTCCTCAAATTCGTGGAGCGAATTTGTCTTGACATATTATTGCTAGATCCAGGTGCATAGCTTAATACCATATCCCGATCTTAAGTTATAATCACTTCTTTGTCACTTTTGCACTACATAGTTCAATCAATTCCTTTCCATTTCAAATATGGAAGAGGGGACCAACTTATCATTCTCATTTCATTTAGAATTTAATCTTCATCTTTGAAGGTTGAATCTAGTGAATTCTCCTCTCATCTTCCAAATGTAACTTGGTGAAAAGTGTTTGAAGGGAATCCGTAGTGAAACCCTCATCTCTCCTTGGAGGGAAAGAGTAGTTTCATCTTGATCTCCATCATTCACTATTTTACCACATTATAGGTAGCATACACACAAAGTCACAAATTTTCTCCATGACTAAGGAAAAATTTTGAAGTCATGTAATTGCACTTTCTATTCATCTTAAACTACAATTCAAGATGCTAACATTAATCATATAGTCTTTATTTAGAACAATCGCCCCTGTTTAGAGTTATATAAT
Organism: Cryptomeria japonica; assembly: GCF_030272615.1. Lineage (NCBI taxonomy): Eukaryota > Viridiplantae > Streptophyta > Pinopsida > Cupressales > Cupressaceae > Cryptomeria > Cryptomeria japonica. The sequence goes on from NC_081412.1 coordinate 455,210,466, forward strand.
GATCCCAATATTTCACTTTAATGATTTCACAATTTTTCATTTATAATTAGTGATAAATTATACCTAAATAAATGTATCATTAAAAGAATATTTTTTACTCATCTATCTTCTTGATCTCTTTTTTTTTTAATTTTTAAAGACAACACAATTTTATCTCTTTTATTCACAATCTCTTATCTCATAGACCATAATTCTTTTACCAAATGGATCATAGTTATTCTTGTAAGGAAGTTAAGTAGAAAAACAACTTCCTACTCTAATCTTGACAGGAGAGTAATTAAAATATTTTCATATCTTTACAACAATTACAAAAACTTAATTAAAATAAACATAAATAATATGCATACTACAACATAGTGATTTACATGAGGAAATCCCTTTTGGGAGAAAAAACCCACACTCTAAAAGCCACCTAATATATTATTCAAAAATCAATAACAGATTACAATATATTTACAAAGTGTTGCCTCTCACAAGAGTACCACCAACTAGAAATCTAGAGGTGACTCAATAGCTAAAATACTCTTACAACAACCTGCATCTCAAGCACCTCATATATAGGAGATACAATACATGAATCTATCAAACAATATTACAAAACAATTGGCTAAAACTACCTAATAAAGTGGCACCCATCTTATCTCCAATTCAAAATTCCCTATGATGTGTCAAAACACACATCAACATGTGTACCTCCCTTTTACAATGTATTCATGTGTCCAACATGTTTTTACATTTTCCATTTCAAGTGACCCAAATTTGGAAGGCCGTAACTTTTGAACTAACATCCAATTGAAAAATTATTTGAAGTTTCAAAAATCTCGTGAAGTGCTTTATCAAGCCATAATGTACTACATTACTTATGGCCACTTTTGGGGCCATCTAGAGCTTCTAAGGCCTTGAAAATCAACTTTGAAGCTTTTGTATGACACCATCAAAAATGAAAATTTTAGTATCTTCAAAACCAAACATGTTCTTGCCATGAAAACTTCTGGGCATTCTTTTTAGCCAATTCAAATATTTGGGGAGAATTTTGGTCCAATCCATGCTCAAATGGAAATTTACTAATATGCAAGCTTGAGATACCATTTTCCTAACATTATCCTACTTGTCAAACACCTTACAAGAGCAAAGGGACTATCTCCACAATAATTTAATTGCTAGGGGTCATTAGGCTCATAGACTTTGAACACCATCTAACCTTAGTAAATGAATTTGAACTATTCATCAAAGTTTCTACCTCAACAAGATTCACCCTTCCATCCTCAACCATATCTCTTACAAAATGATATTGAACATCAGTGTGCTTGGTCCTCGCATGAAATGTCAAGTTCTTAGCTAGGTAGATCACACTCTGATTGTCATAATAAATTATCATTGTGTCATGTTTTATTCCAATATCTAAACACAGTCTCTTCAACCAAATGGCTTCTTTACAAGCATGAGTAGTTTTCATATACTTTGTTGAGTAGCAGATAAAGCAACCACAACCCATCACTTACTTGTCCAACTAATGGCTCCACCAAATAAAGTAAATATGTAATCATTGGTGGATCTTCTTCTATCAACATCACCTGCCCAGTATGAATCCATCATGGGGGAAAAAATGGCTAGGCAATATTATATCACGTGCATTCATATTGGGGGGTTTAACATCACAAAAATGAGGGTACAATATATTGCCTATCAGTGAAAATGGGGGGTTTTTTAATTCAAGCTATGAATAAAATGCAATATTTGGTGAAATAGGGGGCTTTTAATTCAGCATGTGAATTGGGAGGGGGTGACAAAAAATGTGTTTAGGGCAATATTTTTTAAAATAGAGGGATTCTTTAGTATGCCATGAATCCACGTGTTGTAATCTAGGTTCACTAAGTGAAGTCCCCGTGGTTTTTAATTTGATATATGAAAAAATATAATATTTGCTGAAAATAAGGGGGCTTTTAATTCGGGTTGTGTATTGGGAGAGGGTGACAAAAAATAAATTTAGGGAAATATTTTTTGAAAATAGGGGGATTCTTCAATATGCCATGAATGCACGTTCTATAATCTAGGTTCACTAAGTGAAGCCCCTATGGAATCCACATAACAATGAATATCAAGAGAAAATTGTTCTCCTGTCAAATTACCATGATAACACAGAATAAATTGAGGTACTCTTCAAAAATTTAAAGACACTTTTAACTATATCACAATAAATTCTACCAAGATTAGACATATATGTGGAAATGAACTCCCACTGCTTGGTAAAAGTCTATTCTAGTGTTGTAGAATCGTAAATTGTACACCCTTAATTAGTGTTGAACAATTTTATGCTAAGGTTAGCACCCACCTTAGTGTGTTGCATTTTGCATTTCCAAGATTTATTTAAGCATTTAATTATTAATTTAATTAAATCTAAAGTCATCTCTTATCATTCCACACATTATAAAATTGGGCCCTTAACCCTAAGTGTGCCCCTTTTTATTTTATCCTCTTTAATTAATCAATTAATTAAACTCTAATAAGGTCCTATTTCAACCTTCAAGGCCCAATTTCACATATCTAAACACCTTGGATTGTCGCAACGAGCTAGTATTAGCTTTGTAATCACAATACCTTGCATCCCTAAAAATTTGGAAAAAAATTGATCGGACCATGGTGATTCACCATGGTCCCAAATTTTTCTCCCTAAATTTTAGGATCATGTTTTAGTGGTAGTATAATGTTAAAATATAACTTTGTGCAAGATCGTATCGATTCTAGGTCAGCATACAATCAAAAACAAAGTTAGGGTTCCATATACATAACCTTTTTTTTCCTCATTTGAAGGATCCATCTTTAGAAATTGAAGGAGACCTCTTATGAAGTGAAAGTAAAGATTTATGTGGAGTCTACAATCAAATGTTCATCAAGAATTCATCATCAATCAATTCTTCATCAACCTTTTTCATCATCAATCAAATCTTAGGAGATATTGGATAATAATAAGGAGATCACCGACTGTTGATTAGCTTGTACCTCTCCCTTAGGGTTTGGTATGGTTTCATGTTATTTCATATCTCTATGTGAGTTTCACATCATTAATTTTTCAGATTTACATTATTGCTTTAGATCCATAATTGCATTTGTGATTTGAAACATTTACATTTACATTATGTTCATTTAAGGTTTTACTCCAAGCATAGGGTGTAATCCTAGTTTTGGATTCTAGCTCATTGGGATCTTACAAACACATAAGATTTTAGGGCACACACATTCCAATATTACATTGGCTATTTGTGGAGGTCGAAATCACCAAAAAATGGGTTTGACTAAGGAAAAACCCTATATAGATACCCCTACACCATTTTTCAAATTGCAGGCACAAGTAGAGAGATTCAACAGAGATGCAAACTTATAAATAATTAGAATTTTGAGGTACAAGTCCAAATCCAAAGGAAGGTATTAAGTTTCTAAGACTATGGTGCCCAGCACCCTACTCCTCTATATTTTTGGGTAGTTTCTAGTAGTTTTGAATCTTCGGAACTCAGTTTGCAGATTATAGAATCTCAGGTTAGCATAGCAACAAGGACCAAGGCACCCACCACCTTGGTCTAGCTCAATTAGGCTCATATTTCTATGATAGGTGCATATCATAATTCCCTTTCCAACTATGTACTTTGTATCTTAGTTTTAGTTCTGTGTCTCTCTATTATTTTAGTTTATATGGTTACTTACATCATTTCCCTGGCTTAGTTTGTCATTTGTCTACATTTGGCTCATTTCCCTTTCATAGTAGCAAAGGAATAGAAACCCTAAGAGTATTCCTTGACTCTCTTTTACAAGAATTAGTCAAAGTGAGTCACTTCCTTAGGAGCTTTCATATTCCAATGTATGGAGGGAAGTGGGATTAAGTCCTAGTTTACTCGATCCCATTTTTCACCATCACAAGTTTCGACCATAGCAGGCATCAAAATTCCAACTCCATGTTTCTAAGGCACTCTTCTCATATCCTCCATCTCTTATGGGGATGTAGGACAATCTGAAATAGATAATTTTGTTCTAACTGTAAAGGGAACACGTGATGGTCTACAATCTTGCATGTTGAATCTCTATAAAACTGAATTCATATACTTACTTTGGCCTAGCCAAAGCTTTCTACTCACCCTATCTCTTCTTATTTACATCCCAAGAATGTATTTTTTTGCACCAAGATCTGTCATGTCAAACTGGAGATGTAGGACAATCTAAATTAGATAATATTATTCCAACTATAAAGGGAACATATAATGGTCTACAATCCTGCACGTTAAAACCTATATAAAACTAAATTAACATACTTCCTCTAGCCTAGATATACCTTTTTTCCCACTCTATCTCTTCTAATTTCCATCCCAAGAATGTGTTTCACTGCACTAAGATCTTTCAAATCAAATTTAGCAACAAGTTAAGACTTTAATTCTAAAATCATATATTTCCTTTTTCAAATTAATAACATATCATCAAAATATAATGCAATGCATAGGAAATGATCACCATTAGATTTATAATAAACACAATGATTTGATTTAGAATGCTCAAATCCCAAACTCAACACATATGTATCAAATTTTTGGTACCACATCTTACCACTCTATTTGAGGACATGCAAATATTTCTTCCATTTACAAACCAAATTACTTTTACCTTTTACCACATAGTGCTTTGGCTATGTCATATAAATATCATCCTTCAAATCACCATGAAGGAAAGTAGTTTCCACATCCATTTACTCAACCTTGTAAAGTGAAAAATTGAGCCCGGTGATTCCCCACCTAGGAGAGAGAAAGGAAATCAATAGGATTATTTTCACTTGGGAGATACTTTACATTCAAAAGAGGGGTTGACTTCACTAGATCCAAACCCTAGAGTGAATAAGGATCTGGATACTAAGTGAATTGCAAGGGTGCAATGCAATTTACCCTCTTTTGTAAGTAGAAGAGTTGACTTGTTGACTATGCAAAAAATGAAGATAAGATGGATGAAATAAGGAGCTACCGATTCGAGATCATGTTGTAACTTTGGATCTGAGGTATTTATACTAATACGGATATGCCTTGCAAATTTGGAGAAAAGGCATCGGGATCAGGTTGAAGTTGCACCTATTCCTCCAAAAAAATCGTGAGTCGAAAAGGGTTTTTCCATCTCTGCAAATGAAGCCTAAATCTGCAATTACAGTTGTGCACCTACAACCTACACACAGAAAAGAAGGGAAGAAGGGTTGTGGATAGGGGTTTGCCTTAGTCAAACCCTGGTTGAGGGATAAACCTTGAAAGAAAGTAATTGCAAATGTTTAAATGTAAATAATAGAAATGTATACCTTGTAGATCTGCAATTTGTTGATGATGGTCGCTTTGCTTCTTGAATGTAATAACAAGTGTTGCATGAAATGGCATGTAACATGACAAAACCCTAACACATACACATGCTTGCAAATGAATGTTGTAATGTTGCTCCAATGGATGAATGAAGAACATAAGTGAAGAAGAAGACTTGATGGATGTTTGAATGCTTGAACACTTGAATGCTTGATGACGATAATGAAGACCTCTTTCTTGTTCACCTCTATCATCCCTTCTTACCCGAATGAGATAATTAAGCCCCCTTTTATACTTGCCTTGGAGGGTTAATTATCCTCTAATCAAAGGATGATATAGGGGGGATTTAATTCTTGAAAGAAGATATAGGTTCAAGGGTCGGATGGACCCATTTTAAGGCCACAAAAGGGAGGGGGATAGGGGCGCTACGCCCCTGTCCTACCTTATTTTGGGGCTTGGATAGGGTCTTGAGATGATACTAGGGTTAAAAAAAGGCAAATTTGAAGAAATAGGGCAAAAAGGGGTCCCAATTGGTTAGGGAAATGTCGTCGCCAAGGTGAGGGCCTAAAATGCGGTCAAAATTGCAAAGGTTGCAATTTTATGACGCTACAAACCTCTAAATCATAAGTAGCAACAATAGAAAGAAAAAATCCAATGAATGTCATTTATGTTATGTGTGTTGAGATCCATTTTTGTTCGGGTGGGATCAATTTTTGTTGTTGGAGTGATCAGGCACGGTTCTTTCAAGCTCTAATGCTCTCTTTTTCCTGATTTGTAAAAGGTTCAGGCTCCTTTCAAAAACCTATTTTTACTTAATCAAAACAAGACAAAATATCTCATTGTAATCAATACCCTCAACCTAAGATTATCTTTTTGCAACCAACCTTGCTTTATACTTCTCAATACCTCCATCTAAACCAATCAATATCTTGAACATCCATTTGCAACCAGCAAGTTTATGTCCTTCGGGAAATGGTACAAGATCTCATGTATCATTCTATTTCAAAGTTTTCATTTCTTCATCTATATCAATTGTCTAGGATTTTGCATCATTCATACCTAATGCCTCTTCTACACATCTAGGTCCATCAACAATAGTATTCAAAGAAAAAATACATCTACAATCATCACATGAATACCTTTCAAGTGGTTATCTATGTCTAGTAGACCTTCAAACAAGCTGGGTTGGAGGTTCTTACTCCCCTTCCAAATATTTGGAGCTAGATGAGCTCTTCCCAAATTTTTGTCTATCTAGGGGTATCGATTCAACCCTTTCAGGAGTAGAAGAAAATTGAATCAAATCTTCCTTTCTAGTCTATTTTGGTTGCAATGTAACAGAAGGGCCTTATTTTCTCTAAAAATAATACTTTTTCTATGCATTACCTTATGTGCAACAGGGTCCTGAGCTTGTAACCTTTTACACCATAACTATATTTCATGAAGATAAATTTTCAAAACCTTGTTCTCCAACTCTTTTTTCTTCTCCTTTTGCACATGGTGCGTATGCCTCACATCCAAAAACTCTAAGATGTCTTAATGAAGTATTATGACCCAACCATGCCTTCATAGAAGTTCTATCACCAAGAGTTGATGTAGGAGGTCTATTAATCAAGTAGCAGGAAATGGCAAGAGCTTTAGACCAAAAAAATTATTCTAGACCAACACCACTCAGCATACTCCTAACCTTCTCCATCATTGTCATGTTCATTCTATCTACAAATCTATTATTTTGCAAAGAATACAAATTTGACTTTTGTTTATTAATGCCATAGTCTTTAAAAATTATATCAAAATAATTAAACCAAAATTAACTACCATTATCAATCCTGAAACATTTTGTTTTCTTTCTAGTCTACAACTCAACCATTGCTTTAAATTCTTTAATATAGTTAAAAACTTCAAATTTACTCTTTAGAAAATATACCCATGTCCTTCAACTATAATCATTAATAAATAAAACATAATATATGGATTTTTCAATGGAAGGAACATCTACAAGACCAAACACATCATAATGAATGAGATCCAATACACCACTAGATTTATGAGAACTCGAGTAAAATTGAACATGGTTTTGTTTTTCATAAATGCAGTGCTCACATAAATCAAAATCAAGATTACAATCATTCAAACCTTCAACAAGGCTTTTTATTTTTCAAGGTCCTTAGATCATTTTTCCTAATGTGGCCAAGCCGCTGGTACCATAACACAGTTTTCTTTGCAAGAAAATTTTCTTGAAAAGAAAGACCGACCTTAGGTACCCAAAAGCAATGTCCATCTACTAAAGGTGAAACCCTTGCATCTTCCAATAAAGTATCAACATATTTTCTTTTTACAAAATTGCTATTACACTCAACAATGTATGCTTCTAGCTTATACAATATGCTAAATTTGACTCCTCTAGAAATCACCATAGCACCTCTAACCATTGTACATCTTGCATCAAAAAAGACTACCTGCACACTCGCATCTATTAGTTTGCTCATAGATAACAAATTTTGTGTCAATCCAAGGATATACAACACACCATTAATCCTTTTTATGCAACCATTAGTAAACCTAATTCTAACTTTACCACAACCAACAATATCTAAATGAGAATAATCACCCAAGTACACCTTACCTCCATTAAATTTTTTATATTCAAAAGACCAGTTTATGTTGGAAGTCAAATGAAAATATTGTTGGCATTATGTGAACCGGTATGAGGACATAATGACATTGTATGTTGTCATTGATGTCAATATGATGAAGAGGTGTGAACCGAAATATGTGAGAACCGGTATAACACTGTGAACCGGCATTTGTGCCAAAGTGAAGCGGTGTGTTTGATTCAAGGTGAACCATCATATGGTTATGGGAACCGGCACATGGAAGCATTGTATGACTACCGGTTGGTAGTCTGAACTTCAAGGTTTCCGGTTGAAGTTCTTCAGGCCTGTGTGGCTCAACCGGTGACATTGTGTGATGGGTTAGCATTGTAACAAAGAATAGATCATTGCTACGTTAGCCTTGTGCGCGTGAAGGATCTTGCATGAAGGAGATTGTTCCTATCTACCTCAAGAATGTGTGAAGTCTGTAAAATGGTGATAATGAGTGATGGTTTATCAGCCGCCATGAAATCGGTGGAAATGGATGATGGAGAATATCTTGAGATTGGATCAAGAACTATTGCATTTAATGCAGTGTGCTAAACGGTCAGAATTAGACCATTTGAATTCCTTAACCTAACAGGTTTAGGTTTTAGGGTTTATGCTACCGACCTATCTGTTTTCCTATAAGGTCGATGTTTTGTCTCTTTCTGAGGTCATTGGCAAAAGTTGTGTGTGTGTATCCAAGAGAAGGGATACGTGATTCTTGCCAGACCAAAAGGAGAGAAGTGATACCTGCAGAATGTAAGCGCAGAAGGTGAAGAGGAGCTTGAGCAGATCTGCATTGGCATTGAGTGTTGTTACTAGATCATTGTAATACCTGCTGATCTCTAACCACCTCAACAGTTGGAAAATCCCTTAACAAGGTAGCCTTAACCGGCTTGCTGTAAATCCTTTAACAGGGTAATTCAAAGCTATTGAGTTCGAAATCCTTTAGCTATTGAGTTCTTGAAATCCTCTAACAAGGTAACCTTTAACAGGGTTTAACCCTTAATCGGGTATTCTAGCCATCCCTTAACAGGGTGATCCCTAACAGGATCGGTTCCTAGCAGAACCTATTGTAATGTCTCTAACCGAACAAGGCTCCTAACAAAGCGGGCTTCTAAAGAGTTCAAAAATAACTTGTGGGTATTCATCCCCACCGATGTTTTTCCCACTTGGGTTTCCACATGAAAAATATGTGCCATGTGTGATGCTTTTATCTTGTGATGCTTTGCTATTGTCTGTCAAGCATATGATGGTTCTGTGTTTTATGTCTGTCAATAAAACATGTTGAACTAGCTATTATTATGATCTGATGATAGATTACCTGTTTATGCATAAGGGTGAAATGGTAGTGTAGTCTTGAGTTGAGTGAAAAGCTAAGTGATTAACCGGTTAGTGCTTGTCTCAGTCATTCTTAGCTTTACCAGTTGCACTTTGTTTCAAACCGGTGTCACTGTTTGCCAGTCATTTGAAGTGTCTGTTGTCAAACCGGTTTAGAACTATATTTTTGCCTCTACAAATTCACCCCCCCTCTTAGTATCGGGTTAGTACTATCCGTTCATCATTGAGTTATCAATTGGTATCAAAGCATCCTCCAGGTCATCTGTGTTATAAGCTTAACCTCTTGAGGTAAAGATCTCAGTCAAATGATGAAGAGGGAAGGTCCAAAGTTTAACAAGGAAAATTTTAGTATATGGAAAGATGGGATGAAGATATACATCAGAAGCATGGGTGCTCAACACTGGAGCTATGTTGAGAATGCCTATGTTGCCCCTACCAGTACTCTCACCGATAACCAAAAGAGAGAGATACAGGAGAATGGGCAAGTCATGGAAGCCCTAATTAGTAGTTTATCTAACATTGAGTTTATTGATGTCCACGATAAGGTAAATCCCAAAGAGGTATGGGATACTCTTAAAAATATCTATGGCAGTGATGAGCATGTAAAACAGGCTAAGGAACAAAGCCTTAGAGGGAAGTTTGAAGATATGTGGATGGTTGAAGGCAAGACCATTCAACAGTATGGAATAAGAATCAAAACCGTTGTTGGAGATATCAAGAGTGCAGGTGGTAAAATAGAAGATTCCACTATGGTAAGCAAAGTCCTGAGATCCCTATTGTCGGTCTATGCAATAAGGGTTGTTGCTATTCAGGAGTTGAGATCAATAGACAAGACTAAGGTATCCATGGACTCCATCACAGCAAAGTTGACAGTCTATGAGATAAATAGTTTTGATGGCAGTGTTCAAAAGACTGAATCAGCTTTTAAAGCTTCTGCTATACCATCCAGGAAAGGAAAAGAAGCTAGCACCAATGGTGAACCAAGACAGAGTAGAGAAATGGATGATGAGGAGATTCTGATGGTATTTGAAGCTCTTCTTGCCAGGAAACTTCCTAAAGGAACCGGCAAATACAAAGGAAAGCTACCTTTGAAATGCTTTTCTTGCAACCGGATAGGACATATTGTTGTAAACTTTCCTAATGGCGACAAAAAGGAAAAACTGGAAAGGTTCAAGAAATTCAAAGGAGGAAACCAGAGAAAATGTTTTATCGCAGTTGATGAAGCTGTCATAGATGAAGAATTAGAGGATGAAGAAAATGAAGATATTGTGTTTGTTGCTGTCAAGGAAGATGTGTCAGACAAGAAGGCTCTTGTCTCCTAGTTTGATAACTCCAATGAGTGGATCATTGACAATGGCTATTCTCACCATATGACTGGTGACCAGAGTAAGTATCTATCCTTGGAAGAGTATGATGGTGGTGTGGTTCACTTTGGCAATGATGCACCATGCATGGTCAAAGGCAGAGGGTCCATCTCTCTAAATAGAAAGAGTAGTGCTAACAATGTGTATTGGGTTGATGGTCTTAGACACAACCTTCTGAGTGTTGCCTAGTTGAATGACAGTGGCCTCACTCTGGAATTCAAGAATGGAGTTTGCAGAATCAAAGGAAAGAATGGTGAATTGGTGGCCACTGGCATACAGACCAAAGGTAACCTATTTCAGTTGAATGCAAATATAAGTACATGTCTTATTGCTAAATTTGATGATAGCTAGATATGGCATAGGAGACTCTACCATGTGAACTTTGATAACATTATGAAGGCTATTAAGATCAAGGCAGTTAGAGGGTTGTTGGTGCTAAGCAAACCGAATAATACCTTGTACAGAGAGTGTCAATTGGGGAAAATGTCTTCCTCAACCTTTAAAGGTAAATCTTTCACTGCTGACAACTTTCTTGATCTTGTGCATACTGATTTGTGTGGTCCTATGAAAACTAGAAGTGTGCAGGGTGATAGGTGTATATGGTGAAAATGGATAAAACAATGTTGAAAGACTAAATGAATTCAACCACAAAACCCTAGCCTAACAACAACAAAGATCCACCATAACTTATGAAGATTACCTAAGACAATGCAAATCAAATGAAATCACAAATATTATACCATCATATGTCCAATAGGATTTGAATCCCCATTCTTCCTATCTCCATTGATCTTGCTTGATATATTTGCTCTCAGATTTTATATGTGTACAAGAGCTCAACAAAGAATGGAAATGAGGTTGCAATTAAGATTGCATATGAAAGTTCAAAAGCGTAGTGTAGTCGAGTGCGTAATTGAGATTGTAGTCAAGGTGCATAGTTGAGAGTTTGATAATGAAGGAAGAATCTCCTTATATAGAAGACACTATAAGAAATGGAGGGATAAATTCAGAGGTGTAAAAGAGGTCAGCTATGATTAGAGGGTAGGTAGAGGAAATAATAAAATAACGAAAGGGTAGGTAGTGTATGAATTAAGAGATGAATGACATGTGTCATGGGTAGAAAAGGTTAATGAATTAATCAAATAAATAAAGATTTATTTAATTAATAGAAGAAGTGGGATCAATTAAATAAATAAAATATTTATTTAATTTAGGAAAAGGGTAATTTAAATAAATAAATACATTTATTTAAATGAGAAATAAGGCTAAAAGAGGATAAATAAATTAAATAAAATAAATAAATAAAGATTTATTTAATTAATAGAAGAATTAGGCTAAAGTAATTAAATAAATAAAGATATTTATTTAATTAGACATGATAATTTTAGGTGTCTACAATTTGCCCCTCTTTGAGACAATGCAGCTTGTTGCATTGTTTCAGAGAAGATAATATGAACTGATACAAAGTTGCCCCAAGATGGGAATGATATGCCCCCTCAAGAGATTGGATGAAAATATCTAAAAAGATCGCAAACAATCTCTCGATAAGAAAGAAAGGCTAGAATGGAATGACCGGATAGGATAGAGTGACAAAGTCACAGGATAAAGAAGATTGACTCAAGAAACGAGGGCTAGGGCTAGGGTAGTCTATAAGATAGACCACGAGGGGAAATCATCCTCATTTTCATCCACACATCCAAGAGATCAGAGTGCAGAGAGAGAATAGAGCAGCAACAGTCAGCAACGATGGCATTGGTGCACAGATTCGATTGCGTTTGCCAATTTCAGAGGTCAGCAGATGTAGGAGAGTTGGTAAGTATCGCAAAACCTCCTTGTACTTTGTTGCAATAAATGTTGTCATTAATGCATCTTAGTTAGTGCAATAAATGCGCTTTTAGGAATGTCAAGTAGGAGGAAAAACATTAAGGTGCATCTGCATTGGCTAGGTGCGTCTGTGCAGAACAGAGGCACGTTTGTGTATTTTAGGCGTGTCTGTGCAGAGCAGGCGCGTTTGTGGAGTCTATAAGTGCGTTTATGTCTTGAAGGCGCATTTATGTCTTCAAGGTCAAATTGGTAGTTCTATGATGAACATACGTTGTCGATTGGATAAGCTGCTGAGAGGATACACTCAAGTAGGTCCTCTAGGGAAGACTAGGATAGCAGATAGGGCTAGAATTGACAATTCTATGATAGAACATACGTTGTCAATTAGGAAACTACTCAAGAGGATACACTCAAGTATAGCCCTAGGATAGGATAGATCGAGGCACTTTGTGATGAACAGGGAGTACCAAGACATAGTACTTTGTGATGAATAGGGAGTACTAATATGAGCAGCACTTTGTGATGAATAGGGAGTGCAAATATGAGCAGCACTTTGTGATGAACAGGGAGTGCAAATATGAGCAGCACTTTGTGATGAACAGTGAGTGCAAAAACACGTAGTACTTTGTGATGAACAGGGAGTACCACTAGGATAAAATAGCAACACTTTGTGATGAACAGTGAGTGTCACTAGAATAGAAGCAACACTTTGTGATGAACAGTGAGTGTTACTTGGATAGAGTATCATAAGAACTTAAGATAAAAAGCAGCATTTTTTTATGAACAGGGAATGCCACTATGACTGACATGATTGATTTGCTTGACTGCAGGAGTACCTACCTATGTTGGAGTCACAAGAGAGATTCCCGTTGACTCAGAGGTTACGATTGGAGCTGACATTTAAGGACAAGATAGTGATTGAGGTTATGGGCTTGCGACATATTCTATATGTGCCTGAGTTTTGGGTGAACATGGGATTGCTGACTGCTTTAGCTAAGAGATGGCACTCTGAGACATGCACATTTCATTTACTGATGGGTGAGATGTCAGTCACCTTAGAGGATGTGTACAAGATATTAAAAATATCGATCGATGGGGAGTTAGTTTCTTATGATCGAGAGGGAGACAGGGATGCACTGAGATGAGTGTTCCAGGATCTGGGATTGGATATGAGAGATGGACACATGGCATGGGACACCATGACATGGATAGGATTAGCGCTAACAGTGGTGCTAGTAGGAGTGATCAGTGGGTTCCTCTGTCCAGATAGGGCAACACGAGGGGTGGCTGCAGAGGACACAGGGGCCAGGAGAGATGATCTTGGGGTGGGTCCTTCCAAGGCTCAGACTCCATTGAGGCCAGCCAGCTCTGAGGGATGGAGTTCATCATAGCCATAGAAGGCTCCCTATGTATCAATTTTGTACCATTTTGTATGATGATGTAGACACCTTCAGGTGATTATAGTTGCATTGTTCCTTGACTGAATGATGTGTAGCTCGAGTGACTGTCTTCCTTGATAAAGGAATTGAGATAGAATTACTAATGTGTGGACTACATTTGCCCATATGCGTGTCACCTAAAGAAGTTTGGGAATCCCTGATAACAAAGTCCCTTGAGGAAGATCCATTAAAGCTCCATGATGTATCGCTAGAAGGGAATAGATGTATGGAACAAGTGGATGAGTGATGAAGGCTTATGATTGTGAAAAGAAGTGAAAGTATGATAGCATGATGGAGACTTAGGATCAACAAGTATGCATTTTGACTTAAAATTTTAGAACTTTTGCCCCCAGTTATTTTGATATTAGGGGAGATCAAATCTTGTTCTTTTTTCTTCATAGGATTTTTATCCTTGAATTTGATTTTTGCAGAGTCTAATAGGTTTTGATTTTGATTTAGACTGAAGGACTTTTCTTGATTTTTGACTTTTAGATTTTTCTTTTCAAAGCTTGATTTTTGATCCCCAATGAGTAAGGGATTTTGTAATTCTTGTTGATCCAAGTCTGGGAGCGGAGAGGAAATGGAATGAATGGATGATATGGTAAGGCTATGTGATTTTTCAAGAGGGTTGGCGATGCGCTCAATAGATTCTTTGATGGAACCACTCTTAGGACTATTGATATCAAGAGATGCTTCCACCACTAGAGGAGATTTGCATTCAGACTTAGTAGCCACAACACTAGGTGGTTCACACCCAATTCCTTGATATTGCAAATTGTTTGTAGGTTGTTCCTGTCAACTGAATGTCTTAAGAGATAGTGGGAATTGATCAACATGAAAGATATACTCACCACATCCCATGTCTTTAATCTTGAACTTTTCTTTTAGCTCTGTTTGCTTTGATGTAGAAGCTTTTAATGATTTTGGATCCACATATGCTGATGAAGGAATAGCTTCTCGATTGACTGGGATTGTTATTTTTGATCTAGGTCGCAGATTGTTGCAATATATGAATGGATTTGGGTCAACTTTGACGGTCACTTCAACTCCATTGTGTGGGAACTTGATGCATCAATGATATGTAGATGGGACTATGCTCATCTCATGAATCCAAGGACGTCCCAAAAGTATATTGTATGTGAGATCTAAATCAAGGACTTGACAAACCACATCCTTTGTAACTGGTCCAACTCTGACAGGCAAGGTGACTGTGCCCTTGGATGAACTCTCTTCATCATCATATGCTTTGATGGTAATTTTGTTTGTAGAATTCACAGCTTTATCTTAATATCCCAATTGTTTAATAGTGCTCAATGTACAAATGTTTAGACCTGCTCCTCCATCTATCAAGACTTGTTTTATTTGATGTTTGTGTATGAAGGCTTCAATGTGTAATGGTGCATTATGTGGCTGACTTACGGAGGCATCGTCGGCTTTTGTGAATGTAAGGGAGTGTGGAATGGAAAGGTATCCCACCATGGCTTGAAACTGGTCCATGTTCAGATCAGTAGGGACAGAAGTGTCTCTCAAGATTTTGTCAAGAATAGCTTTATGTGCAGGGGATATGCGTAAGAGCTCAAGGATTGAGATAAGCGCGGGTGTCTTCCCTAACTATTCTACAAGGTCATACTCAGGCTTGGTTGACGAGGAAGAAAATTTTTTGGCTAGAGCACCTTGTAAAGTGAATTTACCTAGACGAGTTGTGACATTACATTCAGAGGTAGGTTCAGAAGAAGATCAATGCCTTGTAGGACAAACTAGGGTATTGGGGTATAATTCTCACGTGTTTTGTCCTTGATGATAATGGTAGAGACATAATTGTCCATCGAAATGTGATTGATAGTTGAATCATAGTTATAGGATGCTCTGGTATAGTTGGTTTGGTCATCTGTGGCTTTAAACTTTCCCTTGTCATGCTTTGGGAATGGTTCCTTAAACATTTCATGTTCTTGGTTGGATGAGTGTCCTTCAATTTCAATTTCACCTCTATCAATGAGATCTTGTATGATGTTTTTCAGCCGATGACAATTTCCTATCTTATGACCCTTGCTCTTATGAAATTCACAATATTCATCATCATTCCACCAATTTGGTTTAACCTTTGGTTCATATGGAGGAAAATCTGGAATAGTGATTACTTTGTTTGCCACTAGTTTCTTGAAAACTAACTCAAGTGGTTCTCCCAATGGAGTGTACTTCCTTCGTGACTTGGAAGTTGTTTGAATATTCACTTGATTGTTTGTAAAGCTTGATCCAGGAAAAATGATTTTTGGTCATACTGTATTGGCATCAACAACACCATCATTGACTGTGTTCTTGTTTTTGTTCCAAAATCTTGGCTTATCTTTTCCTTTAAAGTCATCTTTTTTTTCCTTGAATATCTTAATGACTCCTTGTTCAATTAGGACCTTCTCTGTTGCTAAGCCTTTTTCAATGATGTCCTTGAAGGTGGACAAACAAGCTTTCCTTAGATTATAGCCAATGTCTTTGTTAACATTTTGGGTGAACATTTCTACCATTTGTTTTTGTGGAATTTCACAAGAGCATCTGCTGGCTAGATTCCTCCATCTTTGTAAAAATGATGAAAAAGACTCTCCATCTTTTTGCTTGGTGTTGCACAAAGTAGTGACTAATATGTCTGTCTCTATGTTGTAGGAGAAATGTTGGATAAATGCCTCTGCTAAGTCACCCCGTGACTTAATTCTAGGTGGGAGTTGAGAGAACCATTCCATAGCTTGATCACCTAAGCTTTGTGGGAATAATCTCATCAAATATGTCTCTTCTACTGCTACCTCAATGCAAGCTGTGAAAAATTGTCTTGTGTGTGCCTTAGGATCCCCTTTTCCTCTATACTTATCAAACTTAGGTGTCACAAAGTGTGTAGGAAAAGGAGACATTGGAATGCTCTTGTCAAATGGATAAGAACATATGTCTCTCATTGTGTATGTTGGATTCAGTGTATTTATATCCTCCATTTTCTTCTGTAAATCCTTGATTTGTTGTTCCAAATTGTTCTTAGGTGGAGACCGACTTCTTGGACCATACCCCACGCTTGAGCCACTGGGTGGAGGAGGAGCATGTTGCATATATGGATGATATTGATCATACACATGTTCATATGGAGGAGGTCTATAATGATGCTACGTGTATGGACCACCTAGTATAGAGTCATGTTGAGGAATGACATATCTGTTTTGTCCATGTATACCATACTCTATAAGAATGTCATGAGTTTGTTCTAGTGTGTTGCCCCCAAATTTGACACGGGGTTTCCTTGTGTCCAAATTTTGAGCATGCCTTGTAATATCCAATTGCTTTGTTGGTTGATCCTTAGCATTGGTATGTGATTGAGCATATTTTTCTGCATAAGACTTCCATAATGGTCTACGAAGGTGAGTATCATATGCTTGACCATGTGTATGTTGGACCTCTGGTTTTTGAAACAAAGATGATGGTGATTCAGGCACCATATGTGGTCTTCTATTGCCTCCACTATTAGGCCTCCTTTCATCCATGTTGAGGTGAGGTTGTTGCAAAGTTCGATTTTCCATTATTTGAGACATGTCAAAATCATGAGGAATCTTGGCTCCACTTTGTGCCATCACTTGTAGAAAGTATTGTCTATATCCCCTCATTATTTCCTCAACCAATCGATTGAAATGGGGATTCATAATGGTGTCTTCCACTTATGTTGAATGTACGGAAAAGTTGTCCATATTGTCATTGTGTGTATCATTGTTGTTTGTAGTGTCCATGTTCTCAACATTTGGAATGTTTCTATAAGCATCCATATCAGGTAATGTAGTATGATCAGATTTGAAAAAGATATCATTGTCATATTCATAGGAACTCATGTTTGCGGACTCTTGAGCCTCTTTAGTTTCTCTTCTAGATTTTTGGGAACAGGTTTCAACCATGAACTAGGTATTGACCAAGATGTGTGAGACTAGATGAAAATGAAAAGAGTATGGAAGACCAAGAGTTTGGATGGAATGTAAATGAATCTGAGGTGTACTTGCAATGTCCAAAGTGTAAGACCAAGTATGTATGTAGTAGAATAGGTGTGTCTTCCAAAGAGATGATATTTTCTCTTGATGAGGTAAGTTGACCTTGACTCTAAGTAAGACCAAATGAGACCCAAAGGTGATAGACCTTGATGAGGAACCACTTAGCAAAATGTTGTATGTATGTAGTCTGTTAACAAAGTATGATGAGGACAAGCAAGTGACCTTTTGACTCAAGTTTAGACAAATGTGAATGTAATGCAAGGTGTAAAGCAATGATGGACTTTGTGAGACCCAGAAATAGGCTGAATGCTAGATGAAAACCTAGAGAAATAACTTAGGAAGCTCAAGAATTCTGAAACTGACTGCTCTTGTTTGTTGGACTGTAAATTTTTCCAATTTGTAAAGTTGTTTTGTTGTGACCAAATCTGAATGTTTGACTTTTTTTCATGACAAGAGGACACAATGTTGATGAGGACTCAATGTTTGCAAGTGTTTAGACTCAAAATGACTCAAAAGAAAGTGTTTTGTTTGATGTAAAATTGTTTTGCACACACTTGAAGACATAAAAGACACAATGTTTTAATGTTTGGTCTTGAATGTTTGATTGTTCAAAATAAGACAAGAACAATTCTTATGGTTGGCCAGGACAATAGTTGTTGATCCCACATGGGGTTTCCCCCGAGGCTACGCTATTCAGAGCAGATACTTAGATGTTTGACCCCACTGGCTCCACCCTTGGCACTCACTTCTCGGGGCAGCCAAGCATCAGTCCCCACAAAAACTCCCCGTGGTGAACTTTGTATCTCTATTAAGAACCGTATGTGTGTGGGCCGCTCCAAAGGTCCGACCTCCTACCCCAACAACTAGAAGGATTTTGGCTTCTAAAACAAAAAGGTGCTAGTAAGGGCATCTGCTTGTGTGGCCATACATGTGGCACTTTCAACTCTATAAATACAAAAGGCTACCAGCCAGTAGGGGTTACGCCCTACAAATGATCAAATAAATTTGATCAAATGGGTTTATGGGGAGACATAGTGTCGGTATGAACTAATCAGCACACGTTATCCATAGTTTTCACCATGAATACAGTTGTTTATAGTGATTCGGAAGAGGTGGGTTTTCCTTGCTACCACTTGGGTCATTCTCTCCTCACTATTAGTCCTAATGACCACACGGGGAGATAGGCCCTCTAAAGATTAAACAAAAAGAGCCTATTGCCCAAGACACAAAGGACACTGGTTCAATTTTAGTGCACCAATTGAAGTGTTTGATAATCTATGAAAACAAGGCACACAATAAAGATCAAAAGAAAATCCTTGTCAAGGTTCTACAACAAATATTTGTTAGTAGTTTGGATTGTTTCAAATGATCACCCCTTCCTACAAGCACACAAGTTAGGTAAATTTTAGATCCAAAAGACTTTGTCAAATAGGGGCCTTCAACAATGTGTTTTGTTGACCAATTCAAATATCTGATTCATCATAAAAAAATATCACCAATAAAATTTCAAGAGATTTCCAGAAATGTAAGAAAATCCAAAAAAATTGCTAATTTGCTCCAAAAAATAATTTTTTATGAAAAATCATAAAAAATTCATATAAAATGCAAAATCGATCCAAAAACTCTGAAATATTTATTGGAGTATTCTGATGGACTTCCAAAATTCCATAAAAAAATTCCTACAACAAATCCAAACAATTTGTGAGATATGAGCAAAATAATGCAAAACCCTAATTTTCAAAGATCTAATTTTTGAGGAATGATTTTGCATAAAATTTAAAATCACAAAGAATAGATCCTATGTATAATTTTGAGATATTTCCAAAAATGTAAGAAAATCTAAAAAATTCGCTAATTTGTTCTCAAAATTAAATTTTTATGAAAAATCATAAAAAATTCATATAAAATGAAACCTTTATCCAAAAAATCTAAAATTTTAACTAAACACCTTTGATAATTTTCCTAACCTATAAAAACAATTTGATGTCAAAATTCAAAGCTGTTTGTGAAATCTGATCAAAATAAGGAAAAACCCTAATTTTTAAAGATCCAATTTTTAGGGAAATATTTTGCATCAAAATTAAAATCACAAATAATAGATCTTGTGTATAATTATGAGATATTTTCAAAAATATAAGAAAATCTAAAAAATTTGCTAATTTTCTCTCAAAATTAATTTTTTATGAAAAATCATAAAAAATTCATGGAAAATGCAAATGTGCTCCAAAAATTCTGAATTTTGGATTGAGAGCTGTTAATATTGTCCTCAACCTATAAACAAAATTGGGTACAAAAATTCTTATCCGTTTGTGAGATCAGATCAAATCTCTCCAAGATCTTGATTTTGTGTCCAAAACCCTAGCTGCACAAGGTTATTCTCCAAATTGTTTTACAAAACAGCAATATAGGGTTAGAAAAACCTACAAAAAAACACAAATCTAACAAAAATCCATGTCCCATGGGGCGTGCCAAAATTTTTATGGTGAAAATGGATAAAACAATGTTGAAAGACTAAATGAATTCAACCACAAAACCCTAGCCTAACAACAACAAAGATCCACCAGAACATATGAAGATTACCTAACACAATGCAAATCAAATGAAATCAAAAAGGTTATACCATCACATGTCCAATAGGGTTTGAATCTTCATTCTTCCTATCTCCATTGATCTTGCTTGATATATTTGCTCTCAGATTTTATATGTGCACAAGAGCTCAACAAAGAACGGAAATGTGGTTGCAAGTAAGATCGCATATGAAAGTTCAAAAGTGTAGTGTAGTCGAGTGCATAATTGAGATTGTAGTCAAGGTGCATTGTTGAGATTTTGATAATGAAGGAAGCATCTCCTTATATAGAAGACACTATAAGAAATGGAGGGATAAGATTGAGAGGTGTAAAAGAGGTCGGCTATGATTAGAGGGTAGGTAGAGGAAATAATAAAATAATGAAAGGGTAGGTAGTGTATGAATTAAGAGATGAATGACATGTGTCATGGGTAGAAAAGGTTAATTAATTAATTAAATAAATAAATATTTATTTAATTAATAGAAGAAGTGGGATCAATTAAATAAATAAAATATTTATTTAATTTAGGAAAAGGGTAATTTAAATAAATAAATGTATTTATTTAAATGAGAAATAAGGCTAGAAGAGGATAAATTAATTAATTAAATAAATAAAGATTTAATTAATTAATTAAAGAATTAGGCTAAAGTAATTAAATAAATAAAGATATTTATTTAATTAGACATGACAATTTTAGGTGTCTACAATAGGTACTTCATGATTCTCACTGATGACTGCTCAAAAATGATGTGGGTCACATTCTTGAAAGACAAATCTGAAGCCTTCGTAAAGTTCAAAGATTTCAGAGCATTAGTGGAGAAGGAAAGCGGTAAAAGGATCAAGTGCTTGAGAAATGATAAAGGAGGGGAATTCACTTCTGGTGAGTTCAACAAGTACTGTGAAGAACATGGCATCAAGAGGCAATTGTCTGCCCCCTAGACTCCACACCAGAATGGCCTAGCAGAGAGGAATAACCAGACTGTGGTTGAAGCAGCTAGAACAATGTTGATTCAAGGAAAGGTAGCTCACACCTTTTGGAGAGAAGCGGTGAGCACTGCAGTCTACACAATGAACCGGGTACTCATCAAGAAAGGTAAGGATAAAACTCCTTATGAGTATTGGACCGGTAAGACACATGTGGTTAGCTACTTTAGAGTGTTTGGTAGCAAATGTTACATCAAGAGGAGTGAACACCAGAGCAAATTTGATGTGAAATGTGATGAGGGAATATTCCTAGGATATTCCACCAAGAGCAAAGCTCTCAAGTGTTTCAACAATAGGACTCAGAGAATTATGGAAAGCATCAATGTAAGAGTTGATGAAACCTCTGAGAAAACTGAGGAAACTGGTAGTGAGCAAGTGGTAAGTGAACCAGTTGTAACCTTCTGGGAACTGGTTGTCAGTCAACCGAGTACCAGTAACAGTGTTCCTACACCGGCAGATGTAGATGTTGATACTAATGGAGATGAGGATGAAGAAGAAAAG
This sequence comes from Cryptomeria japonica, assembly GCF_030272615.1. Lineage (NCBI taxonomy): Eukaryota > Viridiplantae > Streptophyta > Pinopsida > Cupressales > Cupressaceae > Cryptomeria > Cryptomeria japonica. Next base: position 455,232,447 of record NC_081412.1, read on the forward strand.
CAAGAGGAATCTATCAAGACCATTCCTCGGTATGTCAAGTTGAATCATGATCCTAAGCAGATCATAGGAGATAAGGATGCAAGAATCCTTACAAAAGAAAGGTCAGAGAAAACTCATGTATGATCTCTGAATTTGAGCCTAAATCATTCAAAGAGGCACATAAAGATGAAGACCGGATCAAGGCAATGGAAGAGAAACTTAACCAGATAGAGAAAAATGGCACATGGTCTTTGGTACCCAAACCAGAGCATAAGAATGTCATTGGTACCAAATGGGTTTTCAGAAATAAGCTGAATGAGGATGGCACAGTGATTAGGAACAAAGCCAAAATGGTGTGCAAAGGATATGCCCAATAAGAAGGAGAAGACTATGGAGAAACATTTGCTCCTGTAGCCAGATTGGAAGGAGTTTGTATGCTTCTTGCATATGCAGCTTTTAAAGGTTTCAAAGTATATCAAATGGATGTAAAATCCGCATTCCTAAATGGTGTACTTGAAGAAGAGGTGTGTATTGAGCAACCAGATGGGTTTGCCCTATTTAAAGACAGTGACATGGTATGTAGGCTACATAAAGCCTTATATGGGCTAAATCAGGCACCTCGAGCATGGTATGAACGTCTGCATTCCCATCTTGTGAAGATTGGATTTGAGAGAACAAGTGAAGATAGTAATATCTACTTGAAGTCTGAAGGAGATCAGATCCTAATCTGTGAGGTATTTGTTGATGACATTATCTTTGGTGGAGATGACAAGATGAGTCATGAGTTTGCAGATGAAATGAAGGAAGAGTTTGAAATGTCACTCATAGGGGAGATTAAGTTCTTCATTGGACTGCAGATCCAATAGATGAGAGATGGAATCTTTATCACTCAGTCCAAGTATGTCAAAGAGTTGTTGAAGACCTTTGGCATGGAAGATAGCAAACCGGTTGGTACACCAATGGTGACCGTTTGTAAACTATCCAAAGAGGATGACTTAGCATTTGTTAATGAGAAGGAATACCGATCAATGATTGGTAAATTTCATTATGTAGTGCATAGCAGACCAGATATTGCACATGCAGTTGGCATTACTGCAAGGTTCTAGAAAAGTCCAAGAGAATCCCACTTGGTTGCAGTCAAATGGATTCTTAGGTATCTAAAAGGAACTGTTGACTATGGATTGTGGTATCCATATAGCAAGGATTTCAACTTGAAAGTGTTCACATATGTTGATTGGGCTGGTAATGTAGATGAACGGAAGAGCACAACCGGTGGTGCATTCTTCCTCGGTGGTAGAATAGTCTCATGGATGAGTAAGAAGCAGAGTTGTATCTCTCAGTCTACTACGGAAGCAGAGTATGTTGCAGCTTTCATGAACTGCACTCAAACAATTTGGATGAAGCATGTATTGAATGGCTTCAAAGTTCCTGTATCTGAACCGGTAAGTATATTTTGTGACAATACTAGTGCAATTAATATCTCCAAGAATCCGGTTTTACATTCTAGAACCAAGCACTTTGAGCTTAAGTATCATTTCTTGAGGGAAAAGGTTCAGAACAAAGAGATTGCACTGGAGCATGTTTCTAGTAAGGAGTAGTTAGCAGACATATTCACCAAGCCTCTCCCAAAGACTACATTTATGTACTTAAGAGGTGAATTAGGGGTACTACCCCTTCAAGAGGTGAACTAAAGGTATATGCTCCACACCAGTCATGTATTGCATAGTCAAATTTTTCTTCAGGATTGATGTGTTGAAGGATGCTACTCCCCAGGGGGAGAAGCATAATGGAATAGGGAAGCTTGTGCCTCCATTTTGGCATTGTTGTCAAAGGGGGAGAAGATGTGAAGCAAAGAAGATATCTGCAGAAATTGGGGGAGAAGATGTGAAGCGGAGAGATATATTTGTATATTACCATCAATGCCAAAGGGGGAGATTGTTGGCATTATGTGAACCGGTATGAGGACATAATGACATTGTATGTTGTCATTGATGTCAATATGATGAAAAGGTGTGAACCAGCATATGTGAGAACTGGTATAACATTGTGAACCGGCATTTGTGCCAAAGTGAAGCGGTGTGTTTGATTCAAGGTGAACCGGCATATGGTTATGGGAACCAGCACATGGAAGCATTGTATGACTACCGGTTGGTAGTCTCAACTTCAGGGTTTCCAGTTGAAGTGCTTCAAGCCTGTGTGGCTCAACCAGTGACATTGTGTGATGAGTTAGCATTGTAACGAAGAACAGATCATGTTGCCACATCAGCCTTGTGCACGTGAAGGATCTTGCATGAAGGAGATTGTTCCTATCTACCTCGGGAATGTGCGAAGTCTGTAAAATGGTGATAACGAGTGAAAGTTTATTAGCCGCCATGAAATCGGTGGAAATGGATGATGGAGAATGTCTTGAGATTGGATCAAGAACTATTGCATTTAATGCAATGTGCTAAACAGTCAGGATTGAACCGTTTGAATTCCTTAACCTAACAGATTTAGGGTTTAGAGTTTATGCTACCGACCTATCATTTTTCCTATAAGGTTGATGTTGTGTTTGTTTCTGAGGTCGTTGGAAAAAGTTGTGTGTGTGTATCCAAGAGAAGGGATATGTGATTCTTGCCAGACCAAAAGGAGAGAAGTGTACCTACAGAATGTAAGTGCAGAAGGTGAAGAGAAGTTTGAGCGGATCTGCATTGGCATTGAGTGTTGTTACCAGATCATTGTAATACCTGTTGATCTCTAACCACCTCAATAGTTAGAAAATCCCTTAATAGGGTAGCCTTAACCGGCTTGCTATAAATGCTTTAACAGGCTAATTTAAAGCTATTGAGTTTGAAATCCTTTAGCTATTGAGTTCTTGAAATCCTTTAACAAGGTAACCTTTAACAGGGTTTAACCCTTAATCGGGTATTCTAGCCATCCCTTAACCAGGTGATCCCTAACAAGATCGGTTCCTAGAAGAACCTATTGTAATGTCTCTAACCGGACAAGGCTCCTAACAGAGCGGGCTTCTAAAGAGTTCAAAGACAACTTGTGGGTATTCATCCCCACCGTGGTTTTTTCCACTTGGGTTTCCACGTGAAAAATATGTGTGTCATGTGTGATGCTTTTATCTTGTGATGCTTTGCTATTGTCTGTCAAGCATATGATGGTTTTGTGTTTTATGCCTGTCAATAAAACATGTTGAACTAGTTGTTATTATGATCTTATGATAGATTACTTATTTATGTATAAGGGTGAAATGGTAGTGTAGTCTTGAGTTGAGTGAAAAGCTAAGTGAGTAACCGGTTAGTGCTTGTCTCGGTCATTCTTAGCTTTACCAGTTGCACTCTGTTTCAAACTGGTGTCACTGTTTGCCAGTCATTTGAAGTGTCTGATGTCAAACCAGTTTAGAACTGTATTTTTGCCTGTACTGATTCACCCCCCCCCTCTCAGTACCGAATTAGTACTATCCATTCATCATTGAGTTATCAAATATGTTGTCGGGTAATTGCCTACATGAGTAGCCAAAGTTGTAATGAATGCATCACCATCTTCCTTCTCAGACTCTAGAATTAGAATCAAACTTCTTTTTCCTATTCTTTTTTCCTTTACAATCCTTACAAAAGTGTCCAAATTTACTTCAATTCTAGCAAATGACTTTTGACTTTTTAGGAGATTTTGATCTCCTCTTGGATGTGGATTTGTCCAACTTCTCATTCTTCTTACCTTTTTCCTTATGTATTCCACGTACAATTAGGGCTTCCTTAAAACTAATGGATACCTTCCTTTATATCTCTTCACCAAGAAATGCACCCACCACATCTTCAAACTTCGAAACAATAGAAGTACTATCAATAGCCATAATAAGAGAATCTCATGAATCAAACAAAAAACAAAGTAAGATCTAACATTTCTCCTCCTCCTCCATCTTGAAACCAACAAATGCTAATTGATCTACCATCATATTAAAAAATTCCAAGTGGTTTGGAATCCATCCACTCTCTTCCATTCTCAAGGAATATAATTTCTTCCTCAATAAACTCTATTTCAATAAATATTTGGCTTGATACATCTCACTGAGATTCTTCCATAGCTTCTTTGCAAAGGTCTCTTCATGGACATTGATTAGAATAGAGTTTTTTGAGAACAATCTAATTAGACCCTTGGCTTTATGGTCCATAACATCATACTAAGCAACTGCAATAAGATTTGTAGATCTTGAGCATTTGCAATTAAAACATCCCATGGATCTTTGATCTATTAGCGAATACTCCATCTTCAACTCCCATATCTCAAAATTATTTTCAAAAAATTTATCCACCTGTATTCTCCCTAACAAATTTCTCATCTAAAAATTCCTACAACAAGACCAAAAAGTGTCTTATGCACAAGCTCCCACTTGAATCTTGATTAGTTGAAAAACCCAACAACCCACAATTAAAACCAAAGGTGATCAGGCTTTGATACTAGTTGTAACAAAGTAACAGAACAAATATCTATACTAATCTTGATAGGAGAGTAATGTGAAAAAATTAATATCTTTGTAACAATTACAAAAACTTAACTGAAATAAACATAAATAACATGCATACAACACAGTGATTTGCGTAGGGAAAACCCTTTTGAGAGAAAAGACCCCACACTCCAAAAGTCACCCAATATATTATTCAAAAATCAATAATATATTACATTGTACGTGTAGAGAAATATTCTCACAAGAGTGTCACAAACCAGAGATCTAGAGGATACAACCTCTATCTCATTCACCTCATATATAGGAGATACAATACATGAAACTCTCAAACAATATTACAAAAGCATGGGCTAAAACCACCCAATAAAGTGGCACCCATCTTATCTCCAATCCAAAATTATCTATGATGTGTCAAAATGCACATCAACACATGTACAACCCTTTTACAACTCATTCATGTGCCTAACATGCTTTTACATTTACCATTTCAAGAGACCCGACTTTTAGAGGCCATAACTTTTGAACTAAGTGTTCAATTGATGAACCATTTGAAGTTTCAAAAGGCTCCTGAAGCACTCTATCATGTCATCATGTATTACATTAATAACAACCATTTTTTTCCTATCTAAAGCCTCTAAAGCCTTCCAAATCAACTTTAAAAATTTTGTACAATATTGTCAAAAATAAAAAATAAAAATTAATATCTTCAAAACCAAAGATGATCTTGTCACGAAAACTTACTAGCATGCTTATTCGTCCAATCTAAATATTTGGGGAGAATTTTGGTCCACTCCATGCTAAAAAAATGTTTACTAAAACTAGTAACCTTATGTATATGCAAGGTTGAGACACCATTTTCCTAACAATTCCACACATATTCATTGTTAAATTTCATAAGAAAAAGATATCACAAGGCTAAAAAAATGAGGTTTTCAAGGATGAATGATGATAAATATCGTTGTATATCAATACTATTCTAGTTTATATCATATAGAATCTATGTATATGTAGAGCCATTGTACCACTGACTAAGTAGCCATGAAATTGTGGCACCTTATATCCAAGTATCACAATTACCATAGAAAAATGTATACATGTAACCAGGTATTTGAGTATCATAAGTACCATAGAACCATGTAACCCTATATCCATTAGGAAATATGATCTTGAGGCCCTTCTCTATAGAGTCATCCATACATTTTCTAGTAACTTCCTCTTGCTTGTGTAAAGGGGCTAGTCTCCAAAAGGAAGGTACAAAAGTATCACACACATAATTCCAAGGAGAATGGATTAGAATCGGCTCACACAAACCCCATTAGCAACCCCATCTTTACAATAAAATTTTCCCAATGCATCTAATCCCTCATACAACCTCTCAGGAACCCCTCCTAGGTATGATAGTTTATATTAAGCCCATTACAACACATTTTCACCAATAGTTGCAATGATAAGAAACCTCAAACCAATAATTGTGAAATTTGTTGGGAAAATAGGTGTACACCTTGCATAATAATGTTTCTAATTGTAATGTTTATTTATTATGTGATTTTCCCATGGAAATGTAATGAAATATTTATTATGTGATGTTTCACATAGATCTGTAACATGTAGAGATTCTTTTGGAATATTATTGGGGGTCACTTGATGAGTTTTATTGTAATATTACAATATGTTGGCAATTTGATGGAATTGATTATGATGTTTTGTCATCGATGTCAACACTAGCTGCTTTGGTTGTTTAGATTGATAAGATCATGTTGATCCGATATACTCTAGTATGCTTTGGCTTATGGAATTGTCTTAGATCTTCTATTCATACTATTCAAATATATGTTCAGTCAGTTGGCATTGATTTGGTGATTAGATGCTATCTTATATGCTAGTAATCCTTGTTTATTGATCCGATAAGGGTTTCACTGGCAGAGCTTTGTTGAGGATCTTTTGATATTATGCATAAGTGGTATTGGTGCGGCTTCTAGAAGGGATTTAGGATGCTGATGGTGATCGTGTTTGAGCGTTAACTGATTGGAATCATTGCTTTAGCGTGTGTGGACCTAAATTGGGTCTGGTACTATCTAGGTTATGGACAGGCTTAATGTAATGTGTTGTTTGAAATCCTTGATGTATTTTTAGGATGATTTATGGGTTGGATGATATTTGTTTGGCCTCAGGATGACATGTTTTACAATTATATAATAGGTCTATTGTCTGGGTGGCCGACCTAATTGTTTAAGGTCTAGGGTTTATATAAATGTGTATGATATCATTTTAGATCATGGTATGCAAGCGAATAATGTAATAACCATTCATGCAGAGGATTTGGTCAATCATAGGTGATTGAGTTGGGTTTATGCAAGAGGTTTAAAACCTCCAGTATTGAGCTTAACCAGAACTATACTCAGGCATAGGAGATGTTATTATTGCAATTCATTCTTCCTTTTGAATTATAGTCTGGATTTCTTATGTAGTTAGTGAGGCTCCTTTTGTGATGAGTAGTGTGCTCTAGGTTGTTGGCCTTCCTGCAAGTGTAGGCTCCTCAATTTGTAATCACATATTTACTACAGAAGTATTATCTAACTGTGGGTAGGCTTCCCACCATGGTTTTTCCCTTTATGGGTTTTCCATGTACAAATCTTGGTGTCATGTGGATGGTAACTATTCTCTAATTGTTGCTTGTTCTTAATTGGTATATATTCTATTACGATAATTGGCTTATGTATTCTAGTATTGATCTTATGTGTTCCAGTAATAGAGTTTTAAATTCTTAAGGTTTTGGTAATCTGGTGACAACTGGTTCACCCCCCCCCCCCTCTCATTTGTTCTCTAGTTATTTGAATTGTCTAACAATTGGTATCAGAATGTTAGTCCTCTCTACAGAAGCTTAACCACTTGAGGAAGATCCTATGGCATCTAATAGTTCAAGTTCATCTAGTTCATCTGCATCTGTCTTCAAGAGAGAAATTCCTAGGCTTGATGGAACAAATTACAGAGTATGGAAGATTCGGATGGAGACTCATCTGAGATGTCTTGGTAAGGAAATTTGAAAGATCACTAAGAGTGATGTAACCCCTTTTAATCCGGCATTTGGAAATCCTCCTCTGGAAAACTTGGATAAGGAGCTTGAGAATGATTGTAGAGCTATAGAAGCACTCTTGTGTGCACTTTTTGATCAGCAAATAATGGGATTGACTGACAAATCAACAGCAAAGGCTATATGGGACAAGTTGGATACTCTAAATGAAGGTGACCCTCTTATTAAGATTGCTAAACTTCACGGTTATCAGGTGAGATATGAAAATTTGAAGATGGAAGAAGATGAAAGGATTACTATATTTATGGAAAGGGTAAATGAAATTTTCATGGGAATTCAATGTTGTGGTGGATCTTTGAGTGAAGATGAAATAGTTTCTAAATTTCTGAGAGCTTTACCACCGGCTTATAAGATGAAGGCTACTGCAATTAATGAATTAAGAACAATAGAAAATACTTTTGTCAAAAAGGATACCTTGGTTGGGAAATTATCTACTTTTGAGCTTGAAGAATTTAGACCTTCTGGAGCTATGAAGTCTGAACCTTCTTTTCATGCATTTGCATCATCAACCGGCAAGCAAGATTGGAAAGTTTTATATGCAAAGGAATTGGAAGATATGAAGAGGAGAGATGAATAATTTGAGAAACTTAAAGCCCTATTTACTAGAAGAGTACCTAAAGGACCAATAGGAAGTAAGTATGAAGAAAAATCACCCTTTATATGTTTTGCATGTAATAAGATAGGTCATTTTGCATCTAGATGTCCTGAAAGAAATTCAATATTTGAAGAAAGAGCTAGAAGATCTTTTAAGCCTAACCTTGAATATCAGAACAAGCATAAGTATAGGAGAAATAGAGACAAATCATGTTACTTTGTTGATGAAGAAGGTGTGACTGATTTTGATGATGAACCGGCACAAGACTCTGCTAGTGGTTCTGGCAATGGAAAGGAATGGGTGTTCTTGGCTATCAAGGAAGATGATTTGGTACTGGAAGGGAATGTGCCTGAAGAAAACTCCCTTGCTGCTAAAATTGAAGATAAGGATGAATCGGTAATTGGCAGTGGATGTTCACATCATATGACTAGAGATAAAAGGAAGTTTCTATCTTTGCAAGAATTTGATGGCGGTCTGGTTAGATTTGGAGATGACAAAGCATGCATGATCAAAGGAAGAGGAACTATATCAATAGATGGTAAGAACAATATTAATAATATTTATTAAATGTTGAATGTTTAAGGCATAATCTTTTGAGTGTAGGAAAGTTGGTGGATAAGGGATTTCAATTACAATTCAAGGATGGAAAATGCAAGATCATTAATAGATCTGGATTGGAGATTGCTACCAGTACTCAGACAAAAGGTAATATATTTCATTTGAATTCTGGTGAGAAGGCATGTTTGATTGCACAAATTTATGAGAGTTGGCTTTGGCATAAAAGGCTATGTCGTGTGAATTTTGATTGCATGGTAAAGATTAGTTCAACTAAGGCGGATAGAGATATACCTAAGATTGTGAAGCCCTATAATCTGGTATGTAAGGAATGTCAAATGGGAAAACAAGTCAGAACCTCCTTTAAGAGTATACAAGGAAAATCTAATGATGTTCTTGATCTTATTCATATTAATTTGTGTGGTCTTGCTAGAATCAAAAGTTTTCAAGGTGAATGATATTTTATGTTAATCATTGATGATTATTCTAGAATGATGTGGGTTACTTTTCTAAGGGAGAAATATGAGGCTTTTGAAAAGTTTAAAATCTTTAGAGCTAAGGTTGAAACTTTTGTGAGAAGCATGGCATAAGGAGACAATTTTCTGCTCCCTGACACCTCAACAGAATGGAGTTGTGGAAAGAAAGAACAGAACTGTCTTGCATGTTTCTAGAACCATGATGATTGAAGCTAATATACCTCATATCTACTAGAGAGAAGCAATGAGGACAGCAGTTTATACATTCAACAAAGTTCATATCAAAGGAGAAACCGGTAAGACATCTTATAAGTTATGGTTTGGCAATACACCTACAGTTAAGTACTTCAAAATCTTTGGTAGTAAATGTTATATCAAGAGAGATGATTTTATTGGTAAGTTTGATCCTAGATGTGATGAAGGAATATTTCTTGGTTATTCTAATGAAAGAAAATCATATAGATGTTATAACAAAAGATTGCAGATAATTATGGAGAGCACTAATGTCAAGGTGGATGAGTAGGATAGAAGTCAAATCAGAACTTATGAGCAAGAATCGGCAGTGGAAATGATCATAATTGAACAGGTAACACCTATATCGGAATAAAATGTTGAACCAGTTACTCCGACGGTATCAGAAAATTCAACAGTAGCTGAAGATTAGGGAAGAGGGACAGAGAATTAGAAGACTCCTAGGTATGTAAGGTTGAATCATTCAGAAGATCGAATCATTGGGGATAAGAACAAAGGAGTGATGACAAGAAGAAGATTGGAAGTTGATGAGGTATGTTTAATCTCTCAAGTTGAACTGATATCAGTAACTAAAGCATGTGAAGATGAATGTTGGATGAAAGACATGGAAGAAGAATTAGATCAGATAGAAAAGAATAACACATGGACTTTAGTTCCCTGACCTAAAAATAAGAATGTTATTGGAACTAAATGGATTTTTAGGAATAAATTAAATGAAGTTGGACAAGTTGTGAGGAATAAAGCTAGATTGGTTTGTAAAGGATATTCTCATAAGGAAGGAATTGATTATGATGAAACCTTTGCACCAGTATCTAGGATTGAAGTTGTAAGATTATTTCTTGCCTATGTTGCACATAAAAACTACAAGGTTTATCAGATGGATGTTAAGTGTGCTTTTTCTGAATGGAGATCTTGATGAGGAAGTTTATATTGAGCAACCTGATGACTTTTCACTTTCAGATGATAAAAAAATGGTTTGCAGGTTAAAGAAAGCCTTATATGGATTGAAACAGGCACCTAGAGCTTGGTATGCAAGGTTGGACAAATATTTTTTAAAACTTGGTTTCACTAAAGGTAATGCTGACAGTAATCTATATTATAAAGTCATTGATGATTATATACTGATTATTGAGGTCTTTGTTGATGACATCATTTTTGGAGGTGGGGATAAGTTGTGCATGAAATTTTCTAACAATATCAAGAATGAATTTGAGATGTCTATAATTGGGGAAATGAATTTTTTCTTACATTTGCAAATTACTCAGACTAATAAAGGTATTTTCATCTATCAAACTAAGTATGTTAGGGAGTTGTTGAAGAAATTTGGTCTTTAAAATTTTAAACCAGTTGGTACTCCTATGGTTACAAGTGAGAAATCGACAAAAAAAGATGAATCAGCACTGGTAAATCCTACAAGATACAAGTCTATGATTGGAGGTCTACTACATTTGACTCAAACTAGACTGGATATAATGAATGTAGTTTGCATTGCATCAAGATATCAAAGTGATCCTAGAGAAAATCATGAGAGTGCGGTGAAAATTTAGGTACTTACAAGGAACATCTGAATATGGTTTGTGGTATCCTAGAGATGATGACTTTACTTTATGTGCATAGACAGATGCAGATTGGGCAGGCGATGTTGATGACCGGAAGAGTACTTCCAGTGGATCTTTCTTTCTTGGATAGAAACTTATTTCATAGATCAACAAGAAACAGTCATGTACTTCCTTATCTACTACTAAAGCTAAGTATGTTGTTGTTGCTACTAACTATACACAAGTTCTATGGATCAAGCAAATGTTAAAGGACATAAAAGTGCATTGCAATGAACTGGTAATTATTCACTGTGATAACTTTGCTGCTATAAACATATCAAAGAATCTGGTATTCCACTCTAAGACAAAGCACATATCTATCAAATACAACTTCTTGAAAGAAAAGGTGGTAGCAACTGAAGTTAGATTGGTTTATGTGAACACTAAAGAGCAAATTGTGGACATATTCTCTAAACCTTTGCCTAAAGAATCATTTGAGTACCTCAAAAATAGATTAGGGTTTTCTACCCCTCCGGTAGAAACCTGATTGATGTTATTTGGCATCAGTCTAATATGTATTATCAGAGCTATTATTTATTCTGGATTGATGTGGTGATGCTACTACTCAGGGGGAGTAGTTAGTCTTGTGATTCAGTCGTTTATGATTTTTATTTGATATTTATGTTATATCTTTGGCATTGATGTCAAAGGGGGAGAGATGGTCATGTGAAAAACTTAAGGAGTTTTATCCATTAGGGGGAGAAATTTGTAGAACTTAACTGAGATATCATCTACAAGGAGAGTATGAATCGGAACTTCATTGCTATATTCTTGTGTGGGTGATTTGTTTGGTATTTCTTGGCACTTGAATGTTTTTCACATCTAGTGTTGTCATCAATGCCAAAGGGGGAGATTGTTGGCAGTTTGATGGAATTGATTATGATGTTTTGTCATTGATGTCAACACTAGCTTCTTTGGTTGTTTAGGTTGATAAGATCATGTTGATCCGGTATGCTTTGGCTTATGGAATTGGCTTAGATTTTCTATTCATGCTATTCAGATATATGTTCAGTCGGTTGGTATTAATTTGGTGATCGGATGCTATCGTATATGTTGGTAAGCCTGGTTTATTGATCTAGTAAGGGTTTCACCTGCAGAGCTTTGTTGAAGATCTTTTTATATTATGCATAAGTGGTGTTGGTGCGGCTTCTAGAAGGAATTCAGGATGTTGATGGTGATCGTGTTTGAGCCTTGACTAATTGGAATCATTTCTTTAGCATGTGTGGACCTAAATTGGGTCCGGTACTATCTAGGTTATGGACCAACTTAATGTAATGTGTTGTTGGAACTCCTCGATGTGTTTTCGGGATGTTTTATAGGTTGGATGATATTTGTTTGGCCTCAGGCCAACATGTTTTATAATTATGTAATAGGTTTATTCTCTGGGTGGCCGACCTAATTGTTTAAGGTCTAGGGTTTGTATATATATGTGTATGATCTCATTTTAGATCATGGTATGCAAGTGAATAATGTAATAATCGTTCATGCAGAGGATTTGGTCGATCATAGGTGATCAAGTTGGGTTTATGCAAGAGGTTTAAGACCTCTGGTATTGAGCTTAACCGGAACTATACTCAGGCATAGGAGATGTTATTATTGCAGTTCATTCTTGCTTCCAGATTATAGTCTATATTTCTTATGTAGTCAGTGAGGCTCCTTTTGTGATGAGTAGTGTGCTCTAGGTTGTTAGCCTTCCTGCAAGTGCAGGCTCCTCAATTTGTACAGAAGTATTGTCTGACTATGGGTAGGCTTCCCACCATGGTTTTTCCCTTTACCGAGTTTTCCACATACAAATCTTAGTGTCATGTGGATGGTAACTATTCTCTAATTGTTGCTTGTGCTTAATTGGTATATCTTTTATTTCGTTAATTGGTTTATGTATTCTGGTACTGATCTTATATGTTACGATAATAGATTTTTAAATGCTTAAGGTTCTGGTAATTTGGTGACAACTGATTCACACCCCCCCTCCCCCTCTCGGTTATTCTCCAGTTATTTGAACTATCTAACATAATATTGTATTGCAATTACTTAATATTGGGGAAAAATATTTAAAAAGTGAAAACTTAGTACCCAATATTAAATGTGGGGTCAAGAGTAGTTAGCACATGGTTTTGTCACATAGTTTTGTGGCACATGGTTGTACTTTACTAATAGTTGTTTTTTGTGAGTTTTTGTCTATAAAAGCAAGCACATTTTTAGTGGTTAAGGTTGGCTGGTGGTTTTGGGTCGTCATTGTATTGAGTCCTTTGGAGAATTACATTTGTGAAGCATGGCATGGGATGTGTGGATTCATGCTTGGATACATGGGAATGCATAGGAGGGCTTCATGGTTTGAAGGTATTCATTGTAACTCTATGTTACTTTATGGTTGAATAGGATAATGGAGTATAGATGCTTTTGGAGGTTGGGTTTTTCCCTCGTGAGGGTTTTCCTAGGGTACATCTTGTGTTATCTTGTGGCTTATCTATTTGGATCTTTGCATTATGGTGATTCAGTAAGCTTGTATGCATTATTTTCTCTCGTGGGTTATGTAGGAAATGGATTATTAGAATGTGGTTTTAAAATAGTATTTCCTAACAAGTGGTAACAGAGATTTCATGGTTGATTTGGAATGATAACCCTAACTTGAGTGGAAGAGGTGTAAAGTGGAAGCCATGGAAATGAATGAAAGGATTGAGACATTACAAGGTATGGAACAAACTTGTAGGTTGTTTTATTGCAAATCTGAGGGCTTAAGGTTTGTTGTTGTGATGGGTTGTTTGCAGACTTGGGGTTTGGAAAATATTGGGTCGAAAGGGTTTCCTTTGGATGTGCATTTAAATGAGGATTTTTGGGGGCGAAGTTTGCAAAAATGTCCTCCAAGAATTTTTATTTTATTTTTTTTTTAAAAAAAACCTCACCATTAGATCCAGGTTTTCTGAGACACGAAAAATTGATATAAAATTTGCCCTAATTTGGTCATAGTTAAAAATAAGGCAAAAAAATTTATGATGGCCCGACGACCGTCAAATTTAACATGAGCATCTGCACAAAATAAATAAAAATATATATCCCATCAGATTATAAAAGTTGGAACCTACAAATAAATAAAAAATAAAAAATAAAAGTGTCAGACAGGACTTTTTGTTTCAAAAGGTGCAAGAAAAAAAATGACAATAAATATAAATTTTAGAGGGGGGGCAGGGCGTACCCCACCTCAACCTTGTACGCTTCAAGCATGGCTGATAGTGTCAACATTGCCAGCATTGGCAAAGCCAATGTTGGCAACTGCCAGCTAAGCTCCCACCAGCAGTGGGCACTGGCAAGGTCAAGCCCGTATCAATGGTCCCACCACCGTGGCCCCACCCAATTGGCGTTAAACATTTTTAGCCATCGTTTACAAAATATTAAACTGCTATTGAAAAATTTAAATGCGATTACAAATATTAAATTATGCCATCATGTTTTTTTTGGGCTAGTTTATTATATTTATTTTTATTTGCCCAATGTTAATAAAGTATTGAATTTACCACCAAAATTTTGGTTTTGGAAAAAATTAAACCAAAATGGATATGATTTCAAGTCCAAAGGGGATGATATTTTCAAAATCCACAATTTATTTCTATAAAAGGAAATGGGCTGATTTTATTCAACAAAGCATAACTTTCACCCGAGTAGTCTATTTTTCGACTTCTTATATTCGTTGTAAAGCTAATTCTCGGCACTACAATTTGGTATAGGTTTAGTTCCCTGATTTTGCCCTTTTGATATGTTTTTGGAGCCTAGAAGCCAGATGTTCTCTGTTACATAGTTTTGGTCATAATTTTTGCATATGGAATTGAATTTTCAATTTCGAATAGGCGTTGGAGAGCATGCTCAGTCTACTATAGAGTGGTGTTTTTATTTTACTAGTTTGATGATTGTGGAGAAGTGTGTACTTGTTTGATCACTTGTAGGTGCTTGATATTCAAGGTGTAAGTGTGAGTGCATCTAGACAAGTGAAGAGGAGAAACCTTAAGGGGGTGCATCTTTTTATGATATATTTATGATGCTACAATAGATTATCAGATTTGGTGCTCCTTGATGCAAGTTTGCAGGTGTTTTTCAAAGTCAAAATTTGATGGTGACTGGTACATAGGTTGTTCTTAGTTTGAGGACATAGTTTGGATATGGTTTGAGACTTAGAGTTTCATGTGGGTGATAGTTGAGTGCTGGTACAACATTGGTGATGATTATGGTGCCATGGTTATGTGACTGCATGTTTTGCATTGACACAACATAGTCATGTTTGTTGTGATTTGGTTTGATGTTAGGATGTTGTTGATTATCTCTCGAATTCTTATTTGGTTTCTTGACTATGGTACTTAGTTGTGGCATGTTTGGCAAATCAGATCAGATGTTGATTTGGTTTTTTATTCATTTGGTCTACAAGATTATTCTCTTTGATATCTCAATTTGAAGGAAACTGATGTGATGATGAGTTTGCATGTTTCATTGATTAGATCTTTGAGTTATGCAAGTTGTGGATTATCTACCCATTCACTTGCAGTGGGATGACTCGATGTGGACTATCTAAATCCACATAATTGATTCATTGTTGATGCAAACTTTGTTAGTTGGCCTTGTATATGGTCATTTGTGCATTGGTATGTTTTCTTTGGGATGAGAGGATGGATGGTATTTATAGTACCTAGATAGTTGGTTTTGGGACTTGTAGCATGTGGTTTATCATTATGTCATGATAACTTGGTCATTCATTGGTTACACTTTCAGTGGGAGCTTTTGACAGTGATGTATTAGTGGTGTAGGATTGATTCCTAATTGGTGGTTTGTTGGCAATTGTATGTATCTTCTTGTCTTAGAGATCATGGGTACACTTTATGTTATTGGCTTTTTAGTTATATGTGTGTATACTTGGATGTTCTTTATTTAAGAGATGGTTTTCATGATGTCATGTGTGACCCGGTGTCACAGTTCAGTGAGAGTTGTTGGCAATGATGTGTATTCACCATTGGATGGTGGATGATCTTCTTAGTGTGCAAATTTTGGAGGAGATCTTGATCATGTTGATGCAAAGGGTCTTTCACATTTGTAAGTACACTGGTAAGAGATAGTGATCTAAATGATATTTGAGGATGTGTACATCTTGGAGGACTCATTCCAAGTCTTTAGTAGAAGTGTGGTTTATGATTTCATTTGATATGTTATCATGGTCGTTGTTATGTCATGGTACACTCTTGGTTGCGCATTAGAGTTATGGTATGTTACAATTATTTGATATGTTCATATGGAGTGTGTTATCTCCTTGGAGGGGATGGTTGGATCATTTTATCATGTTTATGTTCCTAATTCAGTTGTTGGAGCTTTGGCATTGATCTTGGTTGGTTCTCTTTGTATTAAGTGTATGATCATTTTCTTGATACTTCGTGATGGTGCTATGTGTTGTATTTGGAGTCTGGCATGGATTGATCAATTACAGGTGCTCATGGATACATGGAGATGTTGGTGATGTTGGTATTCTCTTTTGGTTAGATAAATGTGTTGGGATGGTTGGTTGTTTCAGCAAGAAGTTCGAGGAGCATTCACTTTCTATGGACTTAAGAGGAGATTGTTCTTGGTGTGAGTCATGATGACTTGGATAGCTTGATGAGAATTATCATTCCCCACTCTTGGTCTACTCAGTGGTTTACTACTTGAGAGGTATTCCCCATTGTTCCTTTTAGGTGCATTATGTTTATACTTATCTTTTATAGATATGGATCTTGAGCTATGGATATGTTTAGTTCTGGAGGGTTCATTTTGAGAGATGCATAGCATGGTCATCTCCTTGTGCATATGGTTTGATTTTATGATATCATTATGAGGATGTTATGAGATAGTTTAGTGGGTTTCTTTCCTTCATTGGGAATTTTTATTATGAGTTTGATCTTCTTGGTTATGAGGGGCTTATATCCATGTTGGCATTACATGATACTTATCTTGGTTTGATCTAAGAGATTGAACAAGAGGTTTGGGTGTTGTTTTGGTTTCACTTTTGGGGTGTTTTGGAGAGGATCATAATTGACACAACATATCTTATTTGAGGTGTTAGAAGAAGGACAATTTATGGTTTATAGGTTGTCTCTCTTCATTATATGTATTCTCTCACATTTTGGAGGATGGTGACATATTGTGGGAGAGTATGCAACAATTGGGTTGCATGTGTGGATCATTGTGATTGTTCTTGGTACTACATGTTTGATTTACCTATCACACCTTGATATGAGTGGTTATTGGTAGACTTAATATGCTTTGAGATTCATTTCATATTTGGTATTACCCATGCAATGGAAGTTCCTAGATATGTATGTACTTCATTAACAAGTTTTGATACAAGGAGCTTGATCATGGTTTATGGGTTGATATGATGTTGGCATGAGTTTATCGATGTTCTTATACCTAAGAGGTATGGATGGTTGGATGTATTGGCATATGTTGTGGATGTCATTTTTGGTCATGTGGGTTTTTACTCTATGATAGCAACTTAGAGCCTTTGTTATCACATTGGGTTTTATGCTTGCGTCATGGATTGGTGCATCTTCACCTTGGCTTGTTCCTTTTCTTCCATAGGAGGCATGTTGGAGGATGTGAGGAGTCCTTTCTTGAGATGGTGGTCACTTGATTTTATTATAGGTTTCTTGGTGTAGCATGAGAGCCTGTTGGAGATTCATGTGGTTACATGTATGGATATGATGATGTATTTCATTGACTGACCCTTATACAATGTATACAAACAACTAGGAGAATTTTGGAAAAATAGGTGTTGTACACCTTGCATTATAATATTTATTTATTATCTGAGTTTCCCATGGACATGTAATGTAATATTTATTATGTGATGTTACACATGGACGTGTAACATGTAGAGATTCCTTTGAAATATTCTTGGGGGCCATGATAAGTTGTAATATAACATTGTAATATTATATTATAATTATTTAATATTGGGGAAGAATATTAAAAAGTGAAAACTTAGTACCCAATATTAAATTTGGGGTCAAGGGTAGTTAGCGCATGGTTTTACTTTACTACTAGTTGTTTTTGTGTGACCTTTTATCTATAAAATCAAGCACAAGTTTAGTGGTTAAGGTTTGTTGGTGGTTTTGGGTTGTCTTTGTATTGATTCCTTTGGAGGATTGCATTTGTGAAGCATGGCATGGGATGTGTGGATTCATGCTTGGACACATGGGAATGCATAGGAGGGCTTGATGGTTCAAAGGTATTCATTGTAACTCTAGGTGTTGTTTTTGTTGGCAACAAGGCAGCAATCTGAGAGGGGGGTGAATTAGTTTGCATAAAAACTTTACTTAAACATAACTTCAAATCCAATAATAAACAGTGAAAGCACAAATTAACACCATGTCAATAACATACATAACACCAATGTTTTTGATGTGGAAAACCTGATTAAGGGAAAAACCATGGTGGGAACCTACCCACAATATGATGATAACCTGTTAGAAGTATTTGAAATATTACAATGGGGAACACATGCATTCAGGCACACTGCCTCGAGCTCACGAATTAAACAAAATAAGGGATACAACCCTGAGGAAGACTCGTTGTCTTACAAAAAAATTTTGATTGCATCCAAAAGATCATGAACTGATAAAATAGTATCTCCTAATACCTGGTTACAGTTCTGGTTAAGCTTATATACTACTCTGCAACATTTATTCACATGTATTCTCTAGTACTGAAGGATCAAAGCATTATTCGCACATTACACACACTCGTTGATACCACAAATACATCTGCAACAAGATATTACATCAATTTATACATATCATCAACCTATATTTCAAGGTCGACTCAAGCCATAACACAAATTATAAAATATAACCACACACGCTACAAAACAATTTGTGGACCAAAATAATGTTGGCTAAGACATAATCTAGACCCAAATCAACTCCTCGAAACACACAACACCACCAATAATCACGCCAAGAACATCAGCAAAATGTTACAATTATCTGATCACCAAGAATGTCGCATAACACAAACATACCAAAGAAATCACCAACAACGAGCATAATGATCAATGCAAACCAACAACACAAATAGGACATGATCTAGAAACATCCACAAGCATCACGAATTACCATGGCAACAACCACAACATCACCACATACTAGAATCTTCATCATCGGTATACCAAACCTTAAGAACATCAACTCAACTGACTTCCAAACTGAAAGATATACTTGCAGACCTCCAAATCATGAATCATCTAAATTGAGGACACATCAAAACGTCCTAAACACTCTGTCAAATCCACAAATCAAGATGTTGTGATTCCAGATCAATGTGGAGTAAAAACCAAAACACTAAACAACACTACACAACTGAAAGACCAACCTTAATACCGGACCTCACAACTCGATCAAATCACCATGTGAACCACAAAAAGTTCAACTAAATCAACTAGAGATACTTATCTCAAAACCCTTTAATCCACAGCAACTCAACTACAACATACTGGCCAAACCAACTCACTTAATCTGACTGCAACATTTAAACACGTAGAAGAATATGTTGACATCAATGAAAACAAACACTTCAGAAAACTTCTAAACAATATCCAATAATCTCCCCCTTTGGCATTGATGACAACATATGATGTGAAAAACAATCAATACAAAGAAAGAAAACTCTCAACAAAATCCCCCTTAGATCATGCATAAGATATGACAGTTTTTCACATGACTCTCTCTCCCCCTTTGATAGCAATGCCAAAGACACAAATTGCACAAATCTCTCTCCACAACTGAACATCAAATTTGAACCTCTAAACCACAACACTGACTACTCCCCTTGAGTACCAACCACCACACATCAATTCGGAGCACAAAATGTCTCTATAAAATCCATCAAGCCAATGCAAATCCATGTATCTTAGTTCTCAGGAGGAGGGGCAATCGCCCCTATCTTCCCTTTGAGATACTCAAAAGTATCTTTACGCAAAGGCTTCATGAAGATGTCTGCAATATGTTCCCTTGTAGATACATACTCCAATCTAACTTCCTTCTTGTTCAACTTCTCTCTTAAGAAATGAAACTTTATTGATATAAACTTAGTCTTGGAATGCAACACTGGATTCTTAGAAATGTTGATAGCACTTAATTTATCATAGTATATAGCAGTAGGCACATCATAAAAAACTTTGATATCTTTTGACAACATCAAAATTCATCCATATTACCTAAGTACAATTGTTGGCAATAGTAATGTATTCATCTTCTGTAGTAGATAAGGAGGTAGCACTCTACTTCTTACTTACCCATGAAACCAATTTCCTACCCAAGAAAAATGCACCACCACTAGTAATCTTTCAGTCATCAACATCACCTACCCAATTAGAATCTATAAAAGAACTCAAAGTAAATTCATCATCCTTAGGATACCACAAACCAAAGTAAATTGTCCCTTCAAATATTTGAAGATCCTTTTCACAGCAACAACATGAGATTTCTTAGGATCACCTTGAAATCTAGCAACAAGACAAACAACATACATAATATCTAGTCTAGTCTGAGTCAAATACAAAAATCCACCAATCATAGATCTATATCTAATTTGATTTGTTTTTAGAGAATCATCATCCTTTATCATTTTACATTTGGTTACCATAGGAGTACCAATGGGCTTAGCATCATCCAAACCAAACTTCAACAATTCCTCCACATACTTAGACTATGATATAAAAATACCTTTACCTGTTTGAGTAATTTGCAATCCCAAAAATAATTTCATCTCATCAATCATGGACATTTCAAATTCATTCTACATATCCTCAGCAAAATTCTTGCACAAACTATCATCTCCACCAAAAATAATGTCATCAACAAATACCTTAATAATCAAAATGTTGTCATGATCAATCTTAAAATATAAATTATTGTCAATGGTACCTTTATTGAATTCAAGCTTCATCAAATACCTATCCAATATAGCATACCAAGCTCTAGGGGCTTTCTTGAGTCCATATAGTTCTTTCTTCAATCCACAAACCATATATTTTTCATCTATCAACTAAAATCCATCTGGTTGCTCAATGTAAACTTATTCTTCCAACTCACCATTTAGCAAAGTTGACTTGACATCAATCTGATAAAATTTGAAATTTTTGTAAGTAGCATAAGCAAGAAATAATCTAACAGCTTTAATTCTAGCTACCGAAGAAAAAGTTTCCTCAAAATCACATCCTTCCATTTGAGAGTATCCCTTACAAACAAGTCTAGCTTTATTCCTAACCACTTCACCTTGTTCATTTAATTTATTCTAGAAGACCCATTTAGTTTCAATTACATTTTTATCCTTAGGTTTGGGAACAAGAATCCATGTATTATTCTTTTCAATCTAGTTCAACTCTTCTTCCATTCCTGTAACCCAATTTTCATCTTTACATGCTTCATCAACATCTTTAGGCTCAATTTTAGAAATCAAGCAATACTCTTCATTAATTCTTTTCCTAGTTATCACACCTTTATTCTTATCACCTATGATATGATTCTCAAAATGATTCAACCTTACGTACTTGGGAGTCTTATGATTTTCTTGATTTCTAGGTTCTTGAACTCTTACTTTTGCACTAGAATTTGCACCTTCTCCTTCATTCACAAGCTTTTCCATAACAATATGAATTTGATTTTGGGTCTACACTTGCTTTCCTTTATCTGAACTGACATCCTGATCATCTGAATCATATCCACAAGCTCTGATTTGATTCATATTTCTTTCATCAGCTTTTACATTAGTACTCTCAACTATTTTTCTCAAGCTCTAATACCAATTATTGGCAACAAGGTAGCAAACTAAGAGGGGGGGTGAATTAGTTTGTACAAAAACTTTACTTAACTTAAACACAACTTTAGAACTAATAATAAACAATGAAAGCACAAACCAACATCACATCAATAACACACATAAAACCAAAAATTTTGACGTGGAAAACCCGATTAAGGGAAAAACCACGGTGGGAACCTACCCACGATATGATGATACACTGTTAGAAGTATATGAAATATTATAGTGGGGAATACACTTGCATTCAAGCACACTGCCTAGAGCTCACTGTCTTACAAAAAGATTCATATTACATCCAGAAGATCATGAACTAATAAAATAGTATCTCCTAATTCCTAGTTATAGTTCCAGTTAAGCTCATATATTGCTCTACAATACTTTTTTACACTTCTTCTCTGCTACCAAAGGATCAAAGCATTATTCACAAACTACACACACTCATTGATATCGCAGATACATCCGTAACAAGATATTACATCAATTTATACATATCATCAACCTATATTTCAAGGTCGACTCAACCCATAACACAAATTACAAAAGATAACCACACACGCTACAAAATAATATGTGGACCAGAACAATGTCAGCTAAGACATAGTCTGGACCCAAATCAACTCCTCAAACACACAACACCACCAAAAATCATGCCACAAACATCCACAACATGCTACAATCATTTGGTCACCAAGAATGTCGCATAACATGAACATACCAAATAAATCACCAACAATGAGTACAACGATCAATGCGGACCAACAACACAAATAGGACACGATCTAGAAACATCAAAATTTCCTAAACACTACCAATTTTGCAAACCAAGATATTGCAATTCTGAAGCAATGCAGAGCAAAAAATAGAACATTGAACAACATAGCACAACTGAAAAACCAACCTTAATACCGGACCTCACAACTCGATCAAATCACCATGCAAACCATAGAAACTTTGGCTGAATCAACTAGAGATACTTATCTTAAAACCCTTTAATTTGCGGCAACTCAACTGCAACATATTGGCCAAACCAACTCACTTAATCTGACTGCAACACTGAAACACACAGAAGAATATGTTGACATCAATGACAACACACACTCCAGCAAACTTCTCAATAATATCTAGCAGCTTTATCATTGAATAATATAATAGAGTGTGGATGCTTTTGGAGGCTGGGTTTTTTCCTCATAAGGGCTTTCCTATGGTACATCTTGTGTTATCTTGTGGCTTGTCTATCTTGATCTTTGCATTATGGTGATTCTATAAGCTTGTATGCATGCTTTTCTCTCATGGGTTATGTAGGAAATGGATTATTTGAATGTGGGTTTAAAGCATTATTTCCTAACAAAATTACAACCCAAAATTTTAAATAAAATTCTTAAAAGAAATAAATTCAATAGAGCAATCTATTGAAAGTGGCCTCATTAAGAAATCTCAATTGAAATAGATAAAATAATTCCTTGATGCAATAGGACTATCACAATCCTTAAAATGACTAAATAATCCAAATCTCAAAACTTTATATTCGTGGCATAATACCAAAAAATGAAAAAAGAAAGCATCAATTAAAGAAATTATCAATAATCCACATTTATCGACAATTGCACATTATGAGCACCATATAGCTTTGCTATATGGAGGGAAGGAAGGTAATGTTGGTTCTCTAACCACATAAATATAATAGCATGCAATAAGTTGGTCATTGACCACATGAATAAAATAGCATCATGGTGGACTCATTTACAAAAGAACATAGTAATCATATTTTGAAGAGTAGGTATAAGTTCCACACAACCCACAATACACTATATCCACCATACTGCATGAATTATCATCTGATATCTTGGAAGACTATTCTAGCTACCTTTTATAATATGTTCACCACATTCCTGAACTCAATTATTATTAAGGTGTCTTGGTGACTAATAATTAAGTCCTCGTAGTCTTTCTATTATGAGCTAATGTAATCATGAGGATCATACTTCTATAAGCCTTGATATTCTACCAAATGTTAGTGTTGGGTGTTTTTCTTTTAATCTTGTTTCTTTAATTACAATTTTTTATTTGACCAATGGTCAACATAATTCATTGTTTCTTATTACTTATTCAATTCCTTTAGTTAATTTTTAATTCACTCGTTTACAAAACAAATGCTTCA
This sequence comes from Cryptomeria japonica, assembly GCF_030272615.1. Lineage (NCBI taxonomy): Eukaryota > Viridiplantae > Streptophyta > Pinopsida > Cupressales > Cupressaceae > Cryptomeria > Cryptomeria japonica. The sequence goes on from NC_081412.1 coordinate 455,256,434, forward strand.
AACTCTAATGTTTGTCTCAATTGTTCATAATACAAGTTTAGCACATTGGCTACCTCAAGTGGAAATGAATTTCAATACCATGGCACATTAGCATCCATCCTCAACTCATGGGATACAAATATCAAGATTAGGTTTGCACTATAATGGAGCTCAATAGTAAGATATGCACATATTTCACTTTCATCAATAAGGCTCTTTTGCCACTCAATATGCTTGTATCTATACAACTATTGGTTTCCATATGTCATCTCTTTCTTTTAGTTTTTCTAAGTGTTTGCCACTTTAGGCCAAAAAGGTTTCTTTCATTCCTATCCATATTAAATATTTCATTTATATTTATGTTCTTGGATATTTAATAGCTTTTTTTTATTTTATGCAAGCTCCTAGTTTGACTTTTCATTTTCTTTTCAATACATGGCCTACCAATTGCATCATGCTTCCTTGATTTGCTATGTTTCACTTGTTTGTCTTATTACTAAGATTATCAAATAAAGTATATAAGGTGTCCAATGGCTTCTCCCAGGGTCAATTTAGTTTCCTTTCCCCTCCTTATCATGGATAGGTTTGTTATGTTTCACATTTCTTATTTTTATCTCCAAGAAACTTGGAGTTTCCACAACACATTTCATAAAAAATTTCTCTTTTCAAAATGCGTTTAATATACATCTTCTAAGTATTGCATAGATAAATTGTCATTACAAATATGAATATATATAACATTTCTATACCTTGAACTTACGTTATCGATAGTGCATTCTTCATTTGTGTTGTCACATTCAAGTCTCCTCAAGCTAATCAACTCACACAATAAATAGAGTTCTTTAGGTTGGATTTTACCTTTAACTAAGGTTCAACTCTTGTAATGACCTTACTCAAACAAATTTTAATTAGTAGTTGTGGATATATTTAGAATACAACAATGCACATGGTAGTCATAGCTTACCTTTGTATTTATTGCTTCTATAAACATGTATCCATGTTCCTTTGTATTTATTGCTTCTATAAACACATACCCATGTTCCAACATCTTTTGAACCCTATTTTTTCACAATTTTGATATATAGCTTTCTGGTATTATGATAAAAAGATAGTTAATCTTAATGGAATTTTCAATCCCACTTGGATAGGTATCAGTTTATTCACAAAATAGAGAATTTCAGACAATCCTATAGGTTTACCATTTAATATTTTTGGATGAATCGTTGTTTAACCAATTTGAACTTCCTTTATGCACGAATAAGACTTAGGAATATAGGTTATTTACCAACATAATTAGAATACCTCACTCTTATGCAATTAATATAAAATTATAAATATTTGTATTAAGGGTGCTCCTCTTAAAAACCCAAACACGCAATGACAATAGAGAAATAAATAGAAAATACAAAAAAGAAACACATACCTTCTATTATCTAAAGGAAATAAAATTACAACATTTAGAAAATAATATGTTGCAGCCACATGGGCTTCCTTATTACATAAATATACAAACTAGAGCCACAATCTCCACTACTAGAACTGTGTTCTTTAAGCCTCATTCACCTCTTTATTTAACACCAATAACCACCTTAGAATATTCTGGAAAGTGTAATTTATTTTCTTTTTGGTGTCCAACAGTCCATCGGTTTATTTTCTCGCCCAAGTGGATTTTTCATTGAAACTTGAGTTTTGATGTCACGACTCTAGAAGCCATAACTTTTGATCCAGGTGTTTGATTTACTATTATAACATACTATTGTAAATCTCATGAAGATATCCACTATGTCAAATACATCAAAAGATCTATTTGTCTAGATTCCAAACTTTTATGAGGCTTGTAAGGTCCTCAAATTTAAGTTTGAAACTTCATTAGAGAAATTTCTCAAGACAAAAACTTTAATTTCTTTCAAACAATACAAGATATTCAAATGATTCTTTCACTAATCATTTTATTTTTCAATTTTTCTCCTTGGGGTCAATTTTCATGTCCATATGAACCTGAATAGGCTAGCTTACTAAAAAAAGTAGGTAAATATTTTTGGTTGTTTCAAGCTTCATTTGTCCTACAATTGTAAGTGTCATCAACTAAATAAAATACAATATCTTTGGGTGATGCAAGATTACCCTTACCCCACTAGATGCTCTTGTATTAAACACCTAGGGTAACTTAAGAAGTGACTTTGCCACATCTCAAATGTTTGAGGAAAATCAAGATAGTCAATCTCAGCATTTGACAACCATGATGAATCTGCAATAGAATTTCCCTTCAATTTAACTAGATATTCTTCATGTTGCTTGTTTCTTGTGTTTCTACACACACAACTATCCACGATATTCTATATCTCCTCCTTTTCTGAAGTAGTTGCTAGAATATTCCACTATACTTTTGTTGCTTCATCTTCAATACCTCCTTCATGATACTCTGTCAAATCTAAAATATTAAACACGGATGAAATTTTAAGTCCACTTGGTAAATATACCCCATAAGCATTTTTGGAATCATTCTTCTTCAAGATTTTGCATGGCCCAAATGTCTTCATCCACTCCTTATTATCTATTCCTATGGGAAACTTCTCTTTTCTCAAATGGACCATGACTTCATCTCCAATATGAAATTAATTATATCTCCTCTTCTAATCTACCTTAGCCTTGTACTGACTATTCATCTTATTAATGTACTTTCTCACTTCTTCATGCAAATTATTTAGGTGCTATGCAAAATCTTCAGCTTTGACACTACTCTTTTCTCTTTTGTTCATCTTACTTAACTCTAAAGTATTTCTAGGACTACTTCTATATACAATCTAGAATGGTGATTTACCAATTCTCCTATTGACAAAACTTATTGTAAGAAAAATTTGTCCATGATAAAATCTAATCCCATCCTTTGGCCTTATCTCCTACTAAGCATTGCAACAAGTTACCCAAACTACTATTCACCACTTTGATATGTCTATCATTCTCTGGATGGTGTGCAAAAATAAACTTCAAACTTGTCTTCAATTTCTTCCATAATATCCTCTAAAAATAACCAACAAACTTTGCATCTTGATCTGAAACTATGCTCTTTGGTAGACCATGAAGTCTCAAAACCTCTCTAAAAAATAACTCTGCAACATGAACAACATCATTAGTCTTCTAACAAGGACTAAAATGTTCCATCTTTGAGAATCTATCTACTACCATGGAAATAGAATCATGTCTTATTTGAGTCCTTCGTAAACTAAGAACAAAATTCATACTAATATCCTCCCATGGCCTCTCTGATATAGGTAATGGTTGATGTAGCCTTATATTTTGTCTAGTTCTTTTTGCAATCTAACATACTCTATATAACTTTGCATAAATTTCTTAACATCTTGTTGCAATTGTGGCCACTAATAATTCTAACTAACAAGAGCAATGGTCTTATCTCATCCAAAGTGTCAAGCCAGCCCTCCACTATGCTTCTCCTTAATCAAGTTCTCTCTCATGGAACTTCCTGGAATGCACAACTAGCTTCCTCTAAATAAAATACCATCTTGGATTATGTAATCCAACCACTTTGTTCTATCCAATGTAAATAGCTCCATACAAGTTGTACAGGCTTCTACAAAATCAAGATCCTCCAAGTACAAACTCTTGAGTTCATTGAACCCAACCACTTCAACCTACAATTCTGTCAATAATTTTTACCTCCTACTTTAGGCATTTGCAACTCCATTAGACTTTCGACTCCTATGCTTCAAAACAAATGTATAACTTTGCGAAAATTCAACTCATTTCAAATCTCTTTGATTTAACTTTCATTGACTATTCCAATACTATAAAGCTTGATCATCAATAGATAAAACAAACTCATTAGGCAAAAGATAATGCCTATGTTTCTGTAATGCATGAACTATAACATAAAAATCCTAATCATAAATAGAATACTTCTTCTTTGCGTCATTCAACTTTTAAGTAAGAAATAGGTTTACCTTCTTGACTCAAAACAGCTCCAATGGCATTGCCACTAGCATCACAATCTACCTAAACTACCTTATTATGATTTGAAAGTGCCAAAATAGGTTGCTCTATAAATTTCTACTTCAACAAATCAAAACTCCTTGTTGCTCTTATAGTCTAGTTAAACTCTTTTCTATCCCCTCTCATTATTTTAGTTGGGGGCGCATAAATACTACTAAAATTCATGATAAACTTTCTATAAAAGCTAGCTAGCCCATGAAAAGATCTCACCGCAGTATTACTCCTTGGGGTAAGCCATTCAAGCATAGTCTTACTTTCATTGGTTCTATTTTAAGAGCATCTGTTGAGACAAAAAAATCTCAAATACACTAACTCCTTCACAAAACTACATTTCTTTAGGTTAATCAACAATTTTTCTTCTCTTAACTTTTGAAATACCCTATGAATATACTCCTCCAATTTCTTACTAAAATCAATATATCATCCAAGTAAACAATAACATACTTACCCAAAAAATATTTTACAACCTCATTTGTGAGCTGCATGAATGTGCTCAGTGTATTGGTTAGCCCAAAATGCATGACTAACTACTTGTATAAGCCCTCCTTGGTTTTGAAGGTCATTTTCCATTCATCTCCTTCTCTAATTTGGGTTTGGTGATATCCACTCTTTAGATCTATTTGTGAAGTACTCAACTCCACACAAACAATTCATATTGTCATTTATCCTTAGCAAGGGAAATCTATACTTGATACTAATCTTATTGATAGCTCAAGAGTCTATACACATCCTTCATTCTCCATTTTTTTTTGGTGCTTGTACTGCAAGTATCACACATGGACTCAAACTTTCTCAAATTAGCTTTTTCTGCAACAACTCTTTCACATGTATATTGAACTCTTCACTCTCTGTTAGAGTCATTCTATGGACTACCTTAGTTGAAAAATTGGCTCCAAGAATCAAGTCCATTTGATGACCAATCTTTCTCACTCGCAGTAAGTTGTCAAGTACATTACCATATACAATATCCTAAAACATCCAACAAATCTACAAATTCCACTAGTATATCCTCTAATTCTTTGTTAGCTTTAGGAATCAAAGAAAAACATAGATTTGTGCTTCATTCCATCTAGAAATTTTCTTCCATCAACTAAAAATATTCTTGGGTTATTGCATATATTTTCCTCTATTTCCTTCAATGGCTTCAACTTGTGTCAAACTCCATCCTTTGTTAAAGAATAGGTATTTACATACCCATAATGAATGACGATCAAATATCCATGGTATCCCTAACAACATATGACAAACATTCATAGGCATAATATAACATAATACATCATTGTGATAGTTTCCAATCTTGAACTTTATCAGACATTGTTCATTGACCAAAGCCTTGTGATCTTATAACCAATCAATCTAGTAGGGACTCATGCTTTCTTCTTTCTAACTTCAACTTACTAACCATTTTCTATTAAACAAGGTTATCAGTATTACCACCATCTCTAATATCATTGCAAACTTTAACATTGCACTTACATCTTGTGTGAAATAAAGTCTTCCTTTGGGCTAGTTCTTTCTCAACATTCAAAAAGGATCTTCTAGTAATGAGAACCTCTCTTCTCTCTGCATATTCATCTATATAAGCAACTCATGTATTACAATTAGGTCTTCTATTTGTCCTCCCTTGATGTTGGGGACATTCATAGGCTCTATAATATTTCTTCTTCACACTAGAAGCATGTTCTATGGAAGCCTCCTCTTCTCAGTCCTCGTCATCTTCCTCTTTGATCTCCATTATTTTGATTACAAGAATGCTAAGAATTATTTCCGTTTTTATTTTGACTACTATTAGATTCTTCATTCTTCTTTTGGCTTTCATTTTGGCCTCTATAATACTATCCACCAATCCTTCCATCATGACCTCTTCCATTTTGCTTGTTGTCAAATATTTGGTACAACTTCTCTTCTACCTTCAGATCAAATTGATATGCACCTTCACTTGTAGACATTCTTACAAAACTTAATTCTTCTTGAATCCTTGGCTTCAACCCATTCATGTAAAGGCAAAATTTCTTCTTGTTGGCCTTAAAATGTCATGTTTTGTTTAGGACCTGATAGAACTCTTTTGTGTACTCTTTGACAGATTTTCCTGCTTGCTTCAACCCTTGCATATTCTTCAACAAATCAAGCTCATAGTCAATAAGAGTGGACTGTATTTTCAATTTTTCCCTCATTCAATCTCATCTCATTATTTTATCTTTTCCTCTTCTATTTCTAACTGATTCTCTTTCCACCAAATACTAGTATGACCTTTCAGCTTGGTCTTTGCAAACTTTACCCTCTCAAGATCTTCTTTTTCTTCATACTCAAAGTACTCTTCCATATCATTGATCCAATCAATCAACTCTTTTGGATTAAGATTTTTTTTAAATTGGAAACTTAAATCTTTGGCATTTTCCAATCTTGGAAATGGTCCTCAAAAACATAGCCTCATCCAAATCTATGGCCCTGCTTCTTGTTATTCTTCAAATTGTCTTTCTTCTTCAGATTCATCCATACTTTCATCTCTGACCCTAATATCAACTCCTTTATGCAACTCCTCTTGCAGTGTTTAAACTTGTCTCTGGCAGGCTCTACCCTCATTTGTTAAGACAACATTTCTTTCCCCATGGTTCCACATTCATGGAGGATTTTTTCTTACTTTTATTATAAACCCACATCAAAAATATTGGTGCAAATTGCCTCATGTTCAATGATTTGTTTACACACAGGAACTTCATCTCTAATACCACTTGATGAAGGGTACTCCTATACAAACCCAAACACACAACAACAATAGAAAAATAACCAAATAATGCAAGAAAGAAACATATGCCTTCTATTATCTCAAGGAAATGAAATTATAACATTCACAAAATAACATGCTACAGCCACATGGGCTTCCTTATTACATTAATCTACAAGCTAGAGTTACAATCTGCACTACTAGAATTGTGTTCTTTAAGCTCAATTCCTCTCTTTATTTAGCACCAATAACCACCTTAGAATGTTATGGAAAGTGTAAATTTTCTTCTTTTAAGCGCCCAACAATCTATTGGTTCATTTTGTTGGCTTGATGATGATTCATCATTTGTTGTCATTGATGAAACACTCACACACACATATGATTATATTTGACTACCGGTGTAACTTCAATTTTTTACACTATCAACCGGTATACTTAGTGGTTAATCTCTAACCGGTACTCTATGTTAACCGGTATGTGCATAAGAGACAACCTGTGGTTATACTAAGTTGGCGTCATGATGAAGATCAAGATGGAGATCAAGTGGAGATTCAAGGACAACAGTTCATATGTTTTATTTAAACCGGTATTAATTGTACCAACCAGTATTTGTTGATTTTTGTGATGAGTTATGGTTACTTGTCCAAATACATTGTACCTGGGAAATTGTGTCATGATTTCTCAAGGCCGACATGAAATCATAAGGCCTATATATTGACATCACAGTGAGTTATGTTATGTGTGATATATGATAAGTGAAAGTGTTATGTTATGAGAAGTTAAGCTGCAGAATATGCAGAAGAGTGGTGTTGAATATGCTTAGAAGGATATGATCAAGCAAGTATTGTGTTACTCAAAACTGATCAACCATTCTTGTTGTTTTCTAACCATTACAGCAAAATCAAATCCCCTAACCGGGTAAGTTCTAACAAGATTCAATGTATAAATCCTTTAACAAGGTGATCCATTAGTTTGGATTCTAAAATCCGCCACCGAGGTTACTCCTAACAAGGTACTACTCCTAACAGTGTATAAGATTCTAATTAAGCTTTGGGATCTCTAACAATATTCGCTCCTAACAAAGCACTTTGTAGACCTTAACCGGTCAGTTATCTATTACTACAGATAGTTAACTTGTGAGTTCCAAAATTGGGTTTTCCACATACAAACACTTGTGTTATTGCAGATTCTTTACTTTTTGTGGATGTTGTTATATCATTTTGGATTACATGCATTGTGTTTAAAAGCTTTGTTAAGTTCATCTACTGGTTAGTGTTTAAAGTAGTTTGGTTTTCGGTGTCACTGATTCGCCCCCCCTTCTCAGTGCTTTTCAAGTCCATCAATTGGTATCAGAGCCTAACTTCTTTGAATCCTAATTGCTTATAAGGGAGCCTTGAAACCACCATGGGGGACATGAGCTACTTTGAGATGGCTAGAGAAATAGAAGCCAATAGAAATGAGCTTGAAAACCTAAGGGTCAAATTGAAAGCTTCTCAAGTCAAAAGGAGAGAGCTAGCTGAACTATTAGAGATATTCGATAATAGTTCTTCAGATGAAGCCAATATTGATGCTTTAGCAGAGGAAGTTGAAAAGTTAAACGGTGAGAAACTGAATCTGGGGAGAGAGATAGAAGGTCTTACTATCCGCATGAGTCAGGAACTAGAAGCTAGAAGAGTTGTTGAAGATCTTATCAAAGAAAGAGATCAAGAGATTGTCAAGATCAAGCGGTAAAATGCCACTATGCATTAGCATTTGATTGTTGAAAGAGAAGAAAAGGAGAACCTGCAGCTAGATCTTGAACTTGCATCATCTCTTAAAGAGAACCTGTCAAAGCATAATGAACATCTCACAAAATAGCTTATTGAAGCCAATGAGAAATTGGAGAAGTTCATCAAGAGTTCTACCATGCTGGAAGAACAAATTCAATCACAAAGAATGAAGGGTGATGTCTCTGGACTTGGTTTTCATACAACTGAAAAAGGTGAATCCTCTGGTACAAAGAGAAACAATCTTAAGAACAAATCTACTCTTAAGATCAACAAGCCTACCGGTAAGAAGGTCTTTAAACCTAGTCACACTGCAAATACTTGTAGAGACAAACCTAACAGAAATGCAAGTTACAATACTAATGCTAGGTATGTGTCCAAGAAATTTGAAGGTCATTGCTTCACATGTGGAATGTATGTACATAGATCTTTTGAGTGCAGATATGGAGCAAACAATCTTGTACCACACATGCATCCAAGACCAAATGGTGACCGGATGAGGAACTTTAACAGTCGGGTAAACCTAAACTGGCAAAAACCCTACGGCAACCAATTTAGTCCATTTGAGATGAAAAAGGCAACAAATGTTATTTGCACCATCTGTAATAACTTTGGTCATGTGGCTATGAATTGCAGAAGAACAGGAAGAGGAAATGTAGGACCTTGGAGATCATCTAGTATGTCATGTTATCACTATAACAAACCAAGGCACTTGGCAAAATTATGTAGATCCAGAAACAGCAAACCAGTCAACTCTTCTAAAGATCAAAAGGGAAAGCATAAAGTTAATGTTGAAGAAACTAGAGAGGAAATTAATCGTATTTGGTAGAAAAAAAAGTGATGACTCACCTGGAGAAGAAATTGTTCCTTCACCCAGTGAAGAGAACCCTGCACCGGTGACTTAAGCCTTTTTATATGGCTAAGGGGAGCTTAATGGTTAAAATACCTCCGGACTCCTTGAGAAAAATGAGCGGGAAAAGAATTTTGAAACATGAAATTTTGGTAACCTTTTGTCAACATGTTATCAACCGGTTTTCCACTTGAGCAGTAAAATTAGGGTTTGTAGCCCTAAATGGGTGAGCATTTAATGCAGTATGTAAAAAGGATAAAAGCAAGTTTTACTTTGTCAATTTTACCCTAACGCATTCAAGAAAGAAATTTGAAGCACTTGCTGAGCTGAGAAAGATTGTTTTGCTATAAATTGTCGAATTGTTTCGTGATTTGTGAAATTTAGCTGAATTGAAGGTTGCAGAAGGTCGAACTGGTGTGCACTTCGGAATTTTAACCGGTAAACGAGGTAACGTGCGCAAAACAAGGTATTTCTTTAAACATACTACTTCGAATCTTGTTCATCTAGAATGGCATCAACTTCAAAGTCTATAGAGAGGTTAATGATTACTTTTGAGCCTATGGAAACCGTAGTGGCCGAACAAATTGTGTCTTATAATGCATTATCACAAGTTCCGAGTGGTGTTTTGGTCAAAGGTGATTTGTCTAGTTATATTGACTGAAAGCTAGAAGACTTAGGGTCTTGATACATTTACACACAGTTGAAATCACTCTATGATGAGAACGGTAAGATTAAGACAAAGTATGTTAGGGTTTTCGAAAAGGGTTTTCATAATGTATCTTATTTTCTTGAAGATTTCGAAGAAGCACATATAAGAATCATTTTGAGTTGAGTTCGTGGAGAAAACATGTATTTAGAGAGAACTCACACAATTACAAAGGAATCCATTCAGGTTGTGACTAGCTATTTCTCAACTGGTGAAGTACCTAAGCTAAGAAAAAATTTAAAGGATACTGTCTTCAATTTAACCGGTTCTACATTTGATGGGCGTGCTTTTTCCATTAACAACATTAAAGACCCTGCAGTAAAACTAGCAGCAATGGTGATAGGCTACCGAATATTTTACTCCAGTAGACTTAACAGTGTTCCTTTGGCAGCAATTCATACAGCTCACAGAATGATTGTGGATAATGCAAATTATGATCTCTGTGAAGCTATCAGGAGACAATTGTTTTTGAATTTGTAATCTATCAAGAAGGATAGCAGTTTTAAATTCAAGTTTGGTCAGCTATTAGTTGGTCTATTCTTTTACTTTCATAACTTTCTACCAGGGATTGGAGACATTGAGTGGTCAAAGGACTCACCAGTCTCGACACAAATTAAGAACAGCATCAAGGCTGTAAAGAATACTTTCCCTGCTGCCATGAATAAGTATTTTAACGAGTTCCAAAAGAAAATGAGTATGAGAATGAGACTACCAAAAGAAGTGGTAAAACACTTTGAAAAGGATATAATCTTCACTGTTGTCGTTGATTTTTGCCTAATGCAAGCAATTGAGCCAAGAGAGGAAGAAATGGAAGACATGAGTTATAAGGTAAACTATGATCTACTAGTTGGTTATGCTAATACCCTATTAGCATCACCTAAAGACAAAAAGAAGGCAAAATTGGACATTGTGGCAGTCCAAGATTCACCTGCACAAACCAGTAATGCACCTGTTAAAAGTGCAAGACGAAAGAATAAAAAGTCTTATGAATCATCTCCAGCACCAAAGAGTACTAGGGTTACCAGGAGTGTCCTAACCAAAAAGGAACCGGAACCCAAAATATATATAAAGAAGGAGACAAAGAAGAGAGGCGGAATATTAATTTTGCAACCAGAGTCTAAGGGAATAGATTTTGATGAAGAACAAAAGAAGGTAAAAGCAACCGGCAGAATATCCAAGAAGGTAAAGGTAGTGCCAAAGGCAACTACACCTATTGATATAGCTGCTTACAAACCGGATACCCACTTTGAAAGAACACTGAAGACGCTAGGGAGGAATAGGTTTGACAATGTCAAAGAATATTTTGATTCCTTCACTGAAGATGAGAAAGAGCAAGTGATTCAACAGGTAATCACTCATTTGTGTCATTACAGTAGATTTCCACATGATTTGGAAAAGGTTATTTCTATCTCTTTGTATAATATTCTTTTAAATAAATGGGAGGAAGCTATAAAACTGGAAAAAGAAATTATTGATGAAATATTTGTACAATATTTTCCCAATTTATCTATGGATGGAATTAGTGCTTTAGTTGATCAATACAAAGCACATCTTGCTTTTAAAGCAAGAAGACTGAAGCTTCTTAATGATAAAAGGGCAATTATTGAAACTGAGACATATCAGATAGTCTGTGGAATCAAAAAGATGGAAGAACTCATCCATTCTTCTAAGAATAAGGATAAATAAGAGATAGTTGATGATGTTAATAAACCAAAAATGGATGAAGAGGAGATTATTCGACCTGATGAGGTCTATCCTCTTAAGAAAAAGGATGATTCCATTATTCATATTGTTGATGATGTTTAGAACACAGTTGACCTATCTGGAGATAACACTGCACCAGATATGGAGCCTCTGGAAAATGTTGATGTACAGGTTACTTTAGTTGAACAACCGGCAACTCAACTAAAAGTGGACAATCCACCGGCAACAGAACAACTGGAGAAACCCCAATCTCACTAGTCATTCAAGTAATTCAGAAGGATCCTACTGAAAATGTTGTCACACAGTCCTCTGAAAAGGAAACGGAGAAGAATACAGAGAAAGCTATCATTAAGGTTGTATCCTCTGAACCAGCAAAGCGAAAGCAACTTGAGGAGGATGATGATGATTCTCTAAGTATTTCAGGACCTATTGATATGAACAATTTGAGCGGATCAAAAATGATGAAGATTGCAAGTGTCATGCAATCTAGAGTGCATAAGAAGAGACTAAAATAGCAAAAGGTTGAAGCAGAGATAATTCACATTGTGGTAGATATTTTATCTGGTCTACTATCAGAAATGTCTATAGCACATCTATCTACACCTATTAGAAAACTTGGTCAGTTAGTTGCAGATGCATCTGATCAAATCAAGTCACTAGAAGATGTTGCTCAAATGTATGTTGAAAAGAGTCACAAGAAGAAATATGGAGAAAACCTGGCAAAGGATATTGATAGTGGCAAAATGGCTCTATCTCACAATAAAAGTCTATTGAGTAAAGTTGTTGAAATAGGAGGAAAGTATCTTGCTTCTACCTCCAATGTTACTTTCTTTTATTCTGACATTTCAAAAAGTCAAACTGAAATAGAGCAAGAAATGGAAAGGATATGCAAGGCATATGTCCCACTTCAGGACTCCATACATACCTTTAACAAGTTTGTAGATGATTTGAATAACAGACTGGACAATTATGATACTAGAAGGCAAAGAGACTTCGATCTCTTACAGACCTCAAAAGTTTGCTGACATCACAAGTAGACATACTTCAGAGAGCATACTCCAATGCAGAAGCTATTCTTGCAACACCTGAAACCTGCACACTAGACTCAATGGAAGAATTTCATTCACAGTTGTTGTCTACATTCGAGTATACTAAGAACATACTGGAATCATGGGAAAATGCTTTGTCATGGATGAAGAAGAATTACAATTCTATTTTTATGAGATTAGCTAATGCATGAACTTTTCAGTTAATGTTGTATATGTTGAACACTTTGATACAGATTTTCTATATATATGTATATATTTTACTTTTTCAATTTGGCATTGTTGTCAAAGGGGGAGTAGAAATATGTATGTGTATTTTTGAAAATTTTGTATAATGTATGCATTAAGGGGGAGCATGAGTATATGTGTAAATTTGTTGTGTATGCACACTTAGCGGTATTACTGTAAAATTTTATGAGTTGTCATCAATGCCAAAGGGGGAGATTGTTGGCTTGATGATGATTCATCATTTGTTGATATTCATGAAACACTCACACACACATATGATTATATTTGACTACCGGTGTAACTTCAATTGTTTACACTGTCAACCGGTATACTTAGTGGTTAATCTCTAACCGGTACTCTGTGTTAACCAGTATGTGCATAAGAGACAACCTATGGTTATACTAAGTCAACATCATGATGAAAATCAAAATGGAGATCAAGCGGAGATTCAAGGACAACGGTTCATATGTTTTATTCAAACCGATATTAATTGTTCCAACCAGTACTTGTTGATTTTTGTGATGAGTTACCAGCACTGACTGCTTGGCGGCAATTTTCATGATGAGTTATGGTTACTTGTCTAGATACACTACACCTAGGAAATTGAGTTATGATTTCTTAAGGCCAACATGAAATCATAAGGCCTATATATTGACATCACAGTGAATTATGTTATGTGTGATATATGATAAGTGAAAGTGTTATGTTATGAGAAGTTAAGTTGCAAAATATGCAGAAGAGCGGTGTTGAATATGCTTAGAAGGATCTGATCAAGCAAGTATTGTGCTACTCAGAACAAATCAACCATTCTTGTTGTTTTCTAGCCATTACAACAAAATCAAATCCCCTAACCGGGTAAGCTCCAACAAGCTTCAATGTACAAATCCTTTAATAGGGTGATCCATTAGTTTGGATTCTGAAATCCTCCACCGAGGTTACTCCTAATAGGGTACTACTCCCAATAGGGTATAAGCTTCTAATCAAGTTTTGGGATTTCTAAAAAGATTCGCTCCTAGCAGAGCACTTTGTAGACCTTAACCGGTCAGTTATCTATTACTGCAAATAGTTAACTTGTGAGTTCCATCTCACCGTGGTTTTTACCTATTTAGGCTTTCCACGTACAAACACTTGTGTTATGGTGGATGCTTTACTTTTTGTGGATGTTGTTATATCATTTTGGATTACATGCATTGTGTTTAAAATCTTTGTTAAGTTCATCTACCAATTAGTGTTTAAAGTAGTTTGGTTTTTGGTGTCACTGATTCACCCCCCCCCCCCCCCCCCTCTTAGTGCTTTTCAAGTCCATCACATTTTCCTACCCAAGGTGGATTTTTCATTGAAACATGAGTTTTGGTGGCTTAACTTTTGACTCAAGCATCTAATTTTCTATTATACCATATTATTGCAAAGCTCGTGAAGTGATATGCAGCATCTAATATTTGAATATCTATTTGTCTAAATTTAAAATATTTTTGAGGCTCTAAGGTCCTGAATTTTGAGTTTAAAATTTTAGTGGAGAATTTTATTGAGAAGAAAACTTTAATATCTTCCAAACATTGTAAGATATTGAGATGATTCTTTCACCAATCATTTTATTTTTCAATCTCGCTTATTGGGGTCAATTTTCATGTCCATGTGAACACAAATAGGCCAACTTACTAAAAATAACAAGTGAATATTTTTCATCATTTCAAGATTCTATCTATTCTACATCTTGTAAGTGTCATCATGGGCTCCAAAACAATTGAATACAACTACAAAACAAAAGGAAAATAAAACAGTTTTGGGTGATGCAAGATTGTCCTTACACCACTAGATGCTCTTGCATCAATTTTAAGATAACTCCTCAATAGCACCAATGTTTACACATGGATCACATTATAGAGGTGACACAAAAGGTTTCAATCCTTATGCTATCCATGATCCAAGTATTCGTGTAATAAGCGAATGTTTACTTTGCTAGGCACAATTTAGTGGTGATTACTTCATTATGGTCAACCGATGTGGTTTTCATTTTCAACATGCCTGATGAAATAATGTTTCATTCTTTCTCAAGGTTCAAGATTACAAGTTTGGAAGAGCAGAGTTAATATTACTATCGTACATTAAGTGTACTTTGATTTTTCCCCAATCAATCACATGGTTTACCTTATTAGATATCTAATATTGGTGTGGCTTTCACAACGATTGTTGTTCACAACACATTGTTTAAATAGCATAAAGAATTCAATAGAATATTTAAAATGGGGGATGTTAATACCCATTCCACCTTTTGCTTAAGTCAACTTTAACCATTGCATAACTCTACTTACGACGAGCAATTACAACTAGATTATTTTTTTGTTTGATATTAACTCCCATTCCACATTCTATCTTAATGTATCCCTAATAGCTTGCACATTCCTCCAAACACACACCTTAATGAAGACTCAACTAACTCCCAAAGTTCCTTTGTGTTGCAACCTAGGCTATGATATCAAATGTAATGCCCAAAAATTTTACAATAGAAATTTTGCCATAAATTTTTTTGACATGATAGCTCGAACAACAATATTCATCACTAGGAGACATCTCTCAAGGTAAAGGTATCCTAGGAATTGTAAGATATCTATGGGGTTATTAACCAAGTAATGGCATTAGCCACTAGGCCCTTAAGACATAACTGTGTTTGGATAGTATTAATCATACATTATTCTTATGCAAAGGGAACCTTCCCCTCTTGATATGGTAAAAGTATATCCTATGTCACCAAGGATTAACAATTATTGAATGCTACTAGATGCTCAAATTTCCTGGAAACAAGAAGTTGATTACTTTTGTCTGACGCCTTATTCTTCATCACCAGATGTAATTTTTGTAGTGATAATTACAATTTTAACACCAACCTTTAACATGAGTCTAACATTATTTATTAATCTTTTTTTTTTAAGTTTATTATTTTATTCAACCTTAGAACAAAGGTTAACAATGACTTGTTAATCATAACATTGTTAGGTTGATGCTTCCTTCAAACCTTATGCAAAGGCTAGTATTAGTATCTCATGCGCCTTCTATTTTGATGTTTATACTTTAGTATTTCAAATGTAGTTTTAAAATACTCAAGGTAGATATTAACACATGGTAACTTGACCCCTACTTTCTATTTGTTTATTTATTCATATTATCACTGATAAAAATAAAAATTTAATTTGACCATGGATCTTAGATATAGCAATTGCATTTGTTCATGCATCCATTTAGTAGTTGTGATAAGGTGGAGAATTCGACAATTCTCACTATACATATTTAGGTCTCATTTACTTCTTTCCATAAATCCATCCATCGAAATTTTATGAAGCCTTATAAGCTAAATTGTAGATTTTGTAGTTATATCCTCTATTTTTGCATTATCAAATCCTTATCCATCCTAAGAAATATATATGTATACTCCAACCCATCTTTTTTATTTAACCATCATTTTGCAAAGAGAAGAAATAAAAAGCATACCTAGAATGTAAAAATACCAATTAGATAAGCAACACTATATTGGAAGTACTCTAAAATTAATGATTTGTACATCACATGTAACACGACTTGGTGGCAAGTAAGATGAAGCTAGTATCCAAAATAGTTCAAGAGATAATGCTCTCAATATGAAGAAAATGGTTAGCAAACATCTAGTTCAAAGGACAAAATTAGGCTTCAAGTAAAAAAGGGATTTGCATTTTTCCAAATAGGTGGTTTATTGTTTTCTTAAATAGACAAACATTGAAGTATGGTTTAAATCTTCAAATTTTATTAGCTAAAAATATTTCATTATTTTATTGTAAATTTGAGTTTGAAAACTTTTGTATGTTAGAAAGGATATAAAAAAAAAAATTGAATAATACGAAAGAAACAAATCAAATTAACATTCATGGAATGACGAGATTACTATACTAAACTTATCACTGCTAACATGTCGCTCCCGCACCCGCACCCGCACCTGCTCTCCAACTGCTCTCCCACCTCATGCATTTCAAATGTTCCTGCTTCTGCATCGATTGGCTTTGGATCCCAGCTCCCCTCTACATTGGGTTGTGACTCTCCAGCCCGCGCTATGGTTGCGGCTGCTTCTTCTGAGCTGGTGCCTCGACCTAGTTGGGTCACTGATGGCTCCCACATCGTTGGAGAGTTTCCCCCTCTCGTGGCTGCTACTTCCGATGCTGGTGTTGTGGTGGCTTTGCCTGCTACACTGGGTGATTTTGTTGGTGCAGAAGGTCTTCCTACGGTTTTGGGTACTAATATTGGGGGTTTGGAGGCCAAGATCCCTATTGGTGGTTTTGTCCCTCCCAAACCGGGTGTCTCTGATCCAGTTCTGGAGTTGGATACCTTGGCAACTGCTACTAGTGCTAGTGACGACCTTCCTGCGGGTGAGACTGCTATGCCCAAACCCTTTGCTGGGAAGCGTAGCTTTACCCGTGTGGCTAAATCTGCCCAGCCTTCTAGGGGGGTTCGTCCTCTTCCTTGTGCCAAGACCTCTCCTGTTGTGGTATGTGGTCGTGAGGTTGTGGAGAATGTTGACTTCTATCAACACAGTGCTCTGGTCTGCAAATTTACTGGGTTTTGGCCTTCCCTCCCGAACCTTCATCGTTGGGTGAGTGAATACTGGAAGCCCCATATTTCTTATGGCATTGAGTTGTTCCCTTGTGCTAAGGGGTTTTTTGTTGCTTCCTTTGCCTCTACTCTTGATCGTGATTTGATTTTGGGGAAGCTTTGGTCTTGGGAGGATCACTCTCTCTCCCTTAAGCCCTGGACTCCTTCCTTCAACCCCCTTACGGAATCTCTCTTTGTTCGTCCGGTTTGGGTCCACCTCCCCAATCTCCCCCTCCATTTCTGGGAACCTTCTTGTTTTGAGGCCATCGGTAACTCCATTGGCAGCTTCTTGAAGGTTGATGATGCCACGTTCTCCATGGGTCATTCTACCTTTGCTCGCCTATTAATTGATGTTGACATATCGCTAGCCCTCCCTAGGGATGTGGTTCTTATGGTTGGGGACAGGCCTTGGACTCAACCGTTGGATTATGAGGGCCTCCCGTTTTGCTGTCGAAGGTGTTTCTCAACGGGTCACCTTGCTTCTGACTGTTCTCTCTCTCGCCGCAAAGGTGCTGCTACTTGGTGGAAGGATGCTACGGAGGACCACTTGACGATTAATGCTTCAGATTTTGTTTTGGTTGATTCATCTCATGATGAGGCGCCCCTTACTACTGATGAAGCCCTGGTTGGTGTTACTGTTGTTGCGGCCCCTTCCGCCCCCTTGGATCCTCCTCCTGTTGCTCTTGCTTCTCACCTTCACTCGGCTCCTGGCGTTACTTCTCTTGCTACTGCTCAGCAGCAACAGCCTATTGCCGCTCTGCAACAGCAATCTAGCAATGACTCTGCAGGGTATTCCCCATTTGTTTCTTCTTCGAAAGCTCCTACTGATAGTGTTGCATGGATGGTGGTTTGTCATAGGCGGAAAGGAAAATCTAACCTCCTTTCCCAAGCCCTCCTTTCTCAAGATTCGGGGTTTTCTCCCCCCTCTTGATTTGGTTTGGGTGTTGTTGGTTTGACTGGTTGGTTTGGCCGGTCCGACTTTGGTCTGTATTCCTTGTTAGCCTTTGGATTTGTTTTGGCTCAGCACCTTTCTTAATGTTGCTTTGTTTCAAAAACAATAAGCATTTGTTAACACTAATTGTAGAAGGATTGAGGTCTCTTTGTTAAGGGTCGGTGCCCTGTTAATGCTGCTTTTTTATCAAAAACAAATCAAATTTGTTAATAGTTCACATCAAACATAATGTATAAACTATGTCTACATATATATTACACCATGAGCCTATTTGAAAGTGTGTATATAGGCAAACTAATGAAAAAAAAAAGTTCTTCATATGCATGTTTTCAAAAATGGTCCGAAATTTTCCAGGGTAATAGAATTACCAACTTAAACATTTAATTAAATTATTCACCTAAATGAATCACTAAATTAAATCTAAAGATGAAATTACTAAGATAAATATGAAATAAAATAAATTCATCCTATACTTGTAATTATTTTGGATGGATTGCTCGAATCCTCAAGAATTTAGACCAAATTTTTATGCAGCGCTCAAGCCTACTATTTTATGAATATATAAATATAATCTTAAATGATGTTCACCTCATTGCACTTTCATTGAGGAAGTGAAATCTTGAATGAAAGATTCAAGACTCAATTGGTTTCGTTGAACCTATCTCTAGTCAAATCAATATTACTATCATGTCTGGATAATCTATTCCATGTGGATAGAGGAATACATACTCAATATGGATAGATGTCTATCTTATATGGATAGATGTCTATCTTATATGGATAGATGTTTGTCTCATATGACCAAATGCATATCTCATATGAATATAAGTGTCTAAATAAACAAATGAATGTATATTTAATAACTTCAATGAAAATTACAACAAAAACAAAATTAATAAGAATTGGGGGGTAAAACTTGAGAGTTGTTATAAATTTAATATCAAAACAGTTGTGAAAATTTTGTGGACTTGTAAGGGCATGTACAACAGCATGGTCAAAGTTGTAACAATATTTTCTTCCATTGCAATGTTTACTTGTAACATGTGGAATTCTAATTGTGGTAGCAAGTAGGAAGGGACGTTTGTAATTGTTCCTAACCCATAATAAAAGTTTGGTTATTGAAGTTTCAACACAAGTTGATACGTATATATAGACCTTGCAAATTGGAAATACTCCCTATTTTACAATTTGTAAACTTTTTATTGACCAAAATCTCTTTTAAGTAGGGAGGTGTATTCCATAATGGAAAATATGAAAACAAAGTTTAATCAAACAATAACTTTTAGAAAAACAACAAAAATATAAAATAGAAGTGAGCCCAAGAGAATACTCAAACACAAACAACACAAGGAGTAAGGTATTATTGTTAATCCTATGAGGATCTGGTTAATACTGAGAGGGGGGTGAATTAGTATTAAGACCAATCTAAACTTCAAACCCAAAATCAAACTTATATCAGATCTAAAACCATTTAACAAATGTCTAACTTCCTTAATCAGATCTAACAACCTCTTTATTAGATTTGGTTAACACATTAATCAAATCATTTACCATATCTATCAATACTTTCACCACCAAAGAAATCATATAAACTTGATCATTTACCAACTCATTAAACTTATCAATCAGATCAAATACTTTCTCAAACAACTCCTTATCAGTACCGATAACCTCTAATAAACTTATGATAAAACATCATAACCGGTGTCTCAGAAATAATGCAGGAAATGAAACATAAACAAGAACATCACATGAAAACCATTCCACACATGAACACCATAAGTTTTTGACATGGAAACCCAAATAAGGAAAGACCACGGTGGGAGTTGGCACCCACAAATCTTTGTACTCTTTTGAAGTACACCATGTTAGGAACTTAGCCTTGTTAGGAGCTTACAATATGCTCGATTGGCAGCAGACTATGTTAGGAGTCACCCGGTTAGGAGGTTGATGGTCTGTAAGGATCAACCTCGTGAGAGGATTTAACACTCTTTTGAGAGCTTCCCTGTTAGGGGACTTAAATGTTTAAAGCCTATTAGGACCTACCCGGTTAAGGGATTTAACCTGTTGCAACTGTTAGGGCACAATAGTGAAAGAATGACTTATTACTTGCACTTCTCTTCTTGCTTGATCAGATCCAATTATACACGACACTTTGCAACTCTCAAGCAAATCCCACACTTCTCTTGGATGGATTAACACATTCTCTAAGACCACCGACATAATAAACATCAACTGTGTCATCCTAAATAGCCATATCAACTAGGTCGGCCACAAAACCCTAATTACATCTTGAATTTACAATTCAAATCATAAGAGATCATCACATATCGTTATACAAATCATTACAACAAATTACAATGCAATATCAATCGTTGGTTGATCGTAACCCATCACGAAAATCCGATATGTACCAAAGTCAAACCCTCAAAACACTCTACTAAGTGTTTCGCTAATTCCCAATAAATTCTTCCTTGAATCACGCCAAAACAACAATTAAATCTTTCACGCGGGTTGTGTCGTGTTACCAACTTCATGTAGACTTGTCATCGATCACCGTCATAACAGAAATCATTACCGGTTTGATGATTTCTTCACCGGTCTTAAACCCTACTAAAATCTTAGCAAAACTTCATTAGAAATTTGAAACATGTCTTCCAATAATCTCCACAAATTCTGGTTCTGGTCACATACACCTTTCCATGATACAAGTTCACCATCCAAACCGCAAATCACCAATCATCGTCGATCATCAGATCCAATCAAAACATCTCTGCTTTATCGATTAAAGTCCTATTTCATAGACTTTAGCTCTTTGTCGGTAAACACTGTCTTCCGGTAAACCAAAACACTTAGATGACAAAACAAGACATCAGGAAAATCATTTGACATTAGTTGTCATCAATGACAACACAAATAACTGATCATGTCATTTATTCATAGAATCTCAATCTCTTCATCACAAATAGACTTCTATCCTTTACTGGTGTAGTCATCCAACTTCAACTGCATCACCTGCATTTGTATCAGTTATGTCAAATGCCAACAATCTTCCCCTTTGGCATTGATGGCAACACTAGTTAGATATACAATCAGAGTAACATCACCATCTGCAACTAGCTTGCCGATATCACATAATTTGTCGGTTCTCCTCCTTTTGTCATCTCCCCCTTAACCAATGCTTCTCTCAATCTGATCTTCTGATCGTAAACTTCTCCCATATTTGTCATATCTGATTTCTATTCTTTTCTTCTCCCCATTTGACAACAATGCCAAACATGTAAATGCATCACTTGTCTTCAATTCTGTTGTTGCCTTTTCCATCATCTATGCTACTCAAATCAAAAAAATTATAACAGAGCATTAAATCAAAACTTTACATCAGACTTGCTCCCCCAAAGGAGTAGCCTGCACCTTCATCAATCCTTAGTGAAAAATAAACATGAAATCCATAGGATTGATGGATCTCCATCATTCTATTTCTTCTGGTGTAGGAGTCTAACCCCTAGTTTACCTCTAAGAAACTCAAAGGTAGCCTTCAATAAGGGCTTAGTAAAGATATCAGCTAACTGATCTTTACTCTTCACATATTCCATCTTCACCTCCTTTTCTTGAACTCTTTCTCTTAGGAAGTGATACTTCAATTCAATGTGCTTGGTTCTGGAATGAAGTACAGGATTCTTAGAAATGTTTATTGCACTTGTATTATCACAATAGATAGTCATCGATTCTGACATATCTATCTTGAATCCTTCTAGCACATGTCTCATCCATATTGCCTGCATGCAATTCATGGATGCAGCTACATACTCTACTTCAGCTATAGATTGAGAAACATAAGTTTGTTTCTTGATCGTCCATGCCACTAATCTTCCTCCAAGTAGAAAAGCTCCACCAGTTGTGTTTTTCTGATCATCCACATTACCTGCCCAATCAGCATCAATAAAGACATCCAAAGTAAAATCTCCTTTATAGGAATACCATAAACCATAGTCTATTGTGCCTTTGAGATACCGAAAAATTCTCTTCACAGCCACCATGTGACTCTCCTTAGGCTCTTTTTGAAATTTAGCCACTAATCCAATAGCATGAACAATGTCTGGTCTGCTATGGACAACATAGTGTAGCTTGCCAATCATAGATTTGTACTCTTTTTCACTAACAGAAGGGGAATCATCTTCCTTTGACAACTTACAACCTGTAACCATCGGTGTTCCTACTGGTTTTCAATCTTCCATGCCAAAAGTCTTCAACACCTCTTTGATATACTTGGTCTGACAAATAAAGATACCACCATCCAATTGTTGAACCTGTAAGTCAATAAAGAACTTAATTTCACCGATTGGAGATATTTCAAATTCCTTTTTCATTATACCAATGAAGTCCATACACATCATCATTTCCACCAAAAATTATGTCATCAACAAATACTTTTGCTATCAGCATATTGTCTCCATCAGTCTTCAAATAAATGTTGTTGTCCTCATTGGTATGTTGGAATCCAGTTTTGATCAAATGTGCATGTAATCTCTCATACCATGCCCTCGGTGCCTGCTTAAGACCATATAGTGCATTTTGCAATTTACACACCATGTCTTTATCATTAGTCAAGGAAAATTCATCTGGTTGTTCAATGTATACTTCTTCTTCTAGAATCTCATTTAGAAAGGTTGACTTGACATCCATTTGGTAAACTGTGAATCCCTTATATGCAACAAATGCCAGCAGCATCCTTACTCCTAATCTAGCAACAGGTGCAAATGTTTCACCATAATCCTCACCTTCCTCTTGAGCATACCCTTTGCAGACTAACCTTGCCTTGTTTCTTACAATCTTTCCTTCTTCATCCAATTTATTCCTAAAGACCCATTTTGTTCCAATTATATTCTTATCCTCTGGTCTAGGAACAAGTGACCATGTCTGATTC
Organism: Cryptomeria japonica; assembly: GCF_030272615.1. Lineage (NCBI taxonomy): Eukaryota > Viridiplantae > Streptophyta > Pinopsida > Cupressales > Cupressaceae > Cryptomeria > Cryptomeria japonica. Next base: position 455,279,939 of record NC_081412.1, read on the forward strand.
TTATAAGATTTAATCTAATTTTTCATTCATTGCATTCACCCAATTATCATCCTTTAGTGCTTCCTTAATTGTCTTGGGTTCTATTGTAGATATCAAATATGAGTTCTCTCGTATCTTTCTCCTAATTTGCACACCTGCATTCTTATCACCAATTATCTACTCTTGTGAATGATTCAATCTGACATATATAGCTTGTGTCGGTTTTGCATCTTCTTCATCGGGTTCTTCATCTTCTTCCTCACTGTCATCACTTACCAATTGAGCATCCAATTTTGCATTTATCGATTCTTCATTATTCTTTGCTTCCGGTTCAATGATCACAAACTTTTCCTCATTATCATCCTTTTCAAGTTCTGGTCTGCTTGTACCTTCAGACTTATCAGATAGATCATCAACTTTTACATTAGCACTTTCAACAATTTTCTTAGTTCTCTTATTGTAATATTTATATGCTTTACTCTTAGAAGAGCAACCAAGAAAAATTCCCTCATCAGATTTTGCATCAAATTTCTGAGTGTAGTTATCTCTCTTAATAAAACATTGACTTCCAAAAATTTTAATATAACTTACACAAGGGGTTTTTTCATACCATAGCTCATAGGGTGTCTTATTGTTACCTCTTTTTACCAAAACCCGGTTTAGAGTGTATACAGCAATACTGACCGCTTCTCTCCAAAACATTTTGGATACATTACCTTGCAATAGCCTGGTTCTTGCAGCTTCAACTATTGTTATGTTCGTCATTTCTGCTATAACATTTTGTTGTGGTGTCCTCGGAGCATACATATGTCTCTTTATACCCTGTTCATCACAATACTTAACAAATTCATCAGATGTGAATTCACCTCCTTGGTCTGATCTTAAACACTTCAAGTTCTTACTGATTTCCTTCTCAACCAGAGCTTTAAATGATTTAAATTTATTAAATGCTTCTGATTTCTCTCTCAAAAATGTCACCCGCGTCATTTTAGAATAGTCATCAGTAAAGATCATAAAATACCTATCACCGTAATAACTCTTTGTTCTCATAGGGCCACAGAGATCAGTATGTACCAAATCTAAAACATTCTTAGAAATACAATTCTTGCTCTTGAAAGAAATAAAGTTCATCTTACCGATTTGACAATCTTTGCATATCACACTATCTGGTTTGACAAGTTGGGGTAATCCTCTTACAACACTTGACTTGCTTATCTTAACCAAATTATCAAAATTAACATGACAACATCTTTTATGTCACAACCAATTGTCTTCCATTCTTGCAACCAGACAATTATTAATATTACTATTCAAATGGAATAAGTTACCTCTAGTTTGCTTCCCGATAGCAGTCAATTCACCATTACCTCCAAGAAATCTGCAAACTCCAGTCTTAAACTCAAGCAAATAACCTTTATCATTGAGTTGACCAATACTTAAAAGATTTTGCTTAAGACCATCAGCCCAAAACACATCATCGGCATTACTCTTCCCATTAAGAGAAATTGAACCTTTACCTTTCACCATGCAAGGAGAGTTGTTTCCAAATCTAACGCCGCCTCCATCAAATTCATTAAGGGTTATGAACTTGCTTTTATCTCTGGTCATGTGGTGTGAGCAGCCACTATCTATAATCAATTCATCACTATTCTCCATATGAGATACTAGTGCCTTTTCATTAGACAGATCCTCCTTCACAGCGACAAACACAATTTCTTCATTGTCATCTTCTTCTTCCAACTCCTCATCGGTCACACATTCATCTACTGCAACATAACAATGTTTCTTGTCATTTTCTTTGAATCTTCTAAACTTCTCTTTCTTATCGGTGTTAGGGTAGTTAGAAGCAATATGACCAATTTTACTACAAGAGGAACACTTCAAAGGTAGTTTTACTGTATACTTACCAGTGCCTCTTGGAAATCTCTTTGCTAACAGAGCCTCAAGTTCCATCACTTAATCTTCATTTCCCCGGTTACTTTCATGAATTGTCCTACACTCATGATTTTGACATTATTTCTTTTCCTTTTCTAGCAGATGAACCAATAACATAAGCTTTAAAGGCAGATTCAATAGATTTTGTCACACTATTGTCAAAACTATTTAACTCAAAAGTTGTAATCTTACCAATCAATGAATCAACAGTTACCTTATCCTTTGAAATAGATCTAAGTTCTTGGATTGACGATACTCTTATAGCATACTGAGGTTGAAGAGTTCTCAGCATTTTACTTACTATTGCATCATCTTCTATTTTACCTCCTGCACTCTTTATGCTGCCAAAAACTTCTTTGATTCTCTGACCATACTGTGCAATATTCTCTCCTTCAAGCATTCTCATGTCATCGAACTTTCCTCTCAAGCCTTCCCCTTTGGCTCTTTGAACATGCTCATCTCCTCCATAGATTATCTCTAACTTTTCCCAAACCTCACCTGTAGTTTCGAATCCTTGAACATCAATATATTTTGAATCAGATAAAGTACTTACAATAGCTTCTAGGGCTTGCATGTTATCTTGTTGCTCTCTGAGTTCATCTAGTGTCAAGGGAGTAGTGGTAGGAGCAACATATGTTGTTTCAACTTGCTACCAATATTGTGCACCAAGACCTTTGATGTAGATCTTCATTCTATCTTTCCAAATCTTGTAGTTATCCGCGTTGAACTTGGGACCATCTTTCTTCATCATCTTGAATTCCTCAGAATCTTTTCCTCAAGCGGTTAGGCTTTCTGCACACAGAGGACCAAAACTTTGATACCAAATGTTAATCCTATGAAGATCCGGTTAATACTGAGAGGGGGGGACCAATTTAAACTACAAACCCAAAATCTAACTTATATCAAATCTGAAACCATTTAACAAATGTCTCAACTTCTTTAATCAAATCTAACAACCTCTTTATCAAATTTGGTTAACACATTAATCCAATCATTTACCATATCTATCAATACTTTCACCATCAAAGCAATCATATAAAAATAATCATTTACCAACTCATTAACCTTATCAATCAGATCAAATACTTTCTCAAACAACTCCTTATCAGTACCGATAACCTCTAATAAACTTCTGATAAAACAACATAACCGATGTCTTAGAAATAATGCATGAAATAAAACATAAACAAGAACATCACATGAAAACCATTCCACACATGAACACCATAAGTTTTTGACGTGGAAACCCAAATAAGAAAAAATCATAATGGGAGGGAGTTGGCACCCACAAATATTTGTACTCTTTTGAAGTACGCCCTGTTAGGAGCTTACAATACGCTCGGTAAGGAGAAGACCCTGTTATGAGTCACCCAGTTAGGAGATTTGCCTTGTAGCCTGGTTAGGAGCTTGATGATCTGTTAGGATCAACCTTGTGAGAGGATTTAACACTCTTTTGAGAGATGCCATGTTAGGAGACTTAAATGTTTAAGGCATGTTAGAACCTACCCAGTTAAGGGATTTAACCTACTGCAACTGTTAGGGAACAACAATGAAAGAATGATCTGTTACTTGCACTTCTCTTCTTGTTTGATCAGATCCAGTTATACACAACACTCTGCAACTCTCAGGCAGATCTCACACTTCTCTTGGACGACTTAACACATTCTCTAAGACCACTGACACAATAAACATCAGCTGTGTCATCCTAAATAGCCATCTCAACTAGGTTGGCCACAAAACCCTAATTACATCTTGAATTTACAATTCAAATCATAAGAGATCATCACAAATCGTTATACAGATCATTACAACAAATTACAATGCAATATCAACCATTGGTTGATCGTAACCCATCACGGAAATTCAATCTGTACCAAAGTCAAACCCTCAAAACACTCTACTAAGTGTTTCGTTGATTCCCAAGAAATTATTCCCTGAATCGTGCCAAAACAACAATTAAATATTTCACGCGGGTTGTGTCGTGTTATCAACATCATGTAGACTCGTTGTTGATCACCGTCATAATAGAAATCATTACCGGTTTGATGATTTCTTCATCTTTCTTAAACCATACTAAAACCTTAGCATAACTTCATCAGAAATTTGAAACACGCCTTCCGATAATCTCCACAAGTTTCGATTTCGGTCGCATACACCTTTCCATGATACAAGTTCACCATCCAAACCACAAATCACCAATCATCGCCGAACATCAGATCCAATCAAAACATCTCTATGTTACCGGTTAAAGTCCTATTTCACAGACTTTAGCTCTCTGTCGGTAAACCCTGTCTTTTGGTAAACCAAAACACTTAGATGACAAAACAAGACATTAGGAACATCAGTTGTCATCAATGACAACACAAATAACTGATCATAGCATCTATTCATAGAATCTCAATCTCTTCATCACAAATAGATTTATATCCTTTATCGGTACAGTCATCCAACTTCAACTGCATCACCTGCATTTGTATCAGTTATGCCAAATGCCAACAATTATATTAATAGAGGAGAATGTCAAAAAAAAAGTTGTATATCTGGAAAGTAGAATTGCAAAGTTACAATTTGAGCATAGAAATAGGAAAACGATTGTGCTATGCAATAAATGGAGCTAGTAGCACATTGCATCAATGGCCATAATGTTTATTGAATGGAACAAGGGGCGAATTGCAACCATACATAGTGTTTCTTGAATGGAACAAAAGGCAGATTACATCCATATTCTTAAACATACTCTTTGTATTTGCCAAATTTTATTTATTCATTACAATATTAGTGCAACTACCACTACCAAAGTCTAGTTTACTTCTTTGAAGGGTTTCGAGGGTAAATATGGTGGTCACATTCATTCTCTGTGGCATTTCTTCCTCTTCATACTATCATTTATGTTGTACTTAAGTAGCACAATACAAATTTTGGTTTATTATTTTTGAAGCATAGAATTGAGAAATTACAAATTAATTTGGTATCAAAGAGAATTAATCTTTGAATTATTTGTGGCAAGTGTGTATGACAATTAAAAATGTACAAGAAGACCAAATGGAAGAGATGAATATATACTGTATTAGATTACAACAATAAGACAATAAGGAAAACCAACAATGTTCAGGCCAACAAGAAGAGTACATGAAAAGAGAGCAAATGAAGATGGTATAAGAGAAAACATCAATAGGTAATTTTGTGGAAGATGTGATAGAGAAAATTGGCATGGAGGAAGGAGAAGGTATGAAAATTGAGTTCTTCAAAGAGTCTATCAAAGCAAAATATCCAATTTTGTTTAATTACCAAATTTGGAATTAGAACTCTTTTAATGGAGAAATTAATGCTTGATAATTGAATTATTGGTTAAAGCAATCGACAGTTTATTTAAGTTTTCACAGAGTTAATGAGGCATACAAAATCAACTTTGCACACCTCAAAAAGGAAGTATTAACTCATATGGTACGAAAATTATTTAATTAATTATGAGAAGAATAATATGTTGATTATAGGCACGTGAGAATAATATGTTGATTATAGGCACGTGAGAATAATTCATGAAATTGATCCAAAATAATTTTCATTCCATAGGCCACAAGTATAATCAAAGGATTAAGTATATATCCTTAAAATAAGAAGACAAAAGTGTTCTAGATTACACCAGCAAGTTCCATGGCATGGAAATTAAAGAAGAGGATATGCTTATCAAGTACCTTGCGGATTTTACACTCGTACTAAGAAGAGTACTCACCACCAACCAAGAAATCTTCGATAAAGCATATTTCCAAGCATTTCTATGCAAAGCAGAGAAACGCACTACCTCTCCAAGGATTCCCCTCAATCAAAGTCTCACCATGCTTTTGTGAGGCCAAAGGCATCTCTAATAAGGGAGGTGCGATGCATTTAAGGATCATGATATTGAAACAATGAGACAAATTGGTCAAGAATGGTTAAGGATAGAACCATGAACGCAAAAGTGACTAGTATAGTCATGGGCACAATAGAGGCCCCCTAACTACGTTAACTCAAAATTTGAAACATACATCAACTTTACAATATATTTTGGAACTCTTCTAGGACCTAGGAGAACGTTCCGAAATTAGCAATTCCATTAAAGGAGGTGGAAGGCATGTGTTTGAGATAGGAAAATTTAAACAAGTTGTATAGAGCAAGCAAAGAAGATTCAATTGTTAATGACGTTTTTTATTTGCTAAAACAATAGAAATTGTCATTAAAGGATCAAAGAGTAGTTTGCATCCAAGCAATATATTGTACTTAGTAAATTGTTACATTAAATATAGGTAATATAATATGCCGCCACTACATAAAACTATTTTTGCTATCTTATCAGGTTTCTAGGATAATTTGTTGAGTTCCTATATGGAAATCATTTTACTACATGTTTCTTTCCAATTTGATCAACAATCCCCTTTGTAATGCTATCGTTTGAATGCACAAGTAGCATAGAATGACAGCACAACCTGTAATGATTATATTCTGTAAGCTTAATAAGGATGAATTCGGCATCAAAGCAATTGCAAATCTTCTGGAGACTTGTGGGGATGTACAACATGACAGTGAAAGTCAGGATATTTTCTTCCATAAAATTGTACTAGTTTGAAGCAGGTAGGAACGAGCTTTTATAACAAAGTTGTTGCTATAGAAATTCCGACATTTGCAAAGTGAAGCAACGAAATGACCAACCTATGTTAAGTGCAACTTTAAAGGAGTTACATGGTTTATATCATCACTAACCATACAAACAATTAACATTAGAAAAACAAGGCCAGCAAAAGCTCCACCTTGCTCCACTTAATAAGTTGGCCCATGCGAGATTCATGAAAAGGTGAGGGACGTGGCTAATGTAATAGATATACCAAATAAAGTCGGAATCCACAACATTTCAACTTTACTCGTTTGAAGAAGTTGCATGTGTTGTCCAATAGACTAAATTCCCTTTAAGAAGAGGTCAGCTTAATGTCAATTACATGGACATAAATTTACATCATGCTAAACCTTTGGTTATTTATTGATAAAGAGGTGAGGATGCTCCATGTCGGGCTATTATAATGTACAAAGGACAACGGAAAATTCTCCCAAGAAAAGATGCAACCTTAAGCACAAGGATTTCACAAGCAAGCACCAAAGGTTTCCATTCCTCAAAAGAGAACGCAGCTCTAAGAGGGAGGTAGCACCCTCGAATCAACATGATTTCTATGTTTTTGGTATTAAGTCTTGGTCTCTAGCCTTTAGGTTATTGATTATGTTTCATCTGCCTTGGAGCATAGATAGTTCAATCATGAATCCATTAGATTTTTCTTTTCCGTTAAGCATATGGTGAAAAGCCACAACAGATGTATCTCTAGTATCTTATCATACTATGTCAACATTATAAAGAAGAAATATTGTGAGTATTCTTATATTACGATCAGATTTATAGGTGCAGTTCACTAGAGGGTAAAGTTGCTTACCATCTTTGTATAGTTTATTATTCAATAATTTTTCTTTGTCATACAATTTAGAAATGCAAAAACCCTTTCATGAACTAAATTTTTAAATCATTGCGAGCAAGTTTTTAAGAGTCGATGCACACTACATACACTTCATCCTATTTGTCACTCAATGGGGAATGCCTAAGAGAGATCATCACGATAGATAGTAGAATAGAGAACTTTAAATAAGCTTGCAAATTAGAGGCACTTGAGTAGAAGAATTGAGTATATTTGATCTTGTGAGAAAAAAGTTTGAAATTTCAGAGCCATTGTAGTTGTAATGAGAACTCCATACATTACATTTACCAACGAGACCTACAAATACTTAGTTCTTGCCACAAAGCACTGCTCTCTCAGATGACTTGTTCAACCATTTTGTGCTTATCACCTTTCCACTGATGTTATCTCTTCATTGTCACATTCTGTTGTTTCTCTACTAACTTAATCTTTCTATCAGAAAATTTTATCTTTATGCTGGCGATTGACATGACTTTTTGCACCATTAATGCATGCTATATTGCAATCAAAAAAGCAAAAGGAGATGATCATTTGTGATATCGGTGATGGTGTCCACATTAATTAATTATACTGCTTTGGTGGAACATACTGGACACTGTTGTCTTCGCAGACAGCCTGCACAAGGAAGACAATGCATTTAAAACAGGCTCTGTTTTAAGAACCAAAATTTTAGAGTACAGATGAAACGTTTAACCAGAGAATTCTCAAAAATACCATGAAAGAGGTATAGATAACAAATATTTTATACATAAACAACCACAAAGTAAATACAATTACAAAGGACAATCAACTGAAACGTGTACACTACAATCCTATATAATATATTATACATAAACAACAGCAAAACAAGATTTACTACAAGTTGACAACAAAGTAAATACCATTATAAAGGACAATCAATTGAAATGTGGACACTACATGGTATATGACAAACATCTTAAACAAGTACAAATCAGGATTCAATATAAGTTGACGACAAAGTAAATACCATTACAAAGGGTAACCAATTGAAACGTGTAAACACTATAATCCTATATGACAAAAATCTTATACATAAACAACCACAAATCAGGATTTACTATTAAGTTGTTGACAAAGTAAATAACATTACCGAGGACAATCAATTGAAATGTATACAACGTGGACAATCTTTATTGGAGTTATCAAGGGAATTTTCATCAATTGTTTTAAAGAATGTTATTCAAATGGTAAATGCAATGAGGACAATACCTAAGGATGAAGCTATATGCCATGCGCAGCGCAAGAGGCTGGTAAAAGTTTGATTTTGAAATTACCAACAGATGAGATTGTAACATCATTGTTGTTGTTGTCAAAGCTCACAATAGGATAAGTAGTTACACCCCAAGATCAGGTGAATCTTCTCTTAGTGTGCAGGCTCTGGTCCCCATTACATTGTTTGTGCAATATCATTTTCCAACACATTGTCTGCTGAAGCAAATAGATGCATATCTCTTCATGATAAGGGTTTTCTAACCCTGCTTTGCCATAGGCAAGGACAGGAGTTTACCAAAAAGTCTACACTACCTTGCTCCACAAATTCTAAGCAAGCTTGGCCAATACCAACTGGTATGGATGCTATTGCTTATCAACTTATAGAATTAGTATCCATTATTATTATTAGTTTCCACCTTGATTCAGGTGAATCTTCTCTTAGTGTGCAGGCTCTGGTCCCCATTACATTGTTTGTGCAATATCATTTTCCAACACATTGTCTGCTGAAGCAAATAGATGCATATCTCTTCATGATAAGGGTTTTCTAACCCTGCTTTGCCATAGTCAAGGACAGGAGTTTACCAACAAGTCTACACTACCTTGCTCAGAAATTAAGAATCAAATGAAAGGAGGGTCCAGCTTAGAAAGTGTCAGACATGCTTCACGTGTAGTCAAAAAAAAATTGGCCACTTTGGCAGGGAAAGATCCTTTTTTATTCAACATTATTTTATGTGAGGTAGGAGAGTGTGCTACTGTATGTGAGATAGCAATAAATTTTATTTAAGGCATGCTTGTGAAAAGACAAGCTTTTGCCAAACCGGAGAACACAAATGCCTATGTATTGAGCAGACAAAATAATTGTCACTAAGTTCAGCCACTCTTTGTCATTATCATCTGTTGTGTCTTGATAAAGCAAGGCAGTTTACTTTATGTGTCTGGCAGCTAGATTCTTGCAATTATCTTTTATGATATTTAATCCCAGCACTATTGACGTCATGCCAAGCTCATAAATCTGAACTGACAGACGACATGAAGGTTATGGATGACTATGCCGCTGAACATGACAAAATGAAAACAATGGAAACAGATCCTTGCATTTTCCAAAACTTTTGCTGGGTGCAAAAGGAAATGTTAACTTTGGGTGTTGCAGATGAAATGATTTATCAAAGGTATATGGAGAGCTTGTAAAACAATTTATCAAAGGAATATATGGAGAGCTTGTAAAATGATTTATCAAAGGAATATATGGAGAGCCTGTAGTAGCATTTAGTCTGCAACAAGTTATATGTTTCAACATCTGGTAGAAAAAGTGCAATTAGAAGCTTCATATTTCTGGTTCAAAGCATTGACACTGTTGCTCAAGGCCGAAAATAAAACATGCGTTGTCTTGTTTTTGTTACATGGTTTAAGAAACTTGGATAAGTTCCAGGTGATAAGAGAAGCTGAAAGGCAGGATAGAAACATCATTAAAAACCAGTCACCTACTTCTCATGATTTTGATTTTTCAGTTAAATTTGTTAAAATGAAGCTTGAGATTCTTAATCTAGACATGACCAACACGCCATCTGCCATTAATCTAGATAAAATATTTGAATCTCAGATGTGTCTTCGGGATCTCAGACGAAAACTAAAATAAAAATGCTGCAGATTTGTTGGGATTGTGGAGTAGATATTTACATATCATGAAAACTAGAACGATTCAAGGAGAAACATATTTTAAGATGGAGGAAGGTTTCTGTAGCTACTTATGATCACAGGACAAACATAAGTTTAAATCAAATCAGTAATCAGTCATGAAACAATGATTCAGGATCTAGCTCAGTATTTACAGCAGTTGGATGATACAATCTGGAAAGAACTTGTAATGTTCTCCAAAGACATTGGAGAGATAAACACATTCTCAATGGTAATGGCATGTATGTTTGATTTTAGGCATCAACAAAGAGTCATCCTAAGGCTATCTAAGTTGGCAGTATCTGGAGTAATGGTGAATCCACAAGAGCGACACCCAGGATTGAGAAGGCATCATTGGCATAAACTGGGCAGTGAATTGTTGGTCATCATGGCTTGAGGACAAGCAAACTCTGAGAGGGGAGGATTGCCATGTCCCCAAATAAGTTTCAGCTGGACGTGTTTGAAAGCAGGAAAAAAAGTGTTTTTAAAACTATTTATTAAATAATAATATTAAATACAAGCTGATATCAGAGGTGCAGAAGCAGACCTGGAAGTGGTAATTTGACCTTCCTTTGCTGTATGTCCATTCAACATTAGCAAAGCAAGAGTGCATGCAAGGGGGCTCTAAGGATTCAGAGGCAGAGGTAGCTGGTCATTGCAGTGGCATCATTTCAAAACAAACTATTGGGAAAGGTGATCTGTATAAACTGGATTCTCATTTCCAGTAATCAGATAATAGGATATATAATGGAGCACATCCTGTTTGACGGGACTTTGCCCTCCAAAGCTGTAAGGACCTATCAGTAGCATTGGAAGTCTTTTATCATTTTAGATATTTTTTGGTTTTATGTCATTGTAACATTGTTACATGATGTAATCACTGATCATTGAAACCATTAAATTCTGGATGGAATAGAAGTAAAACTGTTCAAGAGCATATATAGTTTTGATTGTCTGGCAATCTCAAATCCGAGTACACAGTTGAGAACATTTTCTTTTCTCTGTCAAATGTTGTTGACAATGATACTACTGCCACTCCACAGTCCAAACAGTTTAGCACAAGGAATCCCAAGCTGTCCCAGCAAGGTCTATCCTGGTTACACAATACAGATAACAGATCACAAGCATAGGTTTAATTATGAGTCAATCCAAAATGCCACGAGGACTAACTCTATTCCAACTTACCAATGTGCATGTTAAAGCTGCAAGTGATAGGTCTTCAATTATCCCACACATGACCATTACAGAAACTTTTGCAAGGAAGATACGGATTTCTGCCTTCCACAGAATTCAACAATCACAAAGAAATCAACAATCTGATTGAACTCACATTGAAGTATCAATATACAAATCTTTAAGGTTCAGGTTTCAGGTCCTCCCAAAACCTGTTTTTGTATAGGGTTTCAGGTCCCTTCAAAACTTGTTTTCCCTTAATCAAAAACAATCTGATTGACCTCACATTGAAGTATCAATATACAAATCTTCTAAGGTGTTGAAGAAGGTTCTCTGCCAAAAGCAACTCTTGTACAAAACCCTCATGTCATCTAGTTTTACAACACGTATCAAAACAATGTTGACACTGAGGAAGCTCTCTATTCACATTCTTGGAACATCCTATAATGCTCAGGGATCAAGACTGTCTATAGCTTTTATTTAACAGCCTCAATAAGGCTAGGCACCTCTGTCAGCATTTCAAGGTAACACTTCTGCATAGAAAAGCCATGCTTTCAATCATGACAACTGTTAACATCATGTTTCATTCATACCTTTGTCAACCTAGAGAATGGCATAGAAACAAGAGTAGTTTGACATGCACATCTACATCCCTTGTAACTCTTCACAAGATTAAGTTATCCACCGAGACACTGCCATCACCAAATACAAAATCCAGAACAAGAAAAGCTGGTTTTCAAAATAAGATCCCTTAAAAGCATTTTTTTTGCAGAAACTGAAAATGACCTAAGCTTACGAAAAGTGCATGTATGTTTTCTCTTGCGTTGACTGTAAGTCAGAAGGAAATACTTGACAATCATGAATAGTACAGAACTTTAAAAACTAACCCAACCACAGAAAAGGAAATTCATATTTGTGATATCCAAGAATGAAAAGCAATTAAGTAATGCTTGGTCAAGAAAAGATTAGTATACAAAACTCACAAGCATCAAAACAGTATGCCGATGAGACAATTTGCACCTCAGTTTCAGATACTATTGCAACATGTGTGGTATCAAAATAAATAAGCTCATCTATCCGAGCATCAGGCCTAGAAGCATCAACCACTGCCAATAATATGATTCCTTGACCATTATCCAAATTCAAAAACAACTCTGATGCACAGAAACCCCTCCAGAATTATCATCACTTCAAAATTGAATAGATGTGCACAATGGGAGCCAATGCTGGATTAACAGTTCACTGAAATATGTAACATTTTAAAATTAAAAAACCTTAGAGAAAACAAGCATTTACACATGACCACGAATATTGCCTTTTGAAATGCCTTGTGAAATTCCAAATTAGAGTATCACAGAGGCCTAGATAAGAGGGATTGACTACTGTAGATTGTATTGAATCTTGACACCCTATCCCTCTATGACATTTGAGTTACTCGGTAAGGATCATCTGGTTCCTCGGTTTCCCTAAATGGTACATCATTTTGACTAAAAGCTTTAGGACATCAATCTCTCTAGTATAAACAACTAAACCACAGTTGCACAGTAGTCTGTGATCCATTCCAAGTATTTTAACAAGTTCTATGGCATACCATTAAGACTTATTCAAAAAACCAGTAGTTCAAGCACAAAGAGATAGAACTAAGTGAGCCTAAGGATAGAACCACAATTAACTAAGATAGCAATACTAAAATATTCCATGACTTCAGAGTAAAACTCATCATTTGGTTATGCTGTTAAGAATTATTGGGATAACTCGCTTTGAATTAAAGGAAAAAACCTACCCTAGTTCAAATTTGCAACTTGTGATAATATCAGAGTAGTGCAGCAGATTAAATTGAGATATAAATCATAATAAAAAGTAATTTCCAAGAAAGTTAGAAGTTGCAAAGACCAAAGTCGTTTCCTATTGAGATTCATCTTGAACACCCCCTCAATGATCATCTCAATTTTTAATTTCTTGACGACAAGCAATCTTGAGCAGGGCAGACTGTAATGTCCCTAAAACTTGAACAAGATTAACCAACACCCCTCATACATCTCCCATAGAATCTTAAGGAGAACAAAAGCAATTAAATTTGGTGCCAAATAAGACAAGCCACATCATCCATAATAAAGACAAAAGGCATTTAAAGACAGAAGACACAAGCCATTGACTCCTACTTGCTTTAATTCCCAAAAAAGCTCGAAAATTTCAACTGATTTAGACTATCTCCCTTTGCAACTCTTCCTATAAAATTCTTAAGAAAATTGTTGCCAACCACCTCAAAGCCATCCTAGAAAAGCTGATATCTAAGGAGCACGACGGATTCATCCCTACTAAGCAAACTCATGATAGCATCACTGTCATCACTGAAGCCTTTCATTCAAGTAAACAGCTAAAAACAGGTAATTGCCATAAAAATTAATACAGCTAGAGCCTTTGATAAAGTTCACTCGAGGTGCTCCAAAAACTTGCTTTTTGCCATGTTTTATTTCAACAAATTAAACCTTGCATTTCCTCTTTGTCAATTGCCCCTATTGTTAATAGTTCTCCACCCTACTCCTTCAAGTCTTCAAGAGGGTTGAGGCAAGACTTCCTTTTTCTCCTTACCTCTACATCACCGGTTTGCAGTTTGCAAAGACTCTTGGCAGATACCTCTGAGCTAAAAAAAAAATAGAAGCAGACCACTGGTATGCAGATTGCATATGGTATAAAAGCTCCTACTCACTCTCAATTTGTTGATGATTTAATTACCTAGACTTAATATCACTATGATCATCTTCTACACAATTAATGCTCTACCTGAAATGGTAATTGATTATTTACAAAGGAGAGGAATACTCCTTAAATAGAGAATTACAAGGAGATCTTTCCATAATGGAAAGAATCAAGAACTGAAACAAAGAAAGGAAACATACTAAAAAGAAACTAAACGACTTAAATGGCCATTATAGCTAAATATAAAAATATCACGTTATACTACCCAGTGGGACACTGGTTTTTCCTTGAATCTTGGATCTGCAAAGGGATCACATCATGACATTTTCAAATATTTGGGCGTTACCATAGAGATCACACCAATGCTTGAGACTACTGGTGCTAGGTGATTGGAAAGATTCTTAAGGATAACAGAATTTTCCAACTCCTGGTTATCTCTTGCTTGTAGAATGTTTTTGCTTGTGTTGATCATCATTTTGGATGATATGGGGTTTTGTTCCAATGAAAAAGCAGGGCAGAACATCACCACCTTCTACCTCATGACACTATTTGTTTTTAGTTCACTTTGTATATGTGAGGGGATTTGCTGAAATCAAGCATTAGAGGCCCATATACACAAAGAACGCTACTAATTTCTAGCTTGGGGCACTTAAGTATTAACAATTACTTCGTTTTCACCAGGAGCATCTGAAGGAGTTTTGTTCAAATCAGTTGGACACAAAGCTTTCAAATACAGAGAGAAGAGAATATCCTCCGTTTTGTAAGAAAACTGTTGTGGGACAAAAAGCTCTCTAAGAAGGGAGGCATGATTCATATTAGATCCAAGAGAAGAGTTCATCCACAAAAGAAAAAAAGAAGCAAGTTTCAGGACCTCAAACTATACTTTTTGGTGGCATTAAAAGTTGAAAATTTTAAAAATCATGTTCATCTCCAAAAGTTATGCAATTTCAAAAAAGCACCACCTTGTTTTGAATATGCATGCAAAAGCTATGATTCCAAAAGATGAAAGGTAAAAACTATCACAGGGAGATGGCTTTATAATTACTAAGTACCAACTTTGAAACTGTCGTGGTGTTTTCCCCTGCTGAAAAGAGGTGGTTTCGTCCAAATGGAAAAAAACAATGAGAATTTGAAGTATTTTCACAACCCTATCTTTTCAGTTTCTTATAAAATGCTTTTTATACAACTGAAAAATCTTCTGACACTATAAAAGGTAATTGGTAAACTAAACCAACAGGGAGAAAGAGAATTGAACTGTTGTATCTCTTAGAACTAACAGTTGCAGTGATAGGCTTGACATAGATCGTATCACTCTGTTTACACATCTACTTAACCAATACTGGCAGAGAGCAATTGCCTCTATGGTCACACAGGGTTTTCCCATAATAAATTTATGTTATGTTGTATCTATACATTTCAGCTTTTCATGTCTTTCTATAAACAGAGAGCATTCAAAATGACTTACCAAGTCAAGTGGATTTTACACTTTGCCAATTTATGTTTATAGGAAGACATCTGTTAAATGATTTGTTAATCATGTCAAAGTGAATATTCCACCATGTAATTTCTGTACTTTATCCCTGATTGGCTTCACACAACAAAAGGTTAAAGTGATTGAAAGAATTAAATATATTTTGTTTAAATAATTGTGAATATAAAAAATGCTGCCACTTTCTTGCTGATCCTCTTTCAGTTTCTATCCTTATTTGTCTGATTGCTCTAACATTTTTAATGAGATAAAAAACAATGAGTTTTCATGGGTTTTCAGGGATGGGAAACATTATGGGCACAAGGATTGAACATCATTCGCAGTCCCAAAAAATTTAAAACTTCAGGACATCTCCCCAGGTGGGGGGCAATCCCATGGAAGTTTCCTTGTTTTGGAACCCAGTGGGAAGAGCAGATAATCCCTGATGTCTTTGTGATGTCCCTTTTTGTGAACAGATTACATATTGTAAAGGCTGGTCTTCTGCGAAAAAATGGAAATGTAGAAAAACATCTGTTATTGGAAGTTTTGTGTATAGCGAACACCAACCTCGTAAACCATCAGAGAAAAATAAGACAAAGTGACTCATTTAGCCTCAAACACTCATAGTCTGCTTGCAACTCTGATACTGGTACTGCTCAGTTCAGTGGTTTTCTAATTCACTTAGCTCCTTCCTAGCATCACTCATAGTCTGCTTGCTTTGCTCGAGGAAAAGCAGCCTGTCCTTGCTCATAGCAGCTTGTATTGCCCTGAATTATTCAAGGCAGGAAAAACAGCCATGCCATTGACCTTACATATTTTAACATGAGGTTTTTTTGTCCTTCAATTTGGCTGTGGGTGACCCAGTTTTGTCAACTTGTACCTAAACACTTTCCACTTGTAAAGATATGCTCTTTGTAATTGATAGATAGGAAATGAATATTGTATTTTATTTAAAAGAAAGAAATCTGATTCAATGTAAACTACATTTTTTGTATCTTGTAATTTAATTTTGTAGAGCTTGTAAATTTTATATTATTATTAATTAAAATAAAGTATTTAAGGGTTAAATTGGAAAAGTATAATATATCACATTATGTGTTAAATGGGGTTGGAACCTCAAATGAACTTTGGTGATTGCAAGATCCAATGTCTAGCGTATGAGGTTTTAATTTTAAATATAAATATACATATATATAGCCACCCCCAAAATTTAGGAAATGTTTGCACTTTGCACAACCCCCACCAAATCCTCAAATTTTAAAATATTTTTTTACTGGCCTTAAAGCCTCAAATTTTAAATTTTTTTTACTGCCCTTAAAGCCTCATCCCCACTTCCAAGAAACTCAGAAACACAGTATAAAACAAATTCCTGATACCCTTAGTGTGCTACTATAATGAATACAAGCAAATTATCAAAAGCAAGTGCAGAAAAAATAAATAAAGCCAACCTGCATCTCCTCTGATAACACCTCTGCTACAGACAATGTATAGCATCCAGGAACAAATCTACCTGAAATGCAGAACATTAATTACTTGTAATTAATGAAGTTTTTCAGGATTGGAAGGAAACAAAGTATAGTTAATATCAAACCCAATTTCCATGGATATAATCACACATTAAAACCTCCCTTATCACAAGAGCAACTAAAGCCAATAGATCCTGGGGAACTAGATAATAGATTTAAATAAAAAAGATGCCATATAAATCACTCATTTCAAGAAGATGTCTCATGTAGAAGGTAATTAGAGAATCACAAATAAAAACATTAGGACTAACAGAACATATTAAAAAACATTACACTTGAAAGAATGCTAGAGTGACAAGCACAATGGCGCTACTTGACTGGAACCTAGGTCCAAATTGATAACATGGTGATTTTGAGGTATGAGAAGGTTCCATCATTGTGTTTATAAAACATATCATCCAAATCAGGTTATGAGCATGATCATTTAATATTACCAGTGCTAAATCTTAAAAATTCAATGCTTTTAGAACCATGTTTAGTTTATGACTGCTTGGAATGTGGATGTTTGATTATAATGAATTTTATAAACAGGAGTTCTTAATTCAATCCAAGTGATTATCTTATTTCAAAAACCTGCATACTCATGATGATAAATTTTAGTTTTAACCAGTTGTTGCATCCTGAGACCTCTAAGGAGAATGCTTGTAGCACTCAATCTCAAAAATGTAAAAAAAAAGGAATTGTCAAGAGCAAATGGACCAAGGATAATGCATATTGATTATCAAATATGTTTTCAATTTAAGTTTTAACCAAATCTTGCATCCTGAGACCTGAAACCTCTAAGGGTAATGCTGGTAGTACTCAATCTCAAAAATGTAAAAATAAAGGAATTGTCAAGAGCAAATGAACTAAGGATAATGCATAATGAATATCAAATATGTTTTCAATTTAAGTTTTAACCAGTTCTTGCATCCTGAGACCTCTAAGGGTAATACGTGCAGTACTCAATCTCAAAAATGTAAAAATAGAGGAATTGTCAAGAGCAAATGGACTAAGGATAATGCATATTGATTATCAAATATGTTTTCAATTTAAGTTTTAACCAATTCTTCCATTCTGAGACCTTTGAGGGTAATAGAGCAAATGGACTAAGGATAATCCATATTGATTATCAAATATGTTTTCAATTTTAGTTTTAACCAATTCTTGCATCCTGAGACCTCTAAGGGTAATGCTTGTAGTAGTAAATCACAAAAATGTAAAAATAAAGGAATTGTCAAAAGCAAATAAACTAAGGATAAGCATATATAGATTTGAAATCTACATCCAGGCAATCTCTTACATAATACACATGAAATCATTGTATAAATGGAGTGAATAAAAAAATTATATTTCTCGATGAAATTTTCAAATAAACCTTTACACAGAAATACACCTTTACAAAAATCAGTTCCTTAGATTAACAAGTGAGAACAAAAAAATCAATCACCAGATTTAAAGAAATATTTCAGATCTCCAAAAGAGAAGAGAAGAAAGAGATTGCTTTCTGCCAACTATATGTCTGATTTTACCACTACGATATTCAGAAACCCAATTTGTAATTTCATTATCATTGTCAAACTGGGACATAGGGAATATAGATGAGAGTCTGTGGTTTGTAAATTAATAAAACTTAATCTATTCATTTTCACATGGATCGCAGTACATCATACTGCCCTAAAACTGACTTATCTGTTTCTTCACATAAAAAGATCTTATGTTTAAAGGTTATTTTTGCTAAATTCTAATAGCCAGAGTAATAGTTAAAGTTCAACTATCACTGATTAAACTGTAAAATAAAGACATCATCACGAATAATAAAGCAAAACTGAGTACAAAGGAACACAATAATACTTTTAGAAAATACAAAGATGTCAATTGATAAAAAAAATAGATATCAAAAACGTTTTAAAACATTAATAACTTAAAGACAAGTTGTGCAAAACTATTAGAAAGCTTTGCTGAGTTCAACACTTACTTATCCTCAACCACCGAGCTGCCCAGCTTCTCGTGGGATCCATACATGAAATGATTCTGCACAACATATGTGGAATGTTATTTCCTAGCATATTAATAAATGTTACCTCAATCCAGACTAAAAGCCATTAAAAAAATAATTTCAAGCATCCATCATGTACAAATTACTTTATAACTCATTCTCAAATAGAAAATGTCTGTAGAACTATATGAAAGAAGACACATTAGAATACAAATTTTACTTGATCCAAACAAACCTCAAACTAAACATCCATTTAAAAATAACCTAAAGTGCTAACTAGACCTCAACAAGAAAAGGTGGTTGCTTTCCTCCTCTATTTTCTACTACCTTAATCTTTTTAATGACTTCCTTCCCTGCTCACGTCATCAAAAAGCAGTTTGCTGGTGTTGAAATGTTTCCCTGAAAATCAATGATGTGATTGAGGAGTAATTATGCCGAGAGACATCTACAATGACATCAAAATGCCCGTAAACAAAAATCCATTTTTGAAATAATTTGACATGCAAATAACGGGTAAATGCATGAAATATGCCATATTTCAGCTTTTGTGGAGGTATTATTTTATTACTCCAAATAAAATAGAACCCTCGCCACTTGTCTCCAGCTAGATTCAGCTTTTTGCATGCAGGACTTTAAAGGATTTGTATTCTTGGTATTTAGTATTTTAGAAGAACATTTATTTTACATATGATTCTCTTCTATTATAAGATATCTCTCGGCATATTTTACATATATTTTTTAAATATAGGTATACTAGTTTATACTTTATTACATTCAGCATGTATTGGTGACTTTATGCAAGGAGTGTGAGAGCTACTCCATAAACAATTTTTATAATATCTACCCTCCAAACTGAAGCAATTTGAGGCATTTCCCTCTTAGCCAAAGATTCCTTTTAAATGCATTTGCTCAAATTTATGTCAAGGAAGGAAATTCTGATTAGTTCTAAAGTTGGTTTCTTCATATTATTTTGGGTTTCAGCTCTCTAAGAGCATACCCAATATGAAAAAAATGGAAACAACACTTGCACTGATATCCCAATGGAATACAAAGAGCAATAAAATCAAAGTGAATGTTCTTGCAATAGAAATTGTACCTCAAATATGCTTTTTTAGTCGTTTAACTTCTTTACTTTTCATTCACTATTATATATTATGTTTTATATTTGCAAATATTGTATTGAGTCTATATATTGAGCAGAATTGGAGTACATACTATTTATCCGCTCTATTCAAAGAAACCAGTTGACAGCATAAAAAGTGGAGGATTTGGTCTATGTGCACTCCAACTTGCATCTCCTTTCACATAATGCTAAGAAAGCTAGCTGGTTACAGAGGAGGGGCAACAAGGAATTGGCTGTAACCCCTGAGCATGCTGACTAGACACTTTTATTGCACAGCTTGCCTTAAGTCTCTTTAGATGAAGCAAAATCTAAACATGAGATGGCTAGTGGGAGTGGCTCTGCCACTAGCTGTGGTTCAAAATTCAAATAAACGAAATGTTCACCTTGATGCTCTCAATGAAGAAAGATATGAAGATTATTGATTGTAATTTTGTACTGACATTTGGCATTAAATCAATGAATAACAAGTATTCTGTTTTTTTTTTCAAATTATAAGTATTTTTATACATTTTTTCAGATAATACATCTATTAAAAAAAATATGTGCGTACAGCCATATCCAAACAGGTAACTTTGACTCAAATAATAGCTGAAGAATAAATTACCACCTATGACAATAATTTATATAAACAATAATAAGACTACAAATATTACAAGGCAAGTCAATGTCAAAGTGAAGATCTCCACCTACCTATAAATGTTTCTAGGGTCAATTCTTTTAGGATATAATCGATCACTTATGATATTAATATATTATAGATCAATCGCTCTGGCAGTTTTTCCCTTTCTCTGATACTGAATAGCAGTTTGGCAAAGTGATTTTTATAAGGACCGGGTTAGTGAAGAGAGCATTTCAAGCCCCTATGTTGTTTAGGTGCTTCCATTCACAAAAATATTGTTTCATAACTGATTACCATCAGCACAAGCCACCAAAATTATTTGCAACCTCCCCATAATAACAAAAATTAAATATTACCAGGCATACACAAAACATCTGAATGATAGATAGAAAAAACCAATTAAAAGTCAAGTTCAATCATGCATCATGCCAAGCCCCTGCTTAGTGTAACAATCATTTAAATTGTAAAGAAATTAAAACACATTCTACATTCCAAAGGATGCAAGGTATCAACACCACAATGCCTTATTCTGCCTATGACCATCTGAAAAAATACAATACTTGACACCCACCCAATAATTAGCAAGCGGATACAGGAAATCAATGTCAAGTGCCTTCTTCCAGGAAACATCTGAAATGATGTACATCATGGCAAAATAAGAAAAGTGTGAACAGGCTTTACACTCAACTACGTAACAGGAATTGTCGTAAACTAAGCATAAAGTCAGTGTTTCCATTGTCAAGTCGCATGGTGATACAAACTTATAAACCATACAGTAACCTTACCCTGAGAAATTGGATGTTGTGCAGTCCACTACTCGGTCATGATCTTGGTCCATACTGAAGAAAGGGCAATTTTCACAACCAGTTTCCCTGAACTATTCAATCAGTTAGAAAACAAAGAGTAAGGAATGATAGGTTGTACATCATGTACTGGACATAGTCCAATTAAAAACTGGTGAATTACATTGTTGTTCTGTCATACGTTTAACCCAATCGCATAAAATTCAAAGAAATGTATCATAGGATTAAAAACTCCCAGAAAGCTATTTTCCACATTGACAACAACAATCCAGCATAATAATGCTGATATGACACAAATAAAATGCAAAAATAAACTTTAAATTCTTTCTTTGCAAAAACACGAGAAGAAACAGCACAATGTTGTATCACCTGATCATAGGTCTTGATCAAACGGCAGCGAAGGCAAGCCCTGAGCTCACGGCCAAAGCTCGTTGGAACTTGTGCAGCACTCCCCATTGATCTACAGTTCCACTGATAAGGGATGAAGTTTCAAACAAAAAATGCAATTCAGTGTACCCCTGCAATAGATAGATTTTACATAAGTGTAAATAAGCAATAAAGGAATATATTCAAAGAAATCAATAAACAAGGCAAACAATGAAGAAATGCTGCTATTCTATCAGACAGATTTATCTACGAGAAACTATGACCTTCTATTCTATCAGACACATTTATCTACTAATCATTTTTTTGTGGACTCTTATAGGATGATATTAAAACACAAATGGATTGACTTATATCCTTAACTTTATTTGGTCCTTTGTGGCAGCTTACATGTTGATATTACAGAATATTAAACTCCCTGTTTATTTTCTATTGATGTTGAAAAAATCAGTTCCAATTAATGCCATCATTTACAAAGCTACAATTGCATCCATTTCTAACCAGTGGTATCACTAAAACTAAGGTACCAGACCACTGAAATTCTATGCAACTTTTATTTTCTTAATATTTATTGGATTTAAGTGTAATGCAATGATTAGTGTACCAAAAATAGTTTGAAGTTTCATCTCAGGTGGCTTGTGTATATACAAATATACCATATCCTGGGGATGTATCCCTGGGGTTTTTGGGGAATTTCTCTGAACAGGAACGTCCCAGATGCAAAGTGAGAGGAACGAAGCACCTCCCTGCCATCTCCAATGCCCAGTCCCCCATGAGAACTGTCCACAGGACACCCCTAAAAAGTGGGGATGTTCCCCTTTTGTGGGACATCTTGCCATGCCCAGGATGACTAGAGGAACATCATGACATCCCTTGAAGAGATACTTTCACATAAAAAAGAAAAAAACCGAAAAAAAAAAAAGGTGAAGACCCTATCCCTAAACCTAGGAGAATAGAGGTGGGAAGGCCCAACATTAAAAGCTAAAAAAAATTGGAGCCTGTGATCTCTTGCTATAAGAAAAATAAAAGAGATGGAATAGAGAAGAAGAGGAAAACAGAAGCAGAAAGAGGAAAAGAAAAGGAAAGAGGATGAGGAAGATAAAATAAAGCAGATCAGCACCAACTATATTCCCATTTCCCAATTCCCATTGATTTTCAAATTAGCACCTCAAAATTCAAGCTAAATGAAAACCATAGATGGACTTTTTTAAATTTCTATAAATACTAGCACTTGTACCTAAAGGAGGTGCAATGGTTACACCGATTGTAATTTATGAAAAGGTCTATATTTGCTACAGGGCCAAGCTTATATTGCAGGTCCAATAAAATTACAACAAACACTTTCCACTAGCAGAAAATTGAGTGTATTAATGTTAGAAATAACAGTAATCCGAGGCTTTGGAGTGGAGAAAGCTAGAGAGATCTTACTAACCATGGTTCTAACTCAAGCATATGGTGAAAGTTTGATGAAGAAACTTCATCAAGTTGTCATTGCCCATCAAATAGTTGGTTTAAGTCAAGCTTAATTTTTGCCTGCTTTTATTCTTTGCAGTCACCAATTTGTATGCAGAACAAGGCTCATGTACCTAACCAGGGTTTTAAAACGATGTTGTATATAGGATGCCTCCCTATCCTTGCCACTATAAAACGCAACACCTTTTGAATGGCTCCTTAATCGGTAATGTAATTGTCAATAATCTCCTCCCAATTGTTATTCTTTAGACATCAGCTTCCCAAAAGAGGGAAAAAGGTTTGTAACTACAACACCTGCAGTAGCAACATATGCCTACAGTGTAGGAAAACAATACCCCATATGAAGAACTAAAACATTACATTTCCTCATCAAAATGTAAAAATAATAACAGGATAGAAAAGGCATTCTGTTACCAGTTTTTATAGAACATATTTAGGACTTGCATAAAGACAAAGACACTGGGCATATAGAAGCCCATAAGAAACTACAGACAAGTCCTCAACAAATAAAACGACACAATTTTGAGCAGAACCTTGGAATATCACTTGCAATTCTCTGTTCTGGTTAGTTTTCCAACTATCCACATGAGATATATTGTAATATGTAATATTCTGAAAGTAACTCACAGCGATAAGAAAAAGTTTAATAGAAGACAATTAAAACATAATCATTTGGGATTTTATAAACTATTAAAAATACTCAAGGATACAATAATTAAAATGGGTGCTTCAAATTAAAGTGCGGAGTGCAAAATAAAACCAAGAATAAAAAGTGCTTAACAATTGAAAAATTATATCAGCCCCTGGCACATTGGGCATTACATGGCACTATTGAACAATAACACCTTCAAAATTATATGCATTTTGGCTACATTCTTATATGTTGGTTGGTAATGATATCCATGAATCATAGCAATAATAATGGTTGGCTTGTATTCTCCCTCTCACCTCACTCAGAAGGAGAGGCTGGGGATGATGGGGATTCTCCTCATAAGTCCCACCCATTATTATCAGATGGTATTGATCTTTACTGTCTTGTCATTCACAAGTACTATACTTATTATATAGATCAAGACATACTCACAATCTACATGACAGTCCACTTGTAAATTGACTCATAATGGCCATTTCAGATTATTTTCAAATACCTAAATTCTAGTGACGAGCAATACTATTCAAATATCTATACTGTTATTTATTCATCAATCTGGGTTTGAAATATATTAATCTTCTGCTTCCTGCCAAAGCTCATCTTTTAGTCTTAACAATTTGGAATTTCATATATGGATTCGTATATGAGAATAGCGATAGATAAAACCATGCCTTAACAGATAACAATAGAATTGTTTTAGGATGAAATAAAACCCAATGAAAATAAATTAATAATCATACTGCATACAGATTCCCCCGAAGAAATTACTAAACTGAACCCTACCAAAGCAGAAATTTTACAAAAATGAGTTGAACCAGATAACCCAGCTACGCACAGACGCCCCTTCCCCGCCCCACCAAAAAACGATCACTGAAACCATGGCAATTGCCTTACCTCCAGATTCTGCACAATTTGTGTTATGCTGTTGAGAAAAAAAAAAATGGGCAGAATTTGCAGAAAAGAATTAAGAAACCCTACCAAAGCAGCTGCTAAACTACATGGTGCAATGAACTGCCCGTTTTACCCCTAAACTTACTAAGTATTGGGAATTAAAAAGGGGCTTCATATTCGCGATAAGGGCCTGAGATGGACATTAATCGATAGGAAAGAGAAGAACATGGATAGAAGAAGAAAACAACAAAACTGAATTAATGACTACACGCTGCTTGAGTAAGAGAGGGTTTTGGGGGTGCAAGGGATGTCAAAAAAATTCTTGCAGTTCATGTCTCCTACTTCAGCTTTCTCCACGTAAATTACAAAAGATTTCCATAATACACACAAAGCCATGCATCCAAGGGCAGTGCCCCTTCCTAAATTTGTCGAATGCTTTCTTAAAATCTGCAGCATCATGCCTGCCAGGGCATCGCCCATACTGGCCGCAGAAATGATTCAAAAAAAATGATCTGGCCGCATAAATAGTTCAAAAAAAAAAAAAAGCTAGAGACTTACCTGAAGATTCTAGACAAATTGTGGCACGCTGTTAATGATGTCGATGATAAAAACTGGGCAGAGTTTGCAGAAAAAGTTTACGAAACCCTACCACGCTAAAAAAGAATTAAAATGATAGGAACCAGAACCAATCTTCTAACGGTTGCTGCTTCAATACATTCGCATAATCAAAATATGCATCCGAAAATATCGAGGTTTTAGGATTAGGATTCCTCAAATCCGATTTGAAAAGTTAATAATATATAAGATAATGTAAGCGAGTACATTTTTCTATATGCATAGATAGAGGATAAATTAATTCAATAAATTTAAATTAAAAAAATGAGTCGTATTGTTAAAATTAGTGGTGAATTATCATTGACAATTATAGGACATATGTTCTAATTTTCATAAATTAAATATTAAAATATAATAATATTATTTTTTAAATTGGTGTAATTTTTTCATTGCATTTGAATGTGGTGTAGTGTAGTTCAATCAATAAAGTTATCTTCAATTTTTCATTGCATTTGAATGTGGTGTAGTGTAGTTCAATCAATAAAGCTATCTTTAATTTTTCATTAAATGAATTTGAAACTATTGAATATTATATTTCTATATCAATCTTAAAATTAAACTTTTATATCTTTTAGATTTGAACTATTTAATTAAAATATGTAAATTTTGAAACATTATTTTTACCTTCAAATAGAATGTTCCAATAATGCTAAAAAGAAGGGAAAGACAAGGCCACAAACAACTTCATGCCACGTCTATGCATAAATATGCTAAGTGTACTATTCACATAATTAATCACTTGGTAGTGTGTGGTTTCATAGACCACAATTAAATGTTAATTAAAATGAAGGAAAAATATTGCTTTCAATTATTTGTATTAGGTGTTCAATGATTATCTCTCTTTGTATATCTAATTTCCTTGTTTTTTAAGTGAGTTTACAAAAGATTTTTTAATTTTTAAATTCAAATATTGAAATTATTATTATATGTGGAAGATATTATTAAGATATATTTATTGATTGTATTAATTAAAATTTAGTTTTTATTTAATAATATATTTAAATGTTTCATTTTTGTTTATTGTGAAAATTAAATATAATTTGAAAAATCAATATTTTTAAAAGTTTTTTTTTTGTCAATGTCTAAAAACTGAAACATTTTACAATGATCATTTCGAAAGAAAACATTTATTAAGATTCTATATTACAAAATTATGCATTCTTATTCTATAGATTGTTATTCCTATCTTATATATTTCTCTAAACATCCATTGAAAGACAAGTAAATAACCAAATCGTTTAAGGGTGATTGTCTAATTCCAGGTTGTACAAAAACACGGTCTATTTGGACATGCAACAACAGTATTTATCTTTCACATCAGGGTATAAAATATCCAAAAGAAATATAGAAATCAGTGGCACAAAAGAATGAGATGAAACAAATGATCATCCAAATCTGAAATATAGAGGGCAATCAATCTAAGAAATTGTTGCTCCAAAATACGATCATATAGTTATTGGCAATTGACACTCAATTGGTTGGTTTCAATATGTTGTCATTGATGGCAACATGGCAACATGTTTCGGCTTCATATTTTGGTTTAGTAGTGTACTGGTAGACACTTCACCGGCACCGACACCGGCAGGTTGGAAGGAATTCTTTGGTTACCAGCAATACAAACTGACATGGTTTACATTTAGGCTATCCGTATTGGAGGTTGACATCATTTGGGAAGATCCAGCATCAGCAATTGTTTTTTATATTCATGTATTTATGTTATTGAGTCGACATGTATATTAATATTGTAATTATCTTTGTAAGCCGACATAAGGCATGATGAATTGTAAAGGGTATATAGGTCAATTGATTAGATCGTTTTGTATATATGCAAGGATATGAGTATGTAAGGTTATGGAATGTAATGGAGATGCGAAATATATGAGAAAAATCATGTATGTGAGGATATTTATGTAAGAGGGTATTCTGGTAAGGGTTTAGAGTTTTATACTGGAACAGACAGAGCTTAATCGGAACTGTATTCAAGCATAGAAGATGATATCTTTGCAGTTCAATCATTTCTCCGGATTGTAGTCTGGATTTGTATGTAGTCAATGAGGCTTCTTTTGTGATTGAGGAGTGTGCTCTAGGCTGTAAGCCTTCCTGCAAGTGCAGGCCCCTATATTCTGTAATATCTCTTCATTTGGCCATCGGTGTGATATTGTGGGTCACAAATCCCATCGTGGTTTTTCCTCTTTGAGGTTTTCCATGTGTAATTCTCTGTGTCGTGGTATTCATTTGTATGATTGGCTTATTGGTTGCCTTACTTCTTTCAATCTTATATGTATCGGTATACCGATTGGTGAATGCATGTTTTAATAAGGTTAAATTTGATCAATCTAGTAGAACACTGATTCACCCACCCCCACCCCCCCTCTCAGTGTTCTTTGATTCCAGCAATTAGTATCAAAGCCTTGTGCCTCGGAGGAAGTTTAACAACTTGAGGAAGATCCTGAATCCGAAATCCATGGATATGAGTTTGGATAAGCAACTTGAGGTAGCACTTGAAGATTATGATGCTAAAAGGATGAAGAACTTGAAGTTACAAGATGAATTGAATTCTACTCAGGAATTCATTTTTGTCCTACAGGAGAGGTTGTCAACTGTTCAAGCCAAGAGGAAGGAACTTTTGCAGAATAAGGATAATGATGAGAAAGATGCCCTTAATGAGAGATGTCTGAAGCTGAGTCAGGAGAACATGGTTATGAGGAATGAAATGCAAGCTATAACTATGAGGATGTCAAAAGAGATTGAGGACCGGAAGAAAATCTTGTTGTATCTCTGAAAAAAAAAATTGAAGAATGTGGTAGGTTGGTTCATGAAAATGATATGCTGAGAAATGGTTTAATGCAATCCCAGACTAACGAACAAGAACTTGAGAGACAAATGATAATTCTGAGAGATGATCTGGCTATTGCAAGTGAGTATAAAGAAAAATTCAAGATTAGTTCAGCACAAGTTGATGAGTTATTAAAAAGACAAAGGCAGAATGGAGATTCCAATGGACTTGGATTTGAACGAGGACAGAGTTTTGGTACTGCAAATGAAGATCAAAACCATAAGGCAATTTAATGCTTATAAATTTAATGGTAGATGCTTTGTTTATAATAAATTTGGTCACATGGCTAGGCAATGTAGAAATAGAGCAAATCGGAACCCTGATTCTGCTACCGATCAATGTTCTAAATACAATAAGTATGGTCATAAGACAGAAGATTGCATCTAATAAATGTTAAATGTTATGCATGTAGAAAATTTGGACATATGGCTAATCAGTGCAGGTCAAGCAATTATACTGGTTTTAGCAAAGCAATTCAAAAGAACAATGTTACATGTTATGCATGTAATGAGGTTGGACATATTGCTAGGTTCTATAGAAGCAGAAATCTACCGATTGGTAATGAAGGATCAAATGAGAAAGGGAAAGAGAAGGTAAATGAAATCTGGCAAGATCATACCCAGAGATGGGTCAAGAAGTCAGAAGAACAATCAATAGATAGAAATGCACCAGTTACTCAACCGGTAGAGGAGGTTGCTCCTGCACCATTAGGAAGCTCATCTGGTAACTAAGGCTAGGAAAACATCATGAAGATAGTGCATATGCCTCAGGAAGAGGTTCTGAAAGATGTTCTAGACATTGGATATGCTTATCCAGCATGGAGATGTTTAATCAAGATATGGTATCTTCTACTGGAAGTCATTCATATCAATGACAAATTAGGGTTTCTTGGAGGTTAAAAGGATGAATGCACTTCATTTTTTACTACATTGCATTTAGAGCGATTCTGAGCGATTAAGAGGAAGTCTAAGGCGATTCAGTGTGATCGATATCATCTTGAGCGATTTTCACTAGTGATTGAAAGAGTTCTTCAGGGTTTTTCACCGACAGCTATTCACAAGTATTTATCTTTCATCATGGAAGAAGGATCATCATCTGTACCTATGTTTATTGCAAATCCTACTTTTGTTGAGGTCAAGGACCGTCCTAGGCCGATTTTCAAGCGATATTCACATATTGCTACCCTAGACGATTTGGTTGGCGCTTTTTCTCATGTCCTGGAAGAAGTCATATATATTGAAGATGTCAAAGCTTACATTCACTGTCATATATTGGGGATTTGGGAATGAGTGATATTAAGAGATGTACATGAGTGAGTTAATGGGAGATTCTGGAAAGATTAAGCTCGAATACAAGCATATTGAGGATCTAGGGTTTATCGGCATTTTGGATATTCTAGAATTTGAAGATGAGATTGTTAGATATGTTTTAAGCAGAGTACATAGAGAATTTATCTAGTTGGACATACTATATAAGATTTCAAAGGAGGTCATCAGGGCAATCACCAGTTTACCGCAAGTTGGACAACGGTCGGAGAAGAAGGTTTATAATGACCAGGTCAACAAGATCATTGGCACAACATCAGACAAGCAATCAATGAGGATTAGTACTATCAATGGCAGAGATATCAGATTCGAAAGCTTGGTCATTGGTTACAATGTAACACAATCAAATTGAATGAATTGTGTTTCTATCTACTACATTTATGTAGCTCATAAAATGATGAGGGAGAATGAGAAGTTAGATCTATGTAGTTGGATGTTGGATGAATTGTTGATTAACCCAGGAAAGATCAAAGGAGAGAAGAAAGGAACATTTTGGTATGGTAACCTAATTGCATGTTTAATGTTGTTTTTCATCAATGGGATTCCTGGTTTTGGGAAGAGACAATGGGCATTCGATATTCTGATAGGAAGGCAACTCAAACAATCAATTGCTACATTGGGTAGTCAGAGAGATGAAAAAGTATGGGGTTACTTTTAAGGTATTTTAGAAGGCTATGAATTCTAGGGAGAGAGTTCCAAAGTACATTGTTGAGAAGTACTCAACCGAGATATGCTTCATGGTTAAGAAAGATGAAACTTTGATGGAAGTTGTAAAGTCGAAAGACTAGATTGAGGAAATGGGTTATGAAGTACCAAACATTTTTACAGATTCATCAATAGGTGCATCAATTAGCATTTGTGCATAAGCCAAAAGGTTACAAATATACAGGTTATTAATGTTGAGGACAACAATCCTTTGGATCATAATGTACAGGATGAGGACACAGTTCCTAAGAAGGAACCGACAGTTACTGAGACTGCACCAAGTGGTGAAGCCACCGGTGCAAGTGAGGAAGCTATAAAAGTTAAACCATCAGAGGAGGAGAAAGGAGAATCCGATAGTGAGTCCATCATTGTTGTCAATTGACAC
Organism: Cryptomeria japonica; assembly: GCF_030272615.1. Classification (NCBI taxonomy): domain Eukaryota; kingdom Viridiplantae; phylum Streptophyta; class Pinopsida; order Cupressales; family Cupressaceae; genus Cryptomeria; species Cryptomeria japonica. Next base: position 455,310,908 of record NC_081412.1, read on the forward strand.
CTCGTAGGTTGAAAAGAAAAGCATAATCAAGATTAGTTCTACTAAACTCATGATGATGGTTGCACAAAAAATGATGAAGGAAGAATATATGGATAAAGGTGTTATTGATCAATCTATCACTATTTTGCATAAACTTGTCCCGGAGTGCAAATTTGATAAAGATGTGAGCCCATCTGGCAAGCTCAAGGGAATCACATATCACATTTCAAAGGACTTTCAGTCTTTGTAGCAGATATCAAACCGACTGACATTGGAGAGATTTACACAGGCTAAGAGAGCTACATTTGACCAAAAGATTTAGTGAGAGAGGAAGGAGATTAATGATAAGTTGAAATTGATTGATAATGCATTAAGGCAGTGTACTAATATTTATAGAGCATGTTGTAACATAGGTTTACTTACAGTTGAGATAGATAAAGGATTAAGGATATTCAAGAAGAGATTATAGGTATAGTTAATTTTTTTGATGGATCAACTTCTTTAACTACATCTATAGATGGTCAGGTTTTGGTTTTGGAAGCCCAAGTTTTAGCTCTTGAGAGGGAAAAAGATAAAATCATTCGAGGTCTTAGAGGATTGGTGAGTCCCTGGCTAGATTCATTAAGTGTACATAAGAAGGAGTGTATAGATATAGTTGGTAATCCCACACCGGAAAAAGCTAAATGAGAAAGAGTCATATGCCCATATGCTAAATGGACTTGTATCTATTTCTGGCACTTTCAAATCAGGTTGGGATACCTATCTAGAGCTTTTGGAGAAGGCCTAGATATCCATAAATTTTCAAATATATTCAGCTCTGGTAAGGTATTTTGGGACATTCTTTGTACAGTCTTTCATTCTTCGTCCCAGTTTTTGGTATTTTTTTTTGGAGTTTTTGATGGCATTGAGGTCCAAGGGGGAGTATAGGTGAAAAATATTCAAGAGGTATGGATTATTTTGTTCGGATGTATATTTAGCTTAGGGGGAGTAGGCTCAAGATGAAACTAGCAGATGGAAGCCATGATCATTTTTCACATGAGTGTTGCCATCAATGCCAAAGGGGGAGATTGTTGGCAGTTGACACTCAATTGGTTGGTTTCAATATGTTGTCATTGATGGAAACATGGCAACATGTTCTGGATTCATATTTTGGTTTAGTAGTGTACCGATAGACACTTCATCGGCACCGACACCGACATGTTGGAAGGAATTCTTTGGTTACCGACAATACAGGCTGACATGGTTTATACTTAGGTTATCGGTATTGGAGGCTGACATCATTTGGGAATATCCAACAACGGCAATTGTTTTTTGATATTCATGTATTTATGTTATTGAGCCAACATGTATATTCATATTGTAATTATCTTTGTAAGCCGACATAAGGCATGATGAATTGTAAAGGGTATATAGGTCAATTGATTAGATCATTTTGTATATATGCAAGGATATGAATATGTAACGTTATAGAATGTAACGTTATGGAATGTAATGGAGATGTAAAATATATGAGAGAAATCATGTATGTGAGGATATTTATGTAAGAGGGTATTCCGATAAGGGTTTAGGGTTTCAAACTAGAATAGAAAGAGCTTAACCGAAATTGTATTCAGGCATGGAAGATGTTATCTTTGTGGTTCAATCATTTCTCTAGATTGTAGTCTGGATTTGTATGTAGTCAGTGAGGCTCCTTTTGTGATTGAGTGATGTGCTCTATGTTGTAAGCCTTCCGGCAAGTGCATGCCCCTATATTTTGTAATATCTCTTCATATGGTCAGTGGATTGATATTGTGGGTCACAAATCCCACCGTGGTTTTTCCTCTTTGAGGTTTTCCACATGTAATTCTATGTGTTATGGTATTCATTTGTATGATTGTCTTATTGGTTGATTTGCTTCTTTCAATCTTATACGTATCGGTATACCAGTTGGTGAATGCATATTTTAATAAGGTTAAATTTGATCAATCTGGTAGAACACTGATTCACCCCCGCACCCCCCCTCCCCTCGCAGTGTTCTTGGATTCCAACAATAATACCATAAACACCAAATGGAAGAAAATAAAAGTTGAAGACGCTAGGATGAATCACAAAAATAAAGTGACACTTTTGAATAAAGAAGCTCCAAAGAAAAGATTTTATTTGTAGAGCATTGGCAAGTGCAATGGAAGAAGAAGCCATAGTGTGAGTGGGAGCAAGGGTTGTCATGACGGCATGGATGGTGGTGGTGACATGGGCATTCTGATTAGCAATGGTAGTTAGTTCAATTTAAAAATTAACTATCTGACACGTTGAATGCATAAAAATAATTTGAGCTCCAAATGAGATCCACGAATGCAAGAATTGTCCTTTTTTTTCCGTTGCTTTTAGTTCCTCCTTGAATTCCTCCAGCATTTGAAGAACATATTAATTAACAAGGGAAGGTATGTCTCCCATCTTGATTCAAATGGCCTGCAATCAAGAAGAAAAAAGAGAGAGAATTTCAATTTGTCAAATTATCATAAAAGACATGTATGCGAGAAACTTATTGTTCTTTTCAAAAGTCTTGTGTGATGAAATTGCTAAAAATATTTAATGTGAAGTGGCAGGTTACTACAAGGGAAAAGGTCAATTTATTCATCATGAACTTGACTCAAAATTAATAGGCTCTGCATAAGACCAAATTTGTAGTGTGTCATCTGGTTCTATACTTGTGCAATCTAAAGTAAGGAAATAGAAATCTTTGCTTTGCTATAACTGGTGATATTTTCTAAGTTTTGCTTTGGTCTTACAATGCTTAAATAACAATAAGAAGCTTAATATGTCAACAAATACAAAAATTGGCAATGTTGATCCATAAATTTAGGTCAAGATGCTAGACCACAAGAGTCAAGCTTATCTAAAATCAATTTGAGAGACAATTCATAGGCTATTGTTGGCATTATGTGAACCGGTAGTATGAAGACATGATGACATTGTATGTTGTCATTGATGTCAATATGTTGAAGAGTGAACCGGTATATTGAAGTTTGCAATTGGCAAACCGGTATGATTGTGAACCCGTATATGTGCTAAAATGAAGCGGTATGATGGTAAACCAGTATGATGGTATGGGAACCGGTACATGAAAGCTTTGTATGACTATCGCTTGGTAGTCTCAACTTCAGGGTTTTCGGTTGATGTGTTCCAAGCCTATGTGACTCAACCAATGACATTGCGTGATGAGTTAGCATTGTAACGAAGAACAGATCATGTTGCCACGTCAGCCTTATGAGCGTGAAGGATCTTGCATGAAGGAGATTGCTCCTATCTACCTCAGGAATGTGTGAAGTTTGTAAACGGTGAAAACGTGTGATGGGTTATGAGCCGCCATGAATGCGGTGGAGAACAAATGATGGAGAATGTCTTGAGATTGGTTCAAGACTGTTGCATTTAATGCAATATGCTTAACGGTCAGGATTGAACCGTTTGAATTGCTTAACCTAAAAAGTTTAGGGTTTAGGGTTTATGCTACCGACCTATCTGTTTCCTATAAGGTGGATGTTGTGTTTCTTTATGAGATTGTTGGCAAATATTGTGTGAGTATCTAAGTGTAGAGATACGTGATTCTTGTCAGATCGGATAAGATGATTGATACCTGTAGAGTGTGAGTGCAGAAGAAGAAGAGGAACTAAAGCAGATCTACATTAGCATTGAGTGTTGTTACCAGATCATTGTAATACCCGTTGATCTCTAACCACCTCAATAGTTGAAAAATCCCTTAACAGGATAGCTTTAACTAGCTTGTTGTAAATACTTGAACAGGGTGACTCAAATTCATTGAGTTCTTGAAATCCTCTAACAAGGTAACCTCTAATAGGGTTTAACCCTTAATCGGGTATTTAGCCATCCCTTAACCGGGTGATCCCTAGCAAGATCGGTTCCTAACAGAACCTGTTGTAATAAGTCTTTAACCAGACTAGGCTCCTAACAGAGTGAACTTCTAAAGAGTTCAAAAATAACTTGTGGGTATTCATCCCCACCATGGTTTTTCCCAGTTGGGTTTCCACGTGAAAAATATGTGTGTCATGTGTGGTGTTTTTCATGTGATGGTTTAAGTGATTTGTGTTTGAAGGTAAATCTTGTTGAACTAGTTGTTATTATATTTCTGATGATAGATTAACTATTCATGCATAAGGGTGAAATGGAATTATGGCATTAGGTTAAGTGGAAAGCTAAGAGATTAACCGGTTAATGCTTGTCACAGTCATTCTTAGCTTTACCGATTGTACTCTGTTTCAGACCGGTGTTAGTGTTTGCCAATCATTTGTAGTGTTTGTTGTCTAACCGGTTAGAGCAAAGTGCTTTTGTCTATACTGATTCACCCCCCCCCCTCTTAGTATCGGTTCGGTACTAACTTTTCATCATTGAGTTATCAACTTTCATAAGGAGGTTGATTTACACCATAGTCTATAATTAAAATGATGGTGGACTTGTTCAAGAAAGCCTTAGGAAGATTTGTAATGTCTTAGGGTTTTGTATTTTGGTGAAATTCATAGTTGCCACAAGTGTCATTTTCATCATCTATTGTAGCAATTTTTGTTTCTACAACATTTTAATTTCTAAAAGAAGGCATTTTTGTTGCAATGGGAATTGAACCAAGGTAGAGGATTTAAAATGTTTTGGTTTTATTCTTGACTTTTGGGCTTTCAATTGTGCCCAAAATTCTTTATTTTATTTGTTTGAACCTTTCTAAGACATCAAGGAGAGCTAATGGGCTCATGAAGAGTGTTTGGAGAGAAACCATTACTATCTTGTTCAGGAAGTATACACACATGAGCATCTTTGGTCATTTTATTTTGGGTTGCATTTTAAACTAGTGAGATTAATGCAATTAAATAACGCTCTTGGGATTTTGAGTGTTGCTTCAAAAATTGTGTGTTGGTTAAAGTTTCTTAAGGAATGTTTTCCTTACTCCATTATGAATGGCTGGAGATTTGAATATATGGACACTTAATTATCCTTATTTAATTAAATAAATATTTTTAAAATTATTTTCTCAATATTTCCTCTAAATTAATTAAATATTTTTATTTATTTAATAAATTCATTAGCTTTTTTTATTATTGATTAAATAAATATTATTTATTTAATTAATTATTCCATTAACTTTTTATTTTCTAAATTAAATAAATATTCATTATTTATTTAATCTCACATATTTCCCAAATTAAATAAATATTTTTAATTTATTTTATTAGTCTCAATATTTCCTCTAAATTAATTAAATATTTTTTATTTATTCAATAAATTCACTAGCTTTTTCACTATTGATTAAATAAATATTATTTATTTAATTAATTAATTCATTAACCTTTTGTTTTCTAAATTAAATAAATATTTATTATTTATTTAATCCCACATCTTTCCCAAATTAAATAAATATTTTTATTTATTTAATATGTCATTTTTCCTCTATTAATTAAATAAATACTTAGTTAATTAATTCATTATCTTTTCAATCTTTAATGTTGGCCCTCCAACTATTCCACATGGATCACAATCTAAATTCGTAGGCATGTGACAAGTGTCAATTTCCTCTTCACTCACTTTGTGCTTTCTCCAAAGTCAACACACCACTTAATCATATCCACTATTATCTTTTATCTTTCTCACCTCTTAGTCCCCTCCATCTTTACCTACCCTCAATCCTGTTGAGTTTCTTTAATTTGTGTGATCATGGCCATTCATCTTTACCTACCCTCAATCCTATTGAGTTTCTTTCATCTATGTGACCATGGTCATTCATCTTTACCTACCCTCAATCTTATTTACTATTTATTTAATTATTCTCTCAATATTTCCTCTAAATTAATTAAATAATTTTATTTATTTAATAAATTCATTAGCTTTTTTCACTATTGATTAAATAAATATTATTTATTTATTTAATTAATTCATTAACCTTTTATTTTCTAAATTAAATAAATATTTATTATTATTTAATCCCACATCTTTCCCAAATTAAATAAATATTTTTATTTATTTAATATGTCACTTTTCCTCTATTAATTAAATAAATACTTATTTATTTAATTAATGCATTACCTTTTCAATCTTTAATGTTGACCCTCCAACTATTCCACATGGATCACAATCTAAATTTGTAGGCATTTGACAAGTGTCAATTTCCGCTTCACTCACTTTGTGCTTTCTCCAATGTCAACCCACCACTTAATCATATTCCTCCATTTCAAATTAACCTCTTAATCATATCCACTCTTATCTTTTATCTTTCTCACCTCTTAATCCCCTCCCTTCATCTTTACCTACCCTCAATCGTATTGAGTTTCTTTCATCTATGTGATCATGGCCATTCATCTTTAACCTCTTAATCTAAACCTTCCATTTTTAGGATGATCTTTATAAAAATATATTTTTGTCCTCTCATTTTACATCCCATATAGTTGGAGCATACCTATACTTTTCCAAAATCTATCTAGAGCATACATCATCACAATCATAGCCTTACATCAACACAATCACATTCATTCCTCTTTGATCTCTTATGCAAGTGCATACAAATTTGAGAGCAAACACTATCAAATACAAGATCATGGAAGATAAGAGAGCAATGGAGACAAACCTCTCTTGCATGTGAATGTATACTTTATTTATTTCATGTTATTTGCATGCATTTTTAGTTCTCTACTAGTTATTTGTTGAATTAGTTTGTAGATCTAGGGTTGGTGGCTGGCTTAGTCAAGGCTTACAAATAGGTTTAAATTCAACACACAAAATATCAGCTAGTGTGGAGATGATGTTGTTGGTTGGTACTTGATATCTTGCTTCACAATTTCTTTTTCCAAGTGGTTGTAGCGTAGTTGTAGATTGAAAATACTATTTTGATTGGGTATCTTTATTATCTTGTTTGAGCATCATAGTTGGCCTAAGTGAGTTGTGCTTCTTAATTCTATAGTGGATTAATTGAGTTAGACTTTTCTTCCCAATACAGGTTTCTTTGGGGTAAGCAAATGTGTTTTTATTCCCTTGTTGTGTAAAGATGTTATTTTTTATATTGCGTAACTATATGTTTGTTTTGAGCATTCACTCTAACACTTAATTAATACTATACATGAACTTATGGTGCATGAAGCATGTCAAGGGAAGCGTGAAGAGTTGTAGGTTAGTGTAAGTATGTTGTGGAAGGTGGTACTCCTTAACTATTTGGTATTTTTATCCTTTTATTTTTATTGGTGTTTCATTTGGGTTGATATAGAATTCGTTTACCTTAATGGTGATGAACTAGTGAATACAATATCCATCTTAGTTACAACATGTTGCATAGTAGATTCTCACAAATCAAGTCCTATGAAAGCAATTTGTTTGTTTGGGGGAAACATTGTGAGGCTATTTTTTAGTTTTGTGGTCATGTACAAGTTGATGGTTACAAAAGCATACTATGGAAAAGACCAATAATTCAAGAGTCAAAGAAATCCAAAAAGATATTGGGTTGATTCAAGAGGAGAACTCAAGATTTAATTCCCTTACACGGAGAAAATGAGGAGTTATAGACAAGATTACAAAGCCAGGAAATTTCCTCATAGGAGCCTTAGAAATGTTGCAACACAAAAATTGCAAGAAAAGGGAGATTTGATAGAAAGAATGCAATGAAACAATAAAGGGGTGAAGAGGAAGAAAAAGTCATCTAGACAAAGCACCCCAAAAAAAGTTGAGATGAGCATGAAAGACACTCTACAAGAGATGTCTTTTTCTCCACAAGCATTTGTGGGTAAAATAAAGACTCGAGAAAAGTGGAACAACAAATCCAAGTCAAAGATTAGTGTAGGAAGTTCCAGGACCATTCAACAAAGTACAAGATGTCATAGAAGAGTGAACAACCAAATTGACACGGGTAAGGGCATTTAGGAGTGTGTATCATCTCCTAGCAATAGTCAGAATCCCAAATAAGGGAAGAAGACAATGCCTCAAAAAACTTACAACTTGTGGAGTTATTCAAGAATTCTAAGAAGGAAAATAAAGCATATGAAGATCAAGTGTTTCTTTTGCCAAAAGAAAAGGCATATAGCTAATAATTTTTAGGAAGCACACCCCTTCTTGTTTTGTGGTTTGAAAAATAATTTTATGGCTATGTTGAAAGAAGAATGCCTACGAGGAAAAGCTAAAGGCATCCAAGAGGAAAGGGGAAAAGTTGTCCAGAAAGAGAGGCAAGATGTACCTAGGACACATTGGGAAAATAAATGATTGATTGTTGAACCAAAGAAAGGTGGACAACAAGAGAAAGAAGGAGCTAGAATGGGAAATATGTAGAGGCTGAATAATCAAAAGAAACAGTGAGAAGAAAGGAGACAATAGATGTGTAGAATTCATATATAGTTAGATGAAGAGAATGCATATGATATATAAGTAGAGAGATATGGGAAGAGATGGTATTTTTTCTTATTCAAAACATGATCACATTATAATGCACTCATGTTATAATGTGAGTGTCTTTTGGCTTGGTAGTGACTAAGCCTAGACTTGACCACTACCAAGCCATAACATGAGTACATTATAATGTAGTAACATTATAATATGCTTGCATTTATCTTCTTTGGGCATTTCCAACCCTTTTAGTTCAATTTGCCTTTGGAATCCAACCCAAAGGGTTGGACTTACATGTCAAAGCCCATAGATGTGTTTTTTGTATTTTTTTTAAAATGACACAATGTTGAGCATGCTCTCCACCAGTTTTGCATTAATGACTCAATATATAACTAAATTAATAACTAAATATATGACTAAATAAATCACTAATATGACTAAATAAATGACCAAAGAACAACAATCAATGACTAAATTAATGATTAAATATATGACTAAATTAGTGACTATCGTGACTAAATAAATGACCAGATAACAACAATCAATGACTAAATTAATGATTAAATATATGACTAAATTAGTGACTAAATATATAACTAAATCAATGACCAAATCGATGACCAAATCAATGACCAAATTGATCAATCAAAACAACCAATGTTCACGTGACCAAATTGATTTATGACTGACAATAAACTACCAGTGGTCACGTGATCAAATTTAGTTATTTATCTATAATTTTTGGTAGTTTTTTAAGTTATTTATTGTTGTTTTTGTACAAGTGCTAGCAACAACAATGTCCAACAATCTCCCCCTTTGGCATTGATGGCACCATATGAATGTGAAAAACAATCAATGCAAAGAAAGAAACATCTCCAACAAACTCCCCCTAAGATCAAGAAGATAAAGCATTTTTTCACATGCTTCTCTCCCCCTTTAAAAACAATGCTAAAGATCTCAAAAATAAAAACCAAACTCTCCCTAAAAGATAAGTAAATCATGATTCTCTCCCCATTAAACACATAACCAGACTACTCCACCAGAGGAGCAACACCAACTCATCAATCCAAATAAAAGGAATAAGACTATGAAGTCCACCAGATTGATGCAACTCAATGCATCTAATTCTCATCAGGAGGGGTGGATACCCCTAACTTGTCTCTCAAATAGACAGATGTATCTGTAGGCAAAGGCTTAGTAAAAATATCAACAATCTATTCCTTTGTAGACACATATTCTAGCTTCACTTCCTCTTCACTGACTTTTTCTCTCAAGTGATGATATTTGATTGACACATGCTTAGTCATTAAATGTTGCTCTAGATTCTTTGACATGTTAACAACATTAGACTTATCACAGTATATAACAGTAGGCTTATCATAGACAACTCTAATATCCTTCAATATTTACTTCATCCAAACTACCTAAGTGCAACTACCAATAGTAGAAATGTACTCAACTTTAACAGTAGATAAGGACATTGAATCTTGTTTCTTACAAGCCCAAGAAACCAATTTCTTACCCAAAAATAAAGCACCACCGAAGGTACTCATCCAGTCATCAACATCACCAACCCAATTAGCATTACTGTAAGCACATAACATGAAACCATCATTCCTCATATACCACAAACCATAATCCACAGTTCCTTTCTAATATCTGAATATTCTCTTCATAATAGTGACATGAATCTATTTTGGATCAGCTTGATATCTAGCAACCATGCACACAACATGTATAATGTTTAATCTAGTCTGAGTAAGATATAGCAGTCCACCAACCATATATCTGTATAAGCTTTGATTAGATTTTGGAGATTCACCATTCTTCTAAAGACAATTTGCAACCAGTCACCATAGGAGTTCCAACCGATTTGGAGTCATCTAACCCAAACTTCTTCAACAATTCCTTCACACATTTAGTTTGAGATATAAAATACCTTTTCGAGTCTGTGAAATCTATAAACCTAAGAAAAATTTCATCTCCCCATAATAGACATCTCAAATTCTTTTTGCATATCACCGACAAACGTCATGCTCATGTCAGCATCAACAAAGACTTCAACAATGAATATGTTATCATTCTCAATCTTAAAGTACAAATTAATGTCAACAATCCCTTTATTAAATCCCAATTTCAATCGATACTTATCCAATCTAGCATACTAGGCTCTAGGGGCTTGTTTCAATCCATAAAGAGCTTTCTTTAGTTTAGATACCATGTCACCATCATCTCATAATACAAATACATCAGGTTTCTCAATGTAGACTTCTTCCTCAAGATCACCATTCAAAAAGGTAGATTTGACATCCATATGATATACCTTGAAATCTTTATAAGCAACATATGCAAGCAACAGTCTAACAACTTCAAGTCTGGCCACTAGAGAAAAAGTCTACTCATAATCAATCCCTTCTTTTTGTGAGTATCCTTTGCATACCAATCTTGTTTATTCCTAACAACTTCACTGGATTCATTCTATTTATTCCTAAATACCAATTTAGTACCAATCACATTCTTATCTTTAGGTCTAGGCACAAGCTCCCATGTGTTATTCTTTTCAATTTGATCTAATTCTTCTTCCATAACTCTCATCCAATTTTCATCTTTATAAGCCTCAACAACATCTTTAGGTTCAACTTTAGAAATCAAACATACCTCTTCAGCAACGAGCCTTCTTCTAGTCATCACACCTTTATTTTTATCTCCAATAATCTATTTTTCAGAGTGATTCAATCTTACATACCTCAGAGTCTTCTGATTGTTCTTATTTTCAGGTTCTTGCACCTCTCTATCGACAACAACAACATCTAGATTAACCGTCTCTACCAGATCATTCTGCTTTGATTCTTCAATTTGAATAGGATTTAGAACAATGTGTTGACTATCATCATATCCGCAAGCTCTAATCTCTTTCCCAAGGTTCTCATCCACCTTAACATTTTCACTTTCCACTATCTTTCTCAGTCTCTTATTGTAGCACCTGTAGGCTTTACTCTTTGTTGAATATCCAAAGAAAAGTCTTTCATCACTTCTTGCATCAAACTTTCCTATGTCTCCATATCTCTTGATATAACATTTTCTACCAAATAATCTAAAATATCTCATAGTAGGAACATGACCAAACCATAGATCATAAGGAGTCTTACCAATATCGCCTTTAATATAAACTCATTTGAATGTATAAACACCAGTGCTAATAGCTTCTCCCCAATAGACCTTCAGAACATTTCCTTCAATCACCATAGTCCTTGCAACATCCAAAACATACATGTTCTTCCTTTCAACAACTCCATTTTGCTGAAGGGTTCTAGGAGCAGATAATTGTCTTCTAATCCCATGCTTCTCACAGAATGAATCAAACTCATTAGCATAAAATTATCCACCTCTATCAGATCTCAGACATTTCATCTTCAATCCTGATTCAGTCTCAACCTTTGCTTCGAATATCTTGAACTTGTCTAATGCTTCAAATTTCTCTTTAAAAAAGACAACCCACATCATCCTGGAATAATCATCAATTAGCAACATAAAATATCTATCACTCTGCATGCTTCTAACATTTGTAGGTCCACATAGGTCAGTATGCACAAGATCTAGCAATCTATCAGATGTATACTACTTGTTCTTGAAACAAATTCTCATTTGCTTACCCAATTGACATTCCTTACATACCATATCAAAAGGATTAACAATCTTAGGCAAATCTCTAACTGCTTGAATAGAACTGATCTTAATAATTGAATCAAAATTAACATGACATATCCTCCTATGCCACAACTAGCTTTCATCAATATGAGCAATCAAGCAACTTTTCTCACCTGCATTCAAGTGAAAAATATTACATTCAGTCTTAGTTCTAGATGCAATCTCTATACCAGAAGAATTTAGGATCTTGCATTTACCATTCTTGAATTGTAAATCATAACCTTTGTCAACCATTTGTCCAACACTCAAAAGATTATGCTTGAAACCTTCAACATACAAGACATCATCAATATTATGCTTACCATCAAAAGAAATAGAACCTCTACCACATATCACACAAGCTTTGTCATCTCCAAATCTTGCTATTTGACCATCATACCTTTCCATACTCATAAATTTTCTTTTATCACCGGTCATATGATGTGAACAACCACTGTCAATTACCCATTCATCTCTTTCCTCAACTTTAGTAGCTAAAACTTTCTCCTTAATAGTGTAGCTAGTGGAATCAACAAGAACCAATCTATATTATTTAATGGCGAGAAACACAACTTCATCTCCTTTTGATTCTTCATATGTAACACCTTCATTAGCAACATAATAACAGTTCTTCTGATTCCTATACTTTTGGTTAGACTTGTAAGGCTTATCATGCTTCTTATATCTATCATTTATGTCATGCTTATCAAATTTATCATGCCTATTACACTTAGCCATTCTCTCTGGGCATCTAGAAGCAAAATATCCTACCTTATTGCAAGAGAAATATTTCAAGGGTAATTTTCCATCATACTTACCATCTCCCTTAGGCAATCTCTGGGTAATCAATGCTTCAAGCTCATCCAGTTCTCTTTCATGCTCTTCCATCTCTCTCCTATCTCTTTCATATCTAGATATTCCACATTCTTTATAATCATACTTCTTCTTTTCGGATACATCTATGCTCTAAATATTGTCTCAGACTTTCCATGTGATTCATCAAATTCGCTCAGCTCAAATACAACAATATTTCCAACCAAAATTTCTTGTTACTATAGTCACACTCCAGATCTCATCAACAATAACCAGTCCATTCAAAGGAGAAGAAAAGGAATTCTTCATAATCTTCCACTAGTCTTCTCCAAGACATCTCAAGTGCACTTCCATCCATTTCTTCCATATAGCATAGTTACTTCCATCAAATATTTGGCTCTCCTTCTTAAAGATAACACCTCTAGTTCCAGTTCCATCTTGGATCTCCTCAAGAGGTTAAACTTCTTTTGGTGGATCTAGCTTTGATACCAATTGTTAGCAGAAACAAAGGAGGAAAACTAAGAGGCAGGGGGGGGGGGTAATTAGTTTTCATTGGATCTCCTAACTTATCACAAAAATAGATCTGATAAACTGCAACAATAACAAAGATAAGAAAATTGATAGCACAACACACAACACTAATATTTTGACATGGAAAACCCAGTTAAGAGAAAAACCATGGTGGGAATCTACCCATAGTAAGATGATACTCTGTAGTAGTATGTGAAAATATTACAAAGGGGAATGCACATGCATTCAGGCACACTGCCTAGAGCTCACTGCTTAAAAGATAATGATCTAGAAGGATACAACCCTTAGGTAAGTCTCACTAACTTACAACAAGATTCAGTCTACAATCCGAAAGGAATGAACCACAATAATAACATCTCCAAATGCCTGATGACAATTTTGGTTAAGCACAATTTTCTTCTCTACAACACCAATCTCTCCTCAATACACAACACCAAAAAGATGAATACTTGTTCACACATACACCACTCTCTGATAATTTAGACACAACCTCGATACCCAAATTACATGACAATATCACCTATTTATAGAATTCATCAACCTTGATAACAAGATTGGCTAAACCCTCAACTCACAATTATAAAATTACATCACATGATACAAAGATCAAAGATAAAAAATCAGACCAATATAATGATATACATGACATAGCATGGACCTAAATCAAGTCTCCTAACATGCAACACCACCGAAAACCATGCCAAGATCAACCGCAACACACTACACCACCAAGAAAATCGCATAACATGAAGAACATCACCGGTTCAACAAAATCACCAATAACTCACACAATGATCAATGTGAATCAACAAAAAAATAGGACACATTTAGGAAACAATAGCAAGCACATTAGAATCATCAGAAACAACTGCACCAACACCACTAAGATCAAATCTTCATTTGTCAACGTCTAAAACTCAAGACCACTCAAACAACAACAATTGTCACGAAGAAAGATAACTTGCAGACCACCAAATCACAAACCATTTGAAATGAATATGAAAAAGACCATCCCAAACAATATCCCAAAATATAGCACAAGATTTGATCACATTGGAATTTACCAAAGGAAATATTGAAACTTTGTAAAGCAATGATTAAAAAATAAACTACAAAACTCGATCATATGACATGATCAATTAAGCTTCCCAGATCACCAAAACCAATACAGAAGAATATAGTGATACTAGAAATACTCCATACACCAATCCAAGATCACAATGAACCAATCTGCAATCACCAGAGCATGAATATGTTGACATCAATGACAACATATCCTAGCAACAACAATGTCCAACAATGTAGTAGGTCATTACTCTTCCATCTATGATCATTGTATTTTTCTTTTCCCATGCCTCATTATAAACCTGCATGCATCCATAATAATGATTTTTCTTTTCCAAACCCTAATAAAACCTAGTTGTCCTTTAGTGGCTTGAGACTGGTTGATGTTTAGTGTCATTCCAAATTGCATTAAATTCATCTTGTTCTATACCTGACCAGGGTCAGTCTCTTTTCCATGGTTATCATGCTCAATCATTTTGCAACATATTAGAGGACACACCACTTTTTACATATGCTTAAAAGATCCTAAAAAATCCTTAAAAAATGCAAAATATCTTGAAAAAAGTCCTAAAAAATTAATCGGTAAAAGGTTCTAAAAAAATCCTAAAAAATCTTGGAAAAAATCCTTAAAATTGAATAAAAAATAGAAAATATATCCTAAAAAGGAATCCTAAAATTTGCAAAATGTCCTAAATAAATCCTTTAAAAAGTCATAAAAAGTCCTAAAAAAAATCCCTAAAAATCATAAAATGTCCTAAAAAAACCCATAAAAATTGGAAAATAATCAAAACCTAAAAATAATGCATCAGTCGTCCATAATAAATTGTTGGTAGACATTTGAGTATACACAAACATGGAAACACACAAAACACTATGTTTAATGAAATCATGTAACAATAGACAACTTACCAACCTAATTTGCAATCAAACCAATTGGATTGTCCAATCAAACGACACTGGTCACCATCAACTATCATTTGTCTTATACATGGTGGGCTATAATCGAAACCAGATGGATCTACCTTATAAAGGGTACTTCATTTCTGGGACTAGACATCATGATCATAAAACAAACAATCAATGTTGACAAAAAAGATCGGTATGGTTGTTGACTCATTTGGTCAAGTGAGTCTTATCTTTTTTGATTTATCATTGATCATGTTCCTATGCTACTCAAGGATATCCACAATTGATTAGACGATCAATGATGGTTCATGAACTAGTTTTTCACTTTTTGTTTGTGGGATGTTTTCATTAAGTTCTGGGGAAAGTGTGTTTTGTGTGTCTATGTTGGCATGTTCATTCAGCAAAGATCCTATTCGAAGCTAAGGTTAGAGATCATTATGTTTGTGGCATTGTTGTGAGGCCTCACCTCGACTCAGTCTAACATTCAGTGGATTTTATATTTAGACTATCATGGATACTTTATTTTGATGCATTTTGAGACTTAGAACTTATATGATTTGAGGATTTGGATAACATTGCTATGATTTGATGATTCACTTACATGCTTTATGAGATAGAACACTACATGATTGTTAGATAGGATGATATTGCAATGATAGATGTCGTTATTGAATTTGCAGGACTTTACTATGAATATAGAACTATGATGTATGGTTTGGTTTATGTGAATTGGGATGAAATTGCTTATGTGAAATTGCTTGATAAAAGATGTATTTAATCTGTGTAGATGAAAATTGTATGCAAGTGATGATGTGTATTGTTATTCCTTTGAATTATATTATATGTGGATATTTGAAAGTACTAATGTGTAAATTGAGATGCGCAGGAAATTTACCATGTGACCATGGAAAAATTACGGAGAACCAAACCTAGACTTATGTATGTTCGTAAGCTAGGGGTTGTCTATTTGGAGAGACAACACCCCGTTTGTGTTGTATTTTATTCGTAACAGTATATGCTGCATGAGTGTTAAGTGTTATTTAAATTTAAAGTGTAAAACCCACAAGAGACGATTTCATGTTTTAATTTGTAAAAAATGTTTTATTTGTGTCACTTGACACGTGTGGATTTAAATTTAAATGTTTTATTTCTGTCTCTTGGGGGGAAAGTGTTTAATTATAGTTTTTCTTAAATAATATAAGGTGTTGTCATAAATACTTTGGGAATATAATCTTTGGAGTGGTCAACATATGTTTGACCCGAAAATAAACTTCAGAGGGGTTTAAAATGGGTTAAATGAACACCTAGGGGTAGTTTAATAGGGTTTCCTAAAGCCCATAAGGTATACCTAGGGGTTAGGGGTAATTTTAGGCAAGTTTCTACTTTTAAATGATCTTTTTGACGCTTTAAAAATTGGCTTTTTTGTGTTGTGCGAAAATTGAAAATTAGAAGTTTAAATCTAATTGAGATTTTTCCTATTCGAAGGAGAGTCTTTTTGCATTCTGCTTTTCTTTCCTTTTTGGTTTTTAGAAACTTGTGAGAACTCAGAGAATGAGCTTCTTAAGCAAGATTTTGAGAATTTGAGGGTAATCACCCACTCTCCATTTTTGGAGACAAGAGAAAATTTTGAAAAGAAAAAGTATAGTTTTGGAATAAGAAATTTAACTAAGAGTAGAAGAAGAAGATCCGTGGATTGGGCAGCTCTTCCTCAAATATCAAAACTACCATTGGGCAGATTAAGGTTGGTTTGATTATTCTTTAAAATGGTTATTTTCTTGCATGTGTTTGAGTGTATGATTGGTGAAGAAATCTGAGTTTTTTTGTATGTCTTGTTTTAGAATTTCATTTGAAAATTTTGCATTATGCTTTGTTGTGTTTTGGGAGTTTTCTCAAGACCTCTTACTCTTGGGAGAGAAGAGGATCTTGTGGGTGGTAGCAGTGACAACCCTCGAGTGAGAGACTCTCGTTTGAGAGCGATCACAAGGGATCTTTGTGTGACCCTTGCTGCATGGCCTGTTTGTGCAATGGGGGTCATAAGGAGGGATATAAGGCTAGAATGCCTTTGGGGGGCATAAGGAATATGGGGTTGAGATTCTTGATGTATTTATTGTGCCATGAGGTGGCTACTTGTTTTTCCATACTTGTAGTTCTCCTCAGGGTATTGGTCCACTACCACCCTTCGAAAAGATCATCACCAAAGTGTGGTGTTGTGTAGCCAAGTTGGGAGTGTGCTTGAAAATCTATGTGTGTATTTTTTTTTTGTTTTCTTGGAATTTGCATGTTTGTTACCCGTCTAGGAATTGGTTCTCCGAGCTCGGGGGTGGCTACCAGTTAGCCTAGGCTAGGAGGTGAGCACTCCGTGGTCATATTGTGTTTTATTATGCAGGAAAGTCCGGAGAAGAGAATAGGAACAGTGAAAAGATGCAGAAGATTATTGTTGAAGATACTTAAATCCATTTGCAGTTATTTGTTTAAATTTTGATAGTAGAAATATACCTCATTCGTTGAATGAGAGGCAAGTTGTAATTTTGAGATAGGACATGTGATTTAATAGTGTAGTTAAATAAAGAAACATCTTGTAATTTTTGCAGAATATTGATAGAGTTGTATAAAGCCAGATATGTTTCTATTTCTATTTTGAAAAGTAAAGGGTTGCTTGATTTGCATGCAAAAGCTTCTTTTGTAATATGAAAAAAAATAAAAAATCAGTCTTTAATTAATTTAAACTACATTCTACTTGCCGAAAAATATGAGTTGTTTTTGTTGATTGATTTTAAGTATTTAAAAAAAGAAGAAGTGTATAAGTAGTTGTTTTATGAGTTGAGAAATCAATGAATGTTTTTATTCAGAATAGTATAATGTATTTTTTTAAAAAAAGTATTTTCCTAAGTTCGGAAGAAGAAATAAAAATATGTATATTTCCGATGTGTTATGATCTAAAGCTTAGCAGTAGGTTTACTTCATTCTTTTTATTAGCAATTAAAATAATAAAGAGAGCCTAAGCTTAATTACCAATCAAATTATATATATATATGTATTTTTCCTTTGTATTTTGTTTTAAAAAAATTGCATATAAAACATATTGGGAAATATATATATATATATATATAAATAAATATATATAAATCCTTACAAAAAAAAAAAATTTAATTAAATTAATTTTTAAACAAAAAAGAAGGGGTTTTGGGTTGCGCGGGTATCGGCCGCATCCCACTGTGTGAACACACAGTGGGCGGCGCTGAAACGCCACCACGGTGTGGGCACACAGTGGGAGGCGACGAACGCCACCACTATGTGGCCAGATAGTGGCGTGGCGCCCAGCGCCACCACTGTGTGGGTACACAGTGGGCGGCGCCCAGCACTCCACTGTGTCACCGCACAGTGGGCGGCGCTTGGTCCGCTTCCCCGCTCGACCCGCCATGAACTTAAAACGCCGCCGTCCCTGCATCAAATCCAAACCATGGCCGCCGATGGACATTCGGCCCTGTGGGTATTGGTATCAAAAAAAATATTAAACCCTAGCCCGGGTAGGGCTAGGGTAAGTAAATAAAATAATATGTTTAATTTAATTAAATTAGAGCCATTTTATATAGAAAAAAAAAGAAATCCCTAATTAGGGTTGGGGGACAAAT
Organism: Cryptomeria japonica; assembly: GCF_030272615.1. Lineage (NCBI taxonomy): Eukaryota > Viridiplantae > Streptophyta > Pinopsida > Cupressales > Cupressaceae > Cryptomeria > Cryptomeria japonica. Next base: position 455,329,861 of record NC_081412.1, read on the forward strand.
TGGCTAATAAGTCGGAAAGGTATAGTAGAAGATTATATATATATATATATATATATATATATATGTTATAAATTTGAGTATGAAGTTATATAAAGTTTTTTTTTAAACATTTAAATACCTTTACATGATCTACTAATAGGAAACAAAAAAAAGGGGTGAAATATATAAATTTAAGAATAAAGCCTAGTCTTATAATTTTAAATGTAATTAATGTGATAAATACTTAATTTTGCTCTGGTTAATTTAATTAGAGCATTAAATTTTAAAATGGATGTGTAGACTATATAGTCTTATTGGAGATTGAATTAATCTTCCTCTCCTATTTCTTTAACGTGATTGATTTAATAAAATTTAATGACTAGGTATCTAGTGGAGATGAAATTAAACCAGTTAGATTTTCGCAAATAAAATTAAACAATAATCGATGCTTGGTTCGTTTCAGAATTAGCTCGAATATAGATATAGCAAATACATTAACGCTTGTCGTGTGAGCGAACTTGTTAATTAGTTAGTATTTAAAAAAAAAAAATCATTCCATTTTTGCCCTAAATTTTGGGCATGACATTTTGGTATCAGAGCAAGGTTTCCACACTAGGAACCTTACTCCACTTACGGTTCGCCTTAGAATATTTAAATTATTTTGTTAAATTGATTCTATCAGACTTTTGAATTTAATTGAATTAATATTATTCTAACAGAAATTAATTAATTATGTGGCCTTATTTTTCCTCTTAGGATGCCTCCGACGACGTGACAAGCTCGCAAGCGCAGACGGGGTCCTAGACGTGTGCGCATAGCATGCGAAGAGGTAGAGAGGGAGGCATCAGTTCCAGAGGAGAACCCAGGAGCACCTCTCGAATAGCCAAATGAACCTAACCGAGACCTCTTAGCAGCCATTCAGAATCTTATTGGCATAGTTCAGGAAAGGATCCCAGCAGAGAACCCTCAGGTTAGGAGTCATGACTCTGGGAGTCATAGATCTGTTGATAGAGAAGGAAGCAGGAGCCCAGCTCTGATTCCTGTAGAGAGTCAGGGTGGTAACGAGCCAGAGTCTGTGCATATGCCAGGACCACCTCCAGCGGTGGAACCGGTTTATTTTGAGAGAGGTCATCGAGATCCAGGGGATCTCATCAGGGAGGTCATGCGCCTCTAGCCACCATCCTTCGGAGGTTCTACAGATGGAGTAGAGGCCGAGGCATGGCTTCTGAGTCTGGAGAGGTGCTTTGCGTTGCATTCTTATGAGAGCAACTTGAAAGCACGTGTTGCAGTTCATCTTCTGAGAGGGACAACCTCCACTTGGTGGAGACAGGAAGAGTACAAATGCGGATTAGTTCCTGATACTCTCACTTGGGAGATATTCACAGAGAGGTTTCGTGAGAGGTACCTTTCAAAACACTTCAGGCAGTGTCGTATAGACGAATTTCATGATCTCCAACAAAAAGGCTTGTCAGTAACCCAGTATGAGAGTAAATTCTTTGAGTTGTTGCCTTATGTAGATTATCTAAAGGATGAGAAACTTCTTGTAAACCACTTCATCAGGGGATTAAATGTTGGTATAGCCGAGCCTGTTAGGATGTCCGCTCCTGAGAGCCTTCAGGTTGCTGTAGAGAAGGCATTGATTGCCGAGGAAATTCAGGTCAAACCACAGGACAATAGGGATCAGTTTCAGAACCGAAATCCCGCACCTCAGACTTATGGATTCCAGAAACCACATTGGAAAGGAAACAACCGAAACTCTCAGGGGTTCCCCAAACCCCCTCCTCCACAACAGACACCACAGAACCATAGGCAGAAGCCTCCACAGTATCAGCAGGGCTCCAAGCCCAAACAGTGGCAAACTCAGGGACAGAAACGTGATCAGAGAGCACAGGGGTAGTACACACAGCCGACGGGGACTCAGCAGTCCTCTAGGGGGGGTACAGCGGATCCAGTAGGACAGGAGGTCAGGCATTCTCTAGGCCTTAGGGTGCCTAGTTCCAGGCACGGGGTGCTTGCTTTACGTGTGGAGCCATGGGGCATATGGTGAGGGATTGCCCTTAGGGATAGGTGGCAGGGAGTCAGCGGATGGCCGTTTCAGAGCCGACAGTTGGTGATATGGGCAGGTCCCATAGAGTATTCGCAGCGGTTGACAACCCCCAGGCTGAGCATCAGGCCACGGTTATCAAATCTACAAGTATAATCAAAGGTAACAATGTATCTATTTTGTTTGATTCAGGAGCTACTGACTCCTTTATATCTCCATTGGTTGTGGAGCGTTGCGAGCTAGTGGCAACTAGACAGGGTGTCAGTTGGGAAGTGGAATTAGCTTCAGGAGCTAGAGTGTCAGTGGAATCAGAGGTTAGGGCATGTCAGCTGCAGATTGGCAAGACCACCACTTTAGTAGACCTTACAGTGACTCCACTTGGATCTTACGGAATCGTACTTGGCATGGATTGGCTTTATGCCCACAGAGCCAAGATGGATTGCCGCCTGAAAAAGATCGAGTGTGAGGATGATCATGGTTCGCCCATAGTTATCACAGGGATTCAGAGGCCCGTGTCTCTTCGCATGATCTCCGCAATGCAGCTTAAGCGGAGCATGCGGAAGGGATGTCAGCTTTTTGCTATCACTATCAGTGATAGAGGAGAAGAGGAGGAAAAAGAAACATCGCTCGATGACCATCCTATCCTTAAGGGATATTCAGATGTATTTCCTTCAGAGTTACCAGGAATGCCTCCCCGTAGAGAGATTGATTTTCATATAGACCTAGTACCAGGAGCCGAGCCAGTTTCCAGAGCACCTTATAGGATGACCACAAATGAGCTAAATGAACTTAAAATACAGCTTGAGGAACTCCTTGAGAAGGGTCATATTCGTCCTAGCGTATCCCCTTGGGGTGTACCAGTCATCTTCGTTAAGAAGAAGGATGGATCTCTCTGATTGTGTATGGATTATCGACAGCTAAATAAAGTAACCATCAAGAATCGATATCCTTTGCCCAGAATTGATGATTTATTCAACCAGCTTCAGGGTGCCAAAGTCTTTTCCAAAATAGATCTGAAGTTAGGATACCATCAGTTGAGAATAGTGGAAAGTGATATCCACAAGACCGCATTCCGCACTAGATATGGACACTACGAGTTTACCGTAGTCCCCTTTGGACTTACGAATGCACCAACAGTTTTTATGAGCCTCATGAATGGGGTGTTTCGTACCTTTCTAGACCGTTTTATTATTGTGTTCCTCGATGATATACTGATATATTCTCAAAATGAGAAGGAGCATGAGGAGCACCTGAAATAGGTATTGCAGTGTTTGCGGGATAATCAGTTGTTTGGCAGTTTGTCAAAGTGTGCTTTGTTTCAGTCTGAGGTTAAGTACCTTGGGCACGTTATTTCCGGCGATGGGATCTCAGTTGACCCATCAAAGATTAGGGCTATTATGGATTGGCCAGCACCTACCAGTGTGACAGAGGTTAGGAGTTTCATGGGCCTAGCAGGGTATTACCGACGTTTTGTCGAGGGATTCTCCAGAGTCGCACACCCTATTACTTCTCTTCAGCGTAAAGGGAAGAAATTTGAGTGGACAGAGAAGTGCGAGAAGGCCTTTCAGGAACTCAAGAAGGCACTTACTAGTGCTCCTATCCTTGTTGTACCAGATCCTACAGCTGACTTCATGGTTTGTATAGATGCTTCTCTAGAGGGTTTAGGGGCAGTTCTTATGCAGGATGGTAGGGCCATAGCTTTCGAGTCTAGGAAACTTAAGACTCATGAACTTAATTATCCCACTCACGACCTTGAGCTCGCAGCAGTAGTGCATGCACTTGTGAGGTGGAGACACTTCCTTTTAGGACATCACTTCGAGTTGCATTCAGATCATCAGAGTCTTCAGTACATCTTCACTCAGCCGAACCTTAATGCACGTCAGAGGAGATGGATGGATTTCTTGTGCGAATATGATTTTGACGTTCACTACATCAAGGGAAAGGAAAATGTAGTTGTAGATGCCTTGAGTAGGAGACGTCACGAGGTTTACACCATATCCATGCGCACGGACTTGAGAGACCGTATACTATAGTAGAGATTGGTCAGGTAATACGATCTCAGGTTACTCTAGAAGGGAAATATGTGGATTATTCTTTGGAGTCCGATGGACTGTTACGCCACAGAGGGCGCATTTATGTACCTTCCTCCGGAGGATTGCGAGAGTTCATTGTCACGGAGGCTCATAGAGCTCCTTATGCAGCACATCCCGGGGTTAAGAAGTTGCATGCTGACTTGAGGCAGTTGTATCATTGGCCGGGAATGCGGCAGCTCATTGCTGAGGTAGTAGCTCGATGCCTCGAGTGTTAGAGAGTAAAGGCGGAGCACCGCCATCCTGGTGGGTTGCTCCAGTCTCATGCTATACCAGAGTGGAAGTGGGATACTATATCCATGGATTTCATCATTGGTCTTCCTATGTCTTCTTGTCGCCATGATGCTATCTTGGTGACAGTTGACAAGTTGACCAAAGTAGCTCACTTTTCACCAGTTCATACTACATTCACAGCTCCAGTAGTAGCACAGGTGTTCTTGCGAGACATTGTTAGGCTACATGGCGTACCCCACAAGATTATATCTGACAGGGATTCTCTTTTCACTTCTTCCTTTTGGAAGTCATTACAGGCAGCTATGGGCACTAAGCTCAATTTCAGTACAGCCTATCACTCGGAGACAGATGGTCAGACAGAGAGGGTCAATCAGGTGTTAGAGGATATGCTTCGCATGTACGTCATGGATCATCAGACCTGGTGGGAGGAGTATCTTCCCTTAGTGGAGTTTGCTTATAACAATGGGCATGACACTTCTTTGGGAATGCCACCTTATCAGGCATTATACGGCAGGCCTTGCAGGACGCCCTTGAGTTGGGATCGCATAGAGGATAGAGTTGCTATTGGTCCTGAGATAGTTCGGGATATGGAACAGCAGGTGGATTTGATTAGGCAGCGTCTCAGAGAGGCTCAGGATAGACAGAAGAAATATGCTGATGCAAAGAGGATAGATCGTAGCTACTTGGTTGGAGACAGAGTTTTCTTGAGAGTGCGACCGCATAAGAGTCCAATCCGTTACGGAAAGGGTTCTAAGCTCACACTTCGCTTTGTAGGACCTTTTGAGATTCTTGAGAGGATAGGCCCAGTTGCCTACCGTTTAGCATTGCCACCTAGCCTGTCACGCATCCACAATGTGTTTCATGTATCAGTTTTGAGAAAATATATCTATGATGAGTCTCACATTTTAGATTGGGATGCCTTGCAGGTGGAGTCGGATGGGCAGCTAGCTTTGGAGTCCATTCGCATTTTGGCACGCCGGACGTTGTCCCTTCGAGGTCGAGAGCTGGACCAGGTTAGGGTCCAGTGGGATTGTTATGATGAGGTTACGACTTCATGGGAGGACGCAGCACGTATGAGATCAGAGTACCCCCACCTCTTTGATGAACTCCAGGAGGAAGTTCATGCCTAGAGGGGGAGGATGTGAGGCCTCACCTCGACTCAGTCTGACATTTAGTGGATTTTATATTTAGACTATCATGGATACTTTATTTTGATGCATTTTGAGACTTAGAACTTATATGATTTGAGGATTTGGATAACATTGCTATGATTTGATGATTCACTTACATGCTTTATGAGATAGAACACTACATGATTGTTAGATAGGATGATATTGCAATGATAGATGTCGTTATTGAATTTGTAGGACTTTACTATGAATATAGAACTATGATGTATGGTTTGGTTTATGTGAATTGCGATGAAATTGCTTGATAAAAGATGTATTTAATCTGTGCAAATGAAAATTGTATGCAAGTGATGATGTGTATTGTTATTCCTTTGAATTATATTATATGTGGATATTTGAAAGTACTAATGTGTAAATTGAGATGCGTAGGAAATTTACCATGTGACCATGGAAAAATTACAGAGAACCAAACCTAGACTTATGTATGTTCGTAAGCTAGGGGTTGTCTATTTGGAGAGACAACACCCCGTTTGTGTTGTATTTTATTCGTAATAGTATATGTTGCATGAGTGTTAAGTGTTATTTAAATTTAATGTGTAAAACCCACAAGAGACGATTTCATGTTTTAATTTGTAAAAAGTGTTTTATTTGTGTCACTTGACACGTGTGGATTTAAATTTAAATGTTTTATTTCTGTCTCTTGGGGGGAAAGTGTTTAATTATAGTTTTTCTTAAATAATATAAGGTGTTGTCATAAATACTTTGGGAATATAATCTTTGGAGTGGTCAACATATGTTTGACCCGAAAATAAACTTCAGAGGGGTTTAAAATCGGTTAAATAAACACCTAGGGGTAGTTTAATAGGGTTTCCTAAAGCCCATAAGGTATACCTAGGGGTTAGGGGTAATTTTAGGCAAGTTTCTACTTTTAAATGATCTTTTTGACGCTTTAAAAATTGGCTTTTTGTGTTGTGCGAAAATTGAAAATTAGAAGTTTAAATCTAATTGAGATTTTTCCTATTCGAAGGAGAGTCTTTTTGCATTCTGCTTTTCTTTCCTTTTTGGTTCTTAGAAACTTGTGATAACTCAGAGAATGAGCTTCTTAAGCAAGATTTTGAGAATTTGAGGGTAATCACCCACTCTCCATTTTTGGAGACAAGAGAAAATTTTGAAAAGAAAAAGTATAATTTTGGAATAAGAAATTTAACTAAGAGTAGAAGAAGAAGATCCGTGGATTGAGCAACTCTTCCTCAAATATCAAAACTACCATTGGGCAGATTAAGGTTGGTTTGATTATTTTTTAAAATGGTTATTTTCTTGCATGTGTTTGAGTGTATGATTGGTGAAGAAATCTGAGTTTTTTTGTATGTCTTATTTTAGAATTTCATTTGAAAATTTTGCATTATGCTTTGTTGTGTTTTGGGAGTTTTCTCAAGACCTCTTACTCTTGGGAGAGAAGAGGATCTTGTGGGTGGTAGCAGTGACAACCCTCGAGTGAGAGACTCTCATTTGAGAGCGATCACAAGGGATCTTTGTGTGACCCTTGCTGCATGGCCTGTTTGTGCAATGGGGGTCATAAGGAGGGATATAAGGCTAGAATGCCTTTGGGGGGCATAAGGAATATGGGGTTGAGATTCTTGATGTATTTATTGTGCCATGAGGTGGCTACTTGTTTTTCCATACTTGCAGTTCTCCTCAGGGTGTTGGTCCACTACCACCCTTCGAAAAGATCATCACCAAAGTGTGGTGCTGTGTAGCCAAGTTGGGAGTGCGCCTGAAAATCTATGTGTGTATTTTTTTTTTGTTTTCTTGGAATTTGCATGTTTGTTACCCGTCTAGGAATTGGTTCTCCGAGCTCGAGGGTGGCTACCAGTTAGCCTAGGCTGGGAGGTGAGCACTCCGTGGTCATATTGTGTTTTATTATGCAGGAAAGTCCGAAGAAGAGAATAGGAACAGTGAAAAGATGCAGAAGATTATTGTTGAAGATACTTAAATCCATTTGCAGTTATTTGTTTAAATTTTGATAGTAGAAATATACCTCATTCGTTGAATGAGAGGCAAGTTGTAATTTTGAGATAGGACATGTGATTTAATATTGTAGTTAAATAAAGAAACATCTTGTAATTTTTGCAGAATATTGATAGAGTTGTATAAAGCCAGATATGTTTCTATTTCTATTTTGAAAAGTAAAGGGTTGCTTGATTTGCATGCAAAAACTTCTTTTGTAATATGAAAAAAAATAAAAATCAGTCTTTAATTAATTTAAACTACATTCTACTTGCCGAAAAATATGAGTTGTTTTTGCTGATTGATTTTAAGTATTTAAAAAAAAAAAAAAATGTATAAGTAGTTGTTTTATGAGTTGAGAAATCAATGAATGTTTTTATTCATAATAGTATAATGTATTTTAAAAAAAAATTATTTTCCTAAGTTCGGAAGAAGAAATAAAAATATGTATATTTCCGATGTGTTATGATCTAAAGCTTAGCAGTAGGTTTACTTCATTCTTTTTATTAGCAATTAAAATAATAAAGAGAGCCTAAGCTTAATTACCAATCAAATTATATAAATATATATATATATTTGTATTTTTCCTTTGTATTTTGTTTTAAAAAAAATTGCGTATAAAACATATTGGGAAATATATATATACATATATATATATATATACATATATATATATATATATAAATATATATATACATATATATATATATGTATATATATATATATAAATCCTTACAATTTTTTTTATAAATTAAATTAATTTTTAAACAAAAAAGAAGGGGTTTTGGGCTGCGTGGGTATTGGCCGCATCCCACTGTGTGAACACACAGTGGGCGGCGCTGAAACGCCGCCACGATGTGGGCACACAGTGGGAGGCGCCGAACACCACCATTGTGTGGCCACACAGTGGCGCGACGCCCAGCGCCACCACTGTGTGGGTACACAGTGGGCGGCGCCCAATGCTCCACTGTGTCACCGCATAGTGGGCGGCGCTTGGTCCGCTTCCTCGCTCGACCCGCCATGAACTTAAAACATCGCCGTCCCTGCATCAAATCCAAACTAGGGCCGCCGATGGACATTCGGCCCTGTGGGTATTGGTATCAAAAAAAATATTAAACCCTAGCCCAGGTAGGGCTAGGGTAAGTAAATAAAATAATATGTTTAATTTAATTAAATTAGAGCCATTTTATATAGAAAAAAAAAAGAAATCCCTAATTAGGGTTGGAGGATAAATTGGCTAATAAGCCGGAAAGGTATAGTAGAAGAATATATATATATATATATGTTATAAATTTGAGTATGAAGTTATATAAAGTTTTTTTTGAAACATTTAAATACCTTTACATGATCTACTAATAGGAAACAAAAAAAAGGGGTGAAATATATAAATTTAAGAATAAAGCATAGTCTTATAATTTTAAATGTAATTAATGTGATAAATACTTAATTTTGCCTTGGTTAATTTAATTAGAGCATTAAAATTTTAAAATGGATGTGTAGACTATATAGTCTTATTGGAGATTGAATTAATCTTCCTCTCCTATTTCTTTAATGTGATTGATTTAATAAAATTTAATGACTAGGTATCTCGTGGAGATAAAATTAAACTAGTTAGATTTCCGCAAATAAAATTAAACAATAATCGATGCTTGGTTCGTTTCAGAATTAGCTCGAATATAGATATGGCAAATACATTAACGCTTGTCATGTGAGTGAACTTGTTAATTAGTTAGTATTTAAAAAAAAAAAAATCATTCCATTTTTGCCCTAAATTTTGGGCATGACAATTGTGATCATTCTTCTTTATAAAATTGAGTTGGGTGAGGAGCTAGAAAATAATGGTTTCTTATCTATGGTAAGCACTGCATAGTTTATTAACCTTTTCTACTAAATTAGCTAAATCCCACTTCCAAGAGGAATTAATGGATGAGGGAGGAGGGGAACCCAAAGAAGGCATTGAAGGGGAAACAAGGTTCACATTAGGGTTGTTTGAAGTCCACTTAGAGCCCATGGACCAAGAGGAAGATAAGTCCTCAGAAGCAATTTCCTTTGCATCCAACTCTTCAACAATAATTTATTTGAAGGGGGGTGTAGGGGAGTTCTTATTTATAATAGAATGGTTAGGGTTAATTTGGGTAGGAGTCCCTTTAGACTTAGGGGTTGTCTTCGCACTAGGGGCATCCTTGTTATTTGGGATTTTAGAAAGTTCCACAATGAAGGTTGGGTTAGGGAGAGATCTAGAAGGGTTAATGGAGGGCCTACTAGTACGGGTCGTAGCTAGGTGAAAACTATAAAACCTCAAAATTAGCTCTTGGTGCAGGTGGAGAACATTCTTGGATTTATCAACAATAATAGACTAGGAAATGGAGGATAAAATCCAACAAGGGAAATTCATTTTCACATCATACCTAAGGTGATTAAGCATTGAGAAGAGATGTGAGTGAAACTGCTTGAATCTTCCATATTTAGTGATGTACATTAAGAGTAGCACGACCTCCTTCCAAATGCTAGGAAGATCTTGTTAAACTGCTTTACAGACAAGCAACTTTTTCACCCAACTTAATGAACCTGTTGAAGTTGGCTTTGTAATTCCCCTTTGGCTTCTTAGGGAAGGTCACACCTTCCACAATAAGACTAATGGCAACATCAATAACTCCATAGACACTGTAAAAAGCACACCCCCAATTTTAACTTCACCCTCATTCCAAGAGAGAGAAAACTACTTTGAGAGAGAAGTGTTAAAACCCTTCATGCCCTCAACATAGGATGCTAGATTGCATCTTTCAACAACTAGCTAGAGGCTTTCATTCTGCTTAAAATTGTCACACTTACCCGACTCGGTCTAATTATTTAAGTTATTATATATTTTATTTAATTAATTAAGGATTGCATATTATAGTGAAATGCATCTATTAATATTTGTTCATAGTTTGAAGAAACACTTGAAATGCAAATTATGTAAAGAAAACACTATCTATTGCTAGATTTCCAATTCCTCCTACATAAGTTATAAAATAATCAGAGAGTTCTTACATCCACTATGAGTTATTGTATTAATCATTCATATTTTTATTTTAATCTAAGTTATTGACAAATGTAGCTACATGGTGGTAGTAAGAAAAGTCCAAGACATGACAATAGTTTTACATAATTAAAATTTATAACTTAAAACATGAAAATATTAGAATTATTTATAGTTATATTGTGAAAATTGCACAATTCATAACAAAGTTAACTTGACCCGCTCTCCCGCTCTGCAAGTTCAAATTTCAAACCTCCACCATTCATGGTGGTGTCTGAAGGTGGGGATCTCCCCCCACCATCCACAGACCTCGTTTTGGACCCTGCGACGCTGACATTGTCAGTCACATCCTCTCCTGGTCCCACAGTGGTTCCTCCTTTCGATCCGGTGGTGCCTCAGATTGACGGTTCTTCTTTGGAGAGCTCTCTGGCTATGCTTGTGGTATCCGATTATGATCCTATTCCTGACATGCCGATTGTTCTAACCATGGAGCCTTCGGCTGTTAACGTGAACCTCAAGGGTTGGAAAAACATGCTGGTCAGAAATACTGAGACTGTGGACCCCAACTTCATCCCCGTCTACACACAATCTGAGGAGGGAACGTCTTTTGAGCTTCTTGACATTGTTTTGGACCGCATTTTATTGAACGTGGCCAATAATCTGGTGGGGAAGTTCTTCTCCCTATGCCCCACAGTGGATATGGTCAGAAAATGGGTCAAGGACAAATGAAAATTGAAAGGGAGTGTTTTTGTTAGTGCCATGCCTGACTCCCTCTTCCTCTTCAAATTCACTGCTGAGGAGGATGTCGCCCTTGTCCTCTTTGAAGGCTGGTCCTATGGTCGAAACAATCTCTCCCTCTGTCATTAGAAGGCTGGCTTTGACCCTGCAGCTGACTTGTAGAAAACTACTCTGATATGGGTTCAGCTCCTGGGGCTTCCCCTTGAATACTAGGATGAATCCATCTTCAAATGGATTGGGAAATCCTTTGGTCATTTTGTAGGTGTTGATGATATTACCAAATCCAAATCGCGCTTGGTCTATGTTCATTTATGTGTTCAAGCTACTGTAAGTATGAATCTCCCCAACTTCATAACTCTCAAATCCAGGCTTGGTAGCTGGACTCAAGCCCTGGTTTATGAAAATGCTACCCTCTTCTACCAAAAATGCCGCAAATCTAGGCATGTTATCTCCCAATGCAAGGCTTTGGCCCCCTATCCCTCAAGCTTAAGGGCCCGACCTAGGTGGAAGTTTCAGTGCCAAATGCTCCTATTATTCATCAAGACCTAGTTGTGGGACCTATGGTCACTCCTACTCCTAGCCCGAACCTGGCTCCCTTAGCAGTCGAGGACCCGATTATGGAAGAATACCCCTTTGCCGAGTGTATCAACAACCTTCTCAAATATCCTGCAAAGATTATGGTGGAAGCCTCTAATTTGATCTAGAAGGAACAATGCATCTCCTCGATGGTCAGTGGTTGATCAACTGGAAGATGGTGAGATTGCGAGGGACCCCTCTCTCGCCCTAAAGACAACTAGCTCCCCATTCGTGTCTCCCACCCTGAACCAGGGTTTACTCTCACCTAGTGCCCCTAGTGCATCATCCAGTGGTTGCATGACTCATGTTGATGATGGTTGGATTACTCAAAGATGAAGACCAAGATTGTAAAGCCCGATGTGGGGACGGATCTCAAAGTGGGTCGACCATCACAGAGACTATCAAGATAAAAGGAAGCAATAAGGGATATTGTCAATGGCAGGCAACAGACCTTGGAGACATCCATAAAAGGTAAGAAATGAAGGTCCTCTCTTGGAACATGAGGGGCCTTAACAACCCCCAAAAGCAATATGCTCTTAACAAGTGTATTTTTGAAAATAAAATTATGGTCCTTCTCCAAGAAGTTAAGATGTCTATGTTCTCCTTTTCCCTTGTTGCTAGGAAAATTTGGCATGGTGCAAAGTTTGTTATTAGTGATGATACTAGAGCCTCTAGTGGCTTGTTCACCATGTGGGACCCCTCCCATTTTTCTGGCGGTCTTCTCTCGTCCTCGGCCAACCTTTTGCTCTCTTAACTCTCTTCCCTGATGGACTCCTGCATTCTTGTTAATGTTTATGCCCCTAATGCCAGATCTAGTAGATTAAAGCTCTGGAACAACATAACTGCTCTAATACAAAATAATGCCAATGCCCACTGGTGATTGTGAGTGATTTTAACTCTCTTTTGATCCCCTCTGAGAAGTTGGGAGGCCTTCCAGAGTACTCTGACAACATGACTGATCTAGCTGACTTCATTGGTAGGAATGGGTTAATGGATGTGGAACTATCGGGGCAAAAATTCACTTGGTCCAATCTTAGGAGGGAAAGGATCTTATTTAGGTTAGACTTGACAAATTTCTTATCTCGAGCAACTAGGGAATTGGTCCACCCTTGAAGCTCACTGCCCTCCCTAGAACGGTCTCTGACCACAACCCCCTACTCCTTTGTAATACCACAAATGCTATAAGGAAGAATCATCCTTTTCGATATGAATTTATGTGGAACTCTCATCCGGAGTTCAAGGATTGCATTAAAAGATGGTGGAGCACCAACATACTTGGTACTCCTATGTTCAGGATTGCTCAGAAGCTCGACTTGGTCAAAAGAAACATCTGGGGTTGGAACAAATACACCTTCGGGGATATCTTCAAGCAAAAAAAGGAGCTCAATAGTAAACTGATTGTTATCCAAGAGTGTATTGATCAAGGTGACTCCCTTGAAGCCACCCATATGGAGGAGGCTGCCCTCCAAAGAAAATGGAAGGAAAATTACCACAAAGAGGAATTCTATTGGAAACATAAATCCAAGGTTCAATGGCTCAAAGACGGTGATAAAAATACTACTTTCTTCCACATATCTGCTTCTATCCACAGACGTAGAAATCACATCTCTTCCCTCATGGATAACAACAATCAGGTGGTTAATGATGTTGATAGCTTGAGCAGACTGATTACCAGCTATTTTGCCACTTTATTGAGGGACGATGATGACTGGGGGGCCCCTGCTAGGGAGGACCTTCTTAACTACCTCCCACCACGCCTCTCAGAGGAAGATAACAACCTTATTTTGGCCCCTATTTCTGAGGAGGAAGTCAAGTCTGTTGTTTTTTATATGGGCCCCTTCAAAACCCCGAGTCCTGATGGTTTCCCCTCGACTTTTTTTCAAGATTTATAGGATGTAGTGGGCCTTGATGTTGTTCTAACTACTAGAGATTTTTTTAGATCGGGAAGGATCCTTAACAAACTCAATCACACCTTCATTGCTCTTGTCCTTAAAACTCAGGAGGCATCTACTCTCAAGGACTTTGGCCCTATGAGTCTCTGCAACACTATTTATAAAATCTTCAGCAAAGTTCTTGTCAATAGGCTCAAACCTTTCTTGGATCCTTTGATTAGCCCCTCCCAGGAGGGTTTTATTCATAGTAGATAGATTCTTGATGTGGTCATCTCCACTCATGAGATTATCCACTCCATGGATAAGTGTCATCAGCTAGGGATGGTTCTTAAGCTTGACATCTCCAACGCTTACGATAGGGTCAACTGGAACTTCCTTTTCAAAGTTCTCAAAGCTATGGGGTTTGGAGACAAACTCATCAAACTTATTGGGGAATGCATATCTACTGTCACCTACACGGTGCTACTAGAGGCACGGTGCTACTAGAGGCAAGCCCCCTGGAGAATTTTAGGGCCTCTAGAGGTTGCGGCAAGGGGATCCTCTATCCCCTTACCTCTTCATCATCCTTGCTAAAGTGTTGGCCTCTAACCTAAACTCTATGGTCTGTAGGGGCGCTCTTTTGGGCATCAAACCTGCCTCTACGATGTCCCCCAATGTTCTACAACAATTCATTGATGATACTATCCTTTGTGGAATCTCCTCTATTTGGGAAGCTAAGACTTGGAAATCCTTCCTCAACGCCTATGCTCTAGCATCTGGCCAACACATTAACTATGAAAAGAGCAACATTTACTTCTTCCACACTAATGCCCAACTCTAAGATAAAGTCTACAAAATCCTTGGTTATCAAAGGGCCTCCCTCCTTGGCACCTACCTAGGCCTCCCATTGACTGTTAAAAATGTCTCTAATTCCTTCTGGATCTCTATCCTTGAAAGAATGCAGAAAAAGCTGGTTGGTTGGAAAGGTAGATTCCTGAGTGGTGCTGGTAAATTGCAGCTACTTTCCTCCTCCCTCTAGCTACTTTCCTCCTCCCTCCAGGGGATCTCTGCTAAGCTGGAAAATGTTCAAAAGGCTTTCCTTTGGATGGGAATGGAAGAAAAGAAGAGGCTAGCCTTGGTGGGCTAGGACAAAGTTTGTCTTCCCAAGGCCATGGGCGACTTGGGAACCCGCAAGATCTCAAGGTTCAATAAGGCCCTTATAACTAAAATTGCCTGGAAGCTTCTGAATAAGGATACATATTGGAGTAGGATCATCAGGGCTAAGTACCTGAGTAATGCAGACTTTTCCTCTGTCCTAAAAGAGGAGGGCCTTCCCAGGGGTTCCAAAATTTGGAATAACATCTTGAGCTGCAGGGACCCTTTATCTCTTGGTTTGAGGTGGATTATTGGAAATGGCACGAACATTCTCTTCTAGGAAGATTGTTGGTTAGGAGAGAGACCCCTTGCTTCTTACCCCTCCCTGAGACGGCTCTAGGATGCCACCAAAGGCTTCTTTGGTGAAAGGGTCAGTGATTACTTCAACAATTGCACTTGGAGGGCCTTGGAGGACTGATGCATTGACCATCCCTTCCTCCTCCCTGCTGCTAGAGAGCTCTAGAATCTTTTGGCTAGTATATTCCTCCCCCTATTTCCTAGGGAGGATAGACTTATTTGGAAGTGGGACCCCCCTGGAGACTTCTCTGTTAGAACTGCCTACACTAGCTTACTCAGGGAACCTATTTACTCCTCTATTTGGAAAGAGGTATTGAATCGCCAACTCCTCCCCAAGGTTGATTTCTTCTGGTGGACTGATCTCCTCAAAAAAATCTTGACCCAAGACAACTTGGTCAAGCGGGGATTCCATTTCCCTAACAAATGCATCCTCTACAAAAATAATGAAGAAAGTCTTGCCCATCTCTTCCTCCATTGTTCCTTCACTTGGGAACTATGGAGGATGGTCTACAGTAAGCTTAATATATGTTGGGTAATGAATGATAATTTATTAAATCTATCTCAGGAGTTTTGGGGCCCCTCTTCCAACCCCCTTATCCAACAACTGTGGAAGCAGATCCCCCCCATGTGAGCTGGTGTATCTGGAAGGAACGAAATGACAGGATATTCAAAGACAAAGAGGCCTCTGTGGAAATTGTGTTTGCTTGATTCCTTAATCTAATTCTTGAGAATATTTCTATTTCCAAAACCTGGATAGCAACCAAGCCCCCCTCTACCTGGGACTGGGAAATTGCTAGATGTTGGAACCTTCCCTCCTCATTCTCTCTTGTTGACTTCTCTAAGAGACTTCTAAGACAAAGCACGGTCTGGTTCCCCCCGACTACAAATTTTAAACTCGATTTTGATGGGGCTGTTGGGGGGGCCTAGCTGCTGGTGGAGAGGTGATCAGATCCCATCTGGGGGCCCTTGTTGTTGCTTATGCGAGTAACCTGAATGAGCATTCCTCTAATTAGGCTGAAGTGATGGCCTTAGCTTGGGGAATCCACATTGCCCTCTCCATGGGAATTAGGATTATGGACATTGAGGGGGACTCCATGCTTATAATTAATGTTGTCAAAGGGCGGAATAAGCTTAATTAGACAATTGAGGGAGCCATTAGGGACACCTTGAGGCTCATCTCTAGGCTTGACTCGTTCAGAGTTATGCATATCTACAAGGAAGGCAAACGTGTGGCAGATGCCATGGCAGCCATTGGCCTGAACCTCTCAGTGCTGAGATGATGGAGGAGTCACAACTCCCTCCTAGACCATGTGAACTTCCTCCTCCAGGAAGAGAAATCCAAAATGATTGAGTAATGATTGAGCGATTTCCAAGTGCTTCCCTTACCCTCCTCTCTTCCTTCGGGGTAGTCTAGAGACGGTGGCTTCATAATTCAAACAATGGGAATATCCCTCTGATCCCTTCTGATGTGGTGGTGACTCATCCGGCCAAGCTGGCGATGATGCATGCGTTGCTATGCTAGCATTTTACTTGGGCTTGCAGAGTCATGATGAGGTACGACTGGATTGGAAATGTGTTGGTTGTCGCCGGTATTTGTTGGCCTTTAATGCATCGTAACCAGGAAATCATTTCTAAAAGTGACTTCATTTTTTCCCATGCGCCCAACTTCATTTCTCATTTATTGACACCGGGCTTGCACACTTCCCATTTTCTATTCTTGGCTTGCTTCTCGAAGGGTCTCTGCAACTTTCTCTGTTTCATGACTAAAGAAGCTTTGTTGGTAGAAGATATGGGGAGTGATAGAGTTAGATATGAATTGGATAATCCGAATGATTTAAAAAATGACCCCCTGGTCTGGAACTTCTGTGTTGAAGGTGGGGTTGCTAATTTTCTGGATTGCCTGAAAGGCCATGATGAGAAGCTCTCGACTGCTTTCGCCTCCTCCTAGTCTGGGAGGTGGGTCTCGGTTGGCGGCATTGCCTTTGATGTCTCTGAGGAGACTATTGCCCAAGCTACGAAGCTGACCCTTGATGGCCACCATTGGAAGCGTACCAGTCATGCTGCAAACAGTGAAGGTTTGAAACGGTTCTTCCGTAACCGTGAAGAACCCATCAAGTTGCAAGGTGGGTTTGCTCGTGAGGAGCTCAAGCACCCATGGAACATGATCTGCCTCATGATCATGAAGTACTTCACTCTCGAAGGTAGGTATAAGGTATTTTACTACTACCATTTGCCCCTCCTCAATCACTTCCGTAACAATGATTTTCTTTGTCTACCGTTTTATTTACTACACTCTATAGAGAGCTCTATTAAAGACACCATGGACCCCAAGCATGGGGATAAGCCTTCCTACTTCCTCCACCAGGGCCTTATTTATAGGTTGTATAAATTCCATGAGGCTCTCTGCCCCCCAGAACCTTTCGCTCTCTCAACCCCCCATGCCGACTCCCCAACAACTTGTGGCCCTGTCTATGGCTTTCCCTAGATTCTTTCAATATCCCCATGAGGGTTTTGCTACGATCACCATGTCCCTGCCTGCTTATGCCTCGATTGTCTCCTTATCGGTGGTCTCCCCTAATTTAACTCTTCCCACCTCTCCTAGTGCTTCTCGTTCCCTGTCCAAGGGCAAAAGCAAAACCCCCACTAAACACAAACACATTGTCTTTGAAGACAATTCTTCCTCTGAGGACGCTGAGAACGACAATCCTTCCCCGGATTCCAAGGTTAAAAGGATATCCTCCAGACTTGCTTCCAAAATCCGCAGAAAGAAGACCTCGATGATTGAGATTTTGAACTCTGAGGAGGACCCCATTGGGGACAAGAAGGAGGAAGGCCCTAATACCACTATGGGGGCCCTTGATGGGGATGTTGTAGATGTCAATGTGACTAGGGACCCCATGGTCCTGACCACTATTGGTGCCATTGATATAAGTATCTTTGAAATGAAAACCCAGGACCTCATTGATGATAAGGATATGACCCCTATGAACATGGACACTAAGGGTCTTATGGGCGTGGAAATCTCTGATAGAAAAGCACCAGAATCTGGTAATTTGGATTCAGATTCTAAAATGACTGAACAAGTGATGCATTCTATCCCTCTGATGGGTCTGGTTAATGATAGTGATAATTCCCTTGCTGGTGGTGTGCCCAAAGAGACTGAAGAAACTACAGATGACTTGGCTACTGAGAACCCCCAAGAGGTCCCTACTCTCCAACAAATGGAAAAGCTAAGCACAGATGTGCTGGACATCACACAGAGAATTGAAAACCTTGACCCTGTGCTTGATCTGCAAACTATCAAGGAGGATGTCAACCAGCTCAAGAATAAGATGGAGGCTTGGGAAGCCCAAATGGTGGGCCTTAACAATTTCCATGTGTAGGTTTTGCATAGTTCCGCGCTCACCCTCTCTCTGCCGAGAGAACGCTATGCAAACACTGGGGAGGACAAGCAGGAGGCTAGGGACCTCTACAAGTTCCCGTGAAATGAATGGAACAATGTTATGGATGCCATTGGGGTGCGCAAGGAACCCCTGTAGTTTGTTTTGTTTTATGTTGTTGTTTCTGATTTCTAAAGACTTGGTTCCTTTTTGTTGATAGTCGCAGTTAATTGTTGTTATAGTGTTGTTTCTGCGCAATAATTTTTAATAATTTTGCTATGTAAAGGGTCAGTGCCCTTGTTCTCACTGCGTTATTAATTAAAAACAATTCTCAAATTTACATGCACATGTGCTCATCTTTATTTTAGATAAAGGTTAAATTAAAACATATATTTATTTTCCCACGTTGATTTGCTCATAGAGTTCCACATCTAGGCCACCTCTGCATCGCTACCCATATGACTATTAAGAACGCCACATTTCTTGAGCACAACAACATCCTTCTCTGTATCAATCAGCTGGGCCATTAAATTCAGTTCAAAAGCCACAAAATTTCTCAAGACCGCCTCTGTAGAATCATTGACTGTGATTTTACGTAAGAGAAAAGTGGAGATTGTACTCTTAAAGCTTATTTGGCTCAGGTCTCACTTAACACTGTTGTAGAAGGAAATTTTTCGGTTGTTGTAGCAGATATCATCCATTTAATGAAAAGATTAACAACTTTTTGTATAAAGACCCAAGGATTGGGAATTTTGAGTGATTTTGTCCTGGTTTCAGAAGGAACTTGCTCACGTCCAGGGTTAGAAGCAACAAGATGATACAGATAGTCCAGAACATGACATCTGCTATTTAGCTTCAATGGCAGTCGTGGATAATCCTTCTGATGTACAAAAGGATTGAAATGCACACATGCAACTTGTAGTTTTATAAGAGTAAAAAGACCATTAACAGAGAAATCCTTCGAAGAATTGAAATGAAATAGCGAAGATTTGAGATTTTAATGGGAGAGCCGAAGTAGAATTCTTTACACAGTTTATTGAGAACCATTCCCCGTTGTCTTCACCAGCTGCAACCATATCAAAATTTTCTATCTACTCCAAGAGTTGTGGCAAGCTCGCCAATTATAACGCTCCCACTATTAAACGGTCTCTTTCTAGGGATCTCTGCTTTACATTCCCTGCATAGATAACGACAGTGGAATCCATTAATTTATAGCTTCAGAAATATCATTCATGATGCAAACAAAGGGAAATAGGGGAAAGGACCCAGTAGTTGAGCGCGTTCCAATTTTTGTGATAGAAGTTGTTGATTTAATACCCCCATACTTGTTGATTTCATGTCCAACCTTTGTATAACATTGCACCAATAGTTGTATGATAAGTACCAATAATTGAATGAAATATACCATTTGTTTTGAAAAGTAACCAATCATGTGATGCCACATCAGCTCCACAAGTATTGGGGCCCTTTTGCACACCTATTGGTCTCACTTTTTTGGGGGGCTGTTTTGGATACCTTGGCTCACTTTTTTGGGGGGCTGTTTTGGATACCTTGGCAAAAAGCATGCTGATGTGGCATCATATTTGATGATGTGGCCCTAAAACCTTAGTTATAAGCAGGGGACTTGCTAAGTAAGCTACTGTAAAAAAATCAGAGTAATTTGAAATTTCCAAGTAAGATTTTGAAAAGCGCAAAGTTAGGGTGCACAACTAATGGATACTTTCCCCTAGGTATACAATAATGAACAACAAATTTGACAAAGCCATTTCACCAAAACTGTGCCTCAAAAAAGACTTGGACAACCAAAAATTTGCTTATGAATCTATAAATTTCATAAATGTTTCAACGGTAAACAAATTTGCTTATGAAGTCATAAATTTTATAAATTCTGAAATATGCTTATAAATTCTAGAAATGTAAATAAATCCATTTATGAATTCATAAATGTAAATTTTTTAAAGGTAAAGAAATCTTCTTGTGAACTCATAAATATAAATTCTTGAAAGATAAAGAAATTTGCTTATGTATTCATAAATGTAAATAAATCTGCTTATGTATTCATAAATGTAAATAAATCTGCTTATGAATTCATATATGTAAATTCTTGAAAGGTAAATAATTTTGTTAAATGTAAATTCTTGAAAGGTTAAAAAATCTATTTATAAATTCATAAATGTAAATTTTTGAAAGGTTAAGAAATCTGCTTAAGAATTCATAAATATAAATTCTTGAAAGCTAAAGAAGTTTGTTTATGAATCTATATATGTAAATTCTTGAAATTTTAAAAAATCTTCTTATGAATTCTTATGAACTCATAAATATAAATTGTTGAAAGGGAAAGAAATCTGCTCATGAATTCATAAATTTAAATTCTTGAAATGTAAAGAAATTTGCTGATAAATTCATAAATATAAATTCTTGAAAGATAAAGAAATCTATTTATGAACTCAAAAATAAAAATTCTTAAAAGATAAACAAATCTGCTTGTGAACCTACAAATGTAATTTTTGAAATGTAAAAAAATATGCTTATAAACTCATAAATGTAAATTCTTAAAGGAAAGACATATGCTTATGAATTCATAAAATGATTATGAACTCATAAGTATACATTTTGAAAGGTAAAGAATAAAATGTAAATTCTTGAAATGTAAAGAAGTCTATGTATGAACTCATAAATGTAAATTCTTGAAAGGTAAAGAAATCTGCTTATGAAATTATAAACATGTTTACAAATTCGTAAATACAAAAGGTAATTTTTGTATAAATAGTTTCTTCACTAGAAATTTGGACTAATATAATATTCTTATCTTTCTTTACAATTATATATCTAATATAATGGGGGGTTTAAAAGGAATGTAATACTATTGTAGATGATTTTATGGAAGGAAGAATAATAGAGAAAAAGGTTGTTGATGGTAAATTATTTATCTCTTTTATAGACATATTTTAGATTCAAAAAAATTCCTCATACTTCATTCTTATGTTTCATTTTCATCAAAATTTTATTTTTTTGTAAATATTTCAATAAGTCCTATGGAAGAGTATTAAATACTAAATAAAATATTCATGATCCAAAGAAGTGTTACAATGTGATGTGTATTCATGCTCTTGGCATGTCAGACATGTGCATGACTAAATAACCTGATCACAAAGGGAAAAGATAATGGAATTAGATGAGAGATAAGTGATAGAGTTGAATATATCATGCATCATTCAATAAATGAGGATTTTGTGAGGAATGAGGCTCACATATTTATTGAAGACTTTAAAGATACACAACCCTCATTCATTGAATATTTTAAGGGGCGGTTTGATTTTTATACACTAAAGCGTGTAGGGCAAGAGAAAAATGGTGCCATAGAGTACTACCACTCACACCTAAAAAGCTGATTCTTGATAATAGTTGAGCGTGTTGTAAATTGTCATGTTGATCGGTTAGTACATCAACTAACAACACGTGCTTATTTCTACTATTAGTGGGTGCAAATCAACAAGAAACATGGTTTCTATAGGAACTTTGAAATTGGGAAGATTGAAAACACATCTTGGGTTTGAGCCTTGCAAATTCTAGATGACCATGTTACATTCAATGACATTGATGATCCTATAACATGGGTGAAAAGTGAAAGCAATCCTTATTTTCAATATAAGGTGTATAGCTCATCACCTAATCTAGGTATGTTATCTTATAAATTTTCCATACAAGAATACATGTGCAAGCATGTGATCAAGGTAAACTTGATGAGGGAGAGACAATATTTTTCTAGCAATAATTTGCATGTAGACCTTGGTAATCTTGCTACTACAGTTGATTATATAGACAAGCGATGCACCACGAATGTCTCTAATGAATTTGGTATTTGAAAAACATGATTTATTTATTCTATTGGTATATCGTTCTTTACAAAACATATGTATTAAATGTGTTGCAATGTCATTGTAGGCAATTAATTAATTTGATAGAATTGGAGACAATGAAAATTGTCAACGCTCAGAGCATCATTCTATACATACACAGGTGACATTATAATTACATTTTGATCATTCCAATTATTGTTAATTTGACTTTTAACTTCTAAAATATGTTTATTTTTTTTGTAGACCATTGACAAAAGTGATGGAAATGCAATTATAGAAATAAAGTTGCAATAAACAAACGAGTTTAACGGAATTTTGAGTGACACATTTGGCAACACTTGCTTTCATTGGTAAGAATTTAAAGGACTTTCCAAACAAGGTTAAAAGTAGACACGTCTCATCCCAACTTGGATTAGACCATCCAAGTGTGCATCCATTTTGCCTCATACAAGTTGGATTTGGTCACACTCTTTGTCGACAAAGAGACTTGATTTAATGCATGAATGTGAGGAGAAGACCAAGTATCTCCAACAAAACACCTATGTTTCCACAGATGCCACAAAATCGTAAGTGTCAAAACTGGTTTGATGATCTTGATAGGTCAAATGAACAAGACAAGGATCACACTCAATACAATTAACATACTTTTGACATGGTTGATAGTACAAAGTTTGGGAACATGTGAGATACTATTGCAAGAACACAAGATTTGATTGAAAACACATAGGATGTCATCACACTTATTTAGTTGTGTACTATAAGCATTTTTTGTTAGATAGTTTAAATAACCAGAAGATAACTGAGGGGGTGGGGGGGTTATTCAGTTGTCACACTTCAAGAGGTCCAATCCACACGTTACATTAAGCCGGTCCATAACCTAGATCAATCGAGACCCAATATAGGTCCACATGTTAAAGCAATGATCTCCATCCGCCAAGTCTCAAACATGATCACCAAAAACATCCTAAAAATCCACTAGAAACTACACCAACACCACTTAGGCATGTCATCAAAGATCTTCATCAAAAGATCTGCTGGTGAAACCCTCGCCGAAACCACAAGCCAAGCTTCCAAGCAAACAGGATAGCATCCGATCACCATGCCAAAACCTATTGACTAAATATGAACATGAGTATCATGAATAAGCCAATTCCATAACCAAACCATACCGGAGCCTACCGGATCATGTCAGATCCAAACTGGAACCAAAAACCACTCAACCTACCGGGACCAAAAGGGTGTCGATAAAGCATCCAAATAGCTAGTGCTGACATCAATGACAAAACATCAATGCAACACATAATCAATTCATCCAAATGGCCAACAATCTCCCCCTTTGGCATTGATGGCAACACTAGATGTGAAAAACATCTAAGTACCAAGAAATGCCAAACAAGTCTCCCCCAATGGAAGACAACCAACAATATCCCACATACAAATGTAGTAATGAAGTTATGGAACAAAGACCAAACTCCCCCTGTGAATGATATCTCTATAAAGCTTTGAATTATACATATATATCTTCCCCTAATATATACAACTCCTTAAGTTTTTCTTTTTCACATCAATATCTCTCCCCCTTTGACATCAATGCCAGAAATTTGACATAAATATCAAAACAAAAACATAAACCATTGAATCACAAAGCTGACTACTCCCCCTGAGTAGTAACATCCCCACATCAGTGCCAAAATGAATACTATCTCTGATAATGCATACCAGATTGATGCCAAACCACATCAATCAAGTCTCTGCCAAAGGGACAAAAACTCCCAATCGGTCTCTGAAGTACTCAAATGATTCCTTAGGCAAAGGTTTAGTGAAGATATCCACAATTTTCTCTTTAGTGTTCACATAAACCAGTCTAACTTCATTTTCTTCCACCTTTTCCTTCAAGACATTGTAGTTGATAGGTATGTGCTTTGTCTTACAATGAAATGCCGGATTCTTTGACAATAGCAGCAGAGTTATCACAGTGAATAACTATCGGTTCATTACAATACACCTTTATATCCTTCAACATTTGCTTCATCCATAGAACTTGTGTACATTTAATAGCATCGACAACATACTCAGCTTCAGTAGTAGATAAAGAAGTACATTATTGTTTCTTTCTAATCCATGAAACAAGTTTCTTTCCAAGAAAGAAATCTCCACTGGAAGTACTTTTCTGGTCATCAACATCTCTAGCCCAATCTGTATCTGTATATGCACATAAAGTAAAGTCATCATTTTTAGTGTATCACAAACCATATTCTGATGTACCTTGTAAGTATCTAAAAATCCTTTTCACCACACTCTCATGATTTTCTCTAGGATCACTCTAAAATATTGATAAAATACAAACAACATTCATTATGTCAGGCCTAGTCCGAGTCAAATAAAGTAGACCTACAATCATAGATTTGTATCTTGTAGGATTTACTGGTGCAGAAACATCTTTTATTGTCAATTTCTCACTTGTAACCATAGGAGCGCTTATTGGTTTAGAATCTCCCATACCAAATTTCTTCAAAAACTCCCTAACATACTTAGTTTCACACATGAAAATACCTTTAATAGTTTGAGTAATTTGCAAACCTAAGAAAAAATTCATCTCCCCAATCATAGACATTTCAAATTCTTTCTCCATATTCTTAGAAAATTCTATGCATAACTTATCTTCACCTCCAAAAATAATGTAATCAACAAATACTTCAATAATTAGTATATCATCATCAGTGATCTTATAATATAAATTACTATCAACATTACCCTTAGTAAAACCAACCTTCAAAAGCTATTTATCCAACCTTGCATACCAAGCTCCAGGTGCTTGTTTCAATCCATATAAAGCTTTCCTTAACCTACAAACCATGTTTGTATCATTTGATAGTGAAAAACCATCAGGTTGCTCAATATAAACTTCTTCATCAAGATCCCCATTCAAAAATGCACTTAACATACATCTGATAAACCTTGTAGTTTTTGTGGGCAACATAGGCAAGAAATAATCTTATAGCTTCAATCCTAGCTACAGGTGCAAAAATCTCTCCATAATCAATTCCTTACTTCTGAGAATATCCTTTACAAACCAAACTAGCCTTATTCCTTACAACTTGACCATCCTCATTTAATTTATTCCTAAAAACCCATTTAGTTCCAATAACTTTCTTATTTTTAGGTTGGGGAACCAAAGTCCATGTGCAATGTTTCTCAGTCTAATCTAATTCTTCTTCCATAGCTTTTAATCAATATTCATCTTTACATGTGTCAATTACTGATACCGGCTCAACTTGAGAAATTAAACATACCTTATTAGTTGTCAATCTTCTTCTTGTCATTACTCCATTGTTCTTATCCCCAATGATTTGATCTTTTGAATGATTCAATCTCACATACCTAGGAGTCTTCTAACTCTGCGTTCCTCTTCCCGGTTCTTCAATTACTATAAAATTTTCTGATATTTCCGAAGTAACTGGTTCAACACTCTGTTCTGGTAAAGGTGCTACCGGTTCAGATATAATCATTTCCACTGTCGGTTCCTTCTCATAAACTCTGATTTGACCTCTATTCAACTCATCCACTTTGACATTAGCACTTTCCACAATTCTCTGCAATCTCTTGTTATAACATCTATATGACTTGCTTTCATTAGAATAACCAAGAAATATGCCTTCATCACATCTAGGATCAAATTTTCCAATGATATCATCCCTTCTTATATAACATTTGCTACCAAAGATTCTGAAATACTCAACTGTAGGTGTATTGCCAAACCATAATTCATAAGGTGTCTTACCGATTTCTCCATTGATATGCACTTTGTTGAATGTATAGACCTCTATGCTCACTACTTCTCTCCAGTAGATATGAGGTAGACTAGCTTCCATCATCATTTTTCTAGTAGCTTCTAAGATAGTTATGTTCTTCCTTTCCACAACTCCATTCTGCTAAGGTGTTCGGGGAGCAGAAAATTGTCTTCTTATACCATGCTTCTCACAAAAGTTATTAAACTCACTAGATGTGAATTCTCCACCATGATCTGACCTCAAACATTTAATCTTCAATCCTATCTTAGTTTCCACTTTAGCCTTAAAGATTCTAAACTTTTCAAATGCTTCATATTTTTCCTTTAGAAAAGTAACCCACATCATTCTAGAATAATCATCAATGATTAGCATGAAATATCTATCACCTTGAAAACTTATAACTCTAGCAGGGCCACACAAATCAGTATGAATAAGATCAAGAACATCATTAGATTTGTCTTGTATACTCTTAAAAGAGGTTCTGACCTATTTACCCATTTGGCATTTTTTACATATCAGATTATAGGGCTTCACAATCTTAGGTATATCTCTAACTTCCTTAGTTGAACTGATCTTCGCAATGCAATCAAAATTCACATGCCACAGTTTTTTATGCCATAGCCAACTTTCATCAATTTGTGTAATCAAACATGTCTTCTCACTGGAATTCAAATGAAATATATTACCTTTTGTTTGTGTACCGGTTGCAGACTCCAAACCAGATCTGTTAATGATTTTGCATTTTCCATCGTTGAACTGTAATTGAAATCCCTTATCCACCAATTGTCCTACACTCAAAAGATTATGCCTTAAACCTTCAACATAATAAACATTTTTATGAAGTTTTTTGGATTCGATTGTGTGTATTTTTTTCCCTCAACGTTTCGAATCACACTCTATGATTCATCATCAGGATGAAAAGAATTCCAAAGATAGAAAAGATATTGAGTTGTAGATTTGAGGTACGGGAGGGCACGAGGATCAAGGAAAAAAAATAAAAAAAGACCACCTAAAGGGTTGGATGACAAAAAACCCCTAGAATAACCACCCAAAGAAAAAAGAATAAAGAAAAGACTAGTAACACATACATACCTATAAAAAACAAAAAAAGAAAACAAATGAATACATACATACATACATAAATAAATAAATAAATATATATATATATATATATATATAAATATATATATATAAATATATATATATATATAAATATATATATATATATATAAATATATATATATATATATATAAATATATATATATATATATATATATATATATATAAATATATATATATATATATACAAACACACACACACAAACACACACACACACATATATATAAAGGAAAGCAAAGGGAGAAAAAGAGAAAAAAAAAATGGAACACACAGATAGAAAGCGAACCAACACTGGAGAGCAGAATTAGAGCCGCAACAAAGTGGGCAACCCTAAGGCAAAGAGAGAAAGGGGCTGAACCCAACCTAAGGAGAGGGGGAACAAGGTACAGGGGGCACAAACCAAATGAGGAAGCATGAGACGCACAAAGGAAAACGACTAGAGAAAGAGCGGGAGAATTCAAGGCGGGGGGCAAGGATGATATTGGAGGACAGAAAGCAGTGGGTTCCAAGAGATACTAAGGTTTAACCCATCATCAAGATTAAGATTGGAGGGGTGATGAATAATAGCAATAGCCTCTTTAACTTTCCTTTTGAAAAATTTGTCCTCCATACACAATATCTAAGTGTCCTCCAAACAAATATGATGCTTGGTAGTTGACGAATGCTCAGCTAAGGCTGTTTTGAGGGCATGTTCATGCTTAATGTCGACGCCATGCTGTTTTATTATAGTCATGAATGAACGACCTGTTTCTCCAATGTATGGGGTTCCATAAGAGCATACACTCTTGTAGATACCTGACTCTAAAAAGGCATCCCTAGTGTCCTTAAGCGGGGGAACATGCCTCTTAATGGTGGAAACAGGTTTGAAGGCACAACGAAGACCTTTTTTCAAAAGGATTTTTGAAATCTTGCGGGAAATGCCTTCAACATAAGGGAGAGAGACAAACAGAGCCAAAGAAGGAGGAGAGGGCATGGGGTTAGAAATAGAGAGGAAATAAGATTTGGCTTGAGGGAAGGCTCTAGTGATCTGCTTGTTAGAGTAGGCATTCCATCTGAAGACTCAACAAAGATGGGAGAGCTCTTGGTTTAAGTTATCCTCGTCACAAATCTGATGGGCTCTTAAAGCAAGGGTTTTGAGGATCGAAACTTTCTAGCTAGGGTGGGTAGTTTTGCAAAACACCCAACGACCAAGGGATCCATCATTTGGCTTCTCATCACCACCCTAGCCAGAAAGTTGGGATCCTCAAAATATTTTCTTTAAGAGCCCATCGGATTTGCGACGAGGATAACATAAACCAAGAGCTCTCCCATCTTCGTCAAGTCTTTAGATGGAATGGCTACGCTAACAAGCAAATCACTAGGGCCTTCCTTCAAGCCAAATCTTATTTCCTCTCCATTTCTAACCCCATGCCCTCTCCTCCTTCTCTAGCTCCGTTTCTCTCTCACCCTTATATTGAATGCATTTCCTGCAAGATTTCAAAAATCCTTTTGAAAAAAGGTCTTTGTTGTGCCTTCAAACCTGTTTCCACCATTAGGAGGCATGTTCCCCCGCTTAAGGACACTAGGGATGCCTTTTTAGAGTCAGGTGTCTACAAGATCGCATGCTCCGTGGAACCCCATACATTAGAGAAATAGGTCATTTATTCATGACTAGAATAAAAGAGCATGGCATCGACATTAAGCATGAACGTGCCCTAAAATAAGCCTTAGTTGGGCATTTGTCAACTACCAAGTATCATATTTATTTGGAGGACACTCAGATATTGTGTAGGGAGGACAAAATTTTCAAAAGGAAAGTTAAAGAGGCTATTTCTATTATTCATCACCCCTCCAATCTTAATCGCGATGATGGGTTAAACCTTAGTATCTCTTGGCACCTGCTGCTTTCTGTCCTCCAGTATCATCCCCGTCCCTCGCCTTGACTTCTCCCCCTCTTTCGTTAGTCTTTTTCCTCTATGCATCTCCCACTTCCTCGTTTGGTTTGCACCCCTTGTACCTTGTTCCCCCTCTCCTTAGGTTGGGTTCAACCCCTTTCTCTCTTTGCCTTAGGGTTGCCCACTTTGTTGCAGCTCTAATTCTGCTCTCCAGTGTTGGTTCGCTTTCTGTCTATGTGTTCCATATATTTTTTTTCTCTTTTTCTCCCTTTGATTTCCTTTATATATATGTATATTTGTACCAAAACCCAAAACATTAATACTGAAACTTCAATACCGAAACCCAAAACACTAATACCAGAATGCTTAAACCAAATACCAGAATAGCAGTTAAATCAATTAAGCATGAACAACAATCACATAATAAATACCATCCACATGACACCAAGATTTATACGTGGAAAACTCGGTAAAGGGAAAAACCATGATGGGAAGCCTACCCACAGTCAGATAGTACTTTTGCAGTAAGTATGTGAATTATAATTGAGGGGCCTACACTTGCATGAAGGCCAACAACCTAGAGTGCACTGCTAATCACAAAAGGAGCCTCACTAACTACATAGAAATCCAAACTACAATATGAAAGAAGTGTTTGAACTACAAAGATAACATCTCCTATGCCTAAGTATAGTTCCGGTTAAGCTCAATACCAGAGGAATAAATCCTCTTACATAAACCCAATTCGATCTCCAATGATCGACCAAATCCTCTACCTGAATGATATTACATTATTCGCACATTACATATTCATATTTGACCTTATACCTATGATCTATATCATGATGATCTACAATGATATCTTACATCATATATATATATATAAACCCCCGACCATAAACAATCAGGTCGGCCACCAGATAATAAACCAAATACATAACTACAAAAGATGTCGGCATTAGACCAAACAAATAATATCCAACACGTAGGACATCCTGGAAACACATCGGGAGGTCCAATCCACACGTTACATTAAGCTGATCCATAACCTAGATCAACTGGGACCCAATATAGGTCCACACGCTAAAGCAATGATCTCCATCTACCAAGTCTCAAACATGATCACCAACATCATCCTGAAACTCCACCATAAACTGCACAAACACCACTTATGCATGTCATCAAATATCTTCATCAAAATCTCTGCCATTGAAACCCTCGCTGGAATGACAAGCCAAGCTTCCAAGCAAACAGGATAACATCTAATCACCAGACCAAAACCAACTGACTGAATATGAACATGAGTATCATGAATAAGATAATTCTATAACCAAACCATATCGGAGCCTACCAGAGCGTACCAAATCATGCCAGATCCAAACCAACTAGAAACCACTCAACCTACCGAGACCAGAAGGGTGCCAGTAAAGCATCCAAACAACTAGTGTTGACATCAATGACAAAACATCAATGCAACACAGAATCAATTCATCCAAATGACCAACATTTTTAAGATGTTGGAATACAAATTTCTTTATTTTGGGCATGTTACAAACTATTCATATTTGGAATGTTAGTCAATATCCAATTAGTCAAATTGGAGGATGTAGAAAACTATTATAGTGAATTAGAATCTATGTACAATTTTTTATTTTTTATTTTTTATTTTTTTAACGTGTGAAACTATTAGTCCTCTCAAACCTATAAAAGTGATTTATGACTATATTTTATGCATGTGACTATATTATCATGAGATCATATGTAGGTATGGATTCTATACTATCACTAGGTAATATCCATGTATTGTACGACAAAGTTTAAGATTAAGGTAAGGATATAAAAGGTAATTTTTATTGATGCAAAATCATATGTATTAAGATTGAAGGGTACTTGAACTTCTTATTAATTTTTAAATACTTTAGTTGCATGATTATTTGATCATTTAGGAGGATTTATAAATCTATTTATAAAAATTCTTTTAGTGATGTTTTAGAGAGTATTTTCTATATTTTAAAGAGTTCTCTTAGTGGTGTTGTAAATAAAATTTCCACTATTGTTAATTATATTGTTGATATAATTTGCATTTACAATATTCTTGAAAAAAAACCAATCATTTGCACATATTTTTAACAACCTTTATCAAAGGTTCAAAATCTAAAAGCTTGTGATAATATAAATTTGGGTAAAGTTTGGTAGCACATATGGGTATGTGCACAAAGATGGTGGTTAGAAAAATGGACACCACCCAAAAAAAACATGGAAAAACAAGCAGCGCATACACGGTTATAAAATTTGAAATCACCGTGTACACGCTTAAGTCTGTTGTTCCCGAGCCTAAAAAAGGTAGCGCGTACGCGTTGCTTTTAGGAAAGTGAGTGCGTACGCAGTACCTGTCAAAAAAAGTTTTTAAAAAAAACTGGGTCTTATTTTCCCATGACAACCACATTTTTTCCTCATTTTCTTTGCTGAACTGCGAATGGGGTGCCACATTTCTCCTCCAAATTGTGAACGGGGTACCTCATTTCTCCTCCAGACACTATGGATCAAGGTTAGTTTTTGTTAATTTTTGTCTTTCTTTCCCGTTTGTTCAATTCGTTTTATGTTTTGAATTTAATTTCATTAATTTTGATTAGGTTTTTTAATTTTTTGTTTCAAAAACAAGATTTTGATAATCCACAAGAAGAACAACAAAATGCACCTCCTGAAAACCCACAAGATACACCCCCAATTCCTCCTTTTGGCCACACAGCTGAAACACAGGAGCAATTAATTAATCAATTAGGGCAAAATATGTCTAAAATCAATAGACTGATTGATAAATTAAAAACATCTGAACTTGAGCATCATAAATCCCTCGCCACTAGCCTAGAAACATTAACTAGTGGTGCCATAGCTGTTTCCACACAAATTACAAAATGGGGAAACTTTAGGGATATGTGTCGTCAATACTATGCTGATGGGTTATCATATGAGGGAGTGAAAAGCAAAAATACTAGTAAACAACAAATATGTGCCCTTTTTGTTGATCCTAAAATTGGTCAGTTGCTACCTCTTAATGCAAAGAAGTTTCCCATACATTGGTGTACCAATGTGCAAATGAAGAATCATTTTTGGTAGAGGTGGTGGATGGTCTTTGATGATCCACCTTGTAATAATTATGAGGTGCCATTATATTTTTTGAGAAAATTATACTGTGAGTTTATGCTCAATTTGTGACCAAACTATTTTGACATGAGAGAGTTCCATGGTAGAGGTGGCAGCTCTACCCAAGATAGACTTGGAGCCCGTAGGTGATTAGCCCCAGAGAGTCATCACCCCCTAGTACCCAAACCCAAGGTGCATCAGGGTGTCCCAGTAGAGCTGAAAGAGTCAATGGAGCTGCAAACTCTTCAGGTGGCCACAACATTAATTGGTGCTATCATCCATCATGGGACATCGTTAGCACACCCTATTCTACTGGATGATGAGCCATTAGTTGCTCCAGGTGGCGACATAGAGCCCATTCAACATATGTGTGTCAGTTGCTCGGGGATAGATGATGCACTTGGTGTAGATGGATCCATATCTCATCCGTGCATGATTTGCGGGAATAGATGTTAGGCCCACACGACTGAGGATTTCACGCCGACAAATGAGTTGATGGACATGTTGTTTGCCCATCAGCGACAGACACAGGTGTGTTGATTTGAATTTATAACATTTTATTTATTAGTCACTTTAAATTTGTAATTACATAAATGAATTTTAATTTATACATCGATTTAAATTGAGACAAATAATATGCATTTCAGGTTGCAACAACAATATCCCATACTCCCCCAGTTACTACAGCTGCAACTTTGATGCCTGAGGTATAAATTTTGTAACATGTTAAAATAGAATAGTACACTTTGAATTTAAAAACATTACAAGATATACTAACTATCTTTAATGCTTGGTCCAATTTTTGGTTTGTAGGTGTTGATAGGGGACCAAATGTCCTAGATTGATGACATCATACTCTCAACGATCGATTTTGGCCTACAAGGCTATACAGTATCATATTTTGTACAACCCTTTTTATGTATTGTTTTGATGGAATATGCAAGTCATTTCATTTTAGATTTTTTAAATTATGTTTAATATATTATCTGTACTAATATCTCATGTTAATTTTGGGGAACCTCCTCTGCATCTAGGCCTTGTCCTAAGAAAAAGAATTCCTCGAAGATGCCAAAATGTGAGAAGAAGGTATTTGAACACATTTTTAGTTGTACAATTGTTTGAAAATGTTGAAATCAAGTATTAGTTGGGGTTTGTAGGTTGATTAGTGTTTTTTGCCTATTTTACATGTACACTGGTCATTGAGCTATGTGGATTTGTTGAATGCACTTGATTCGCCCGTGGAGCAAGAGAGGGCATAGGTATGTATCTCTACTTTATTTTCTTGATTTCATGATTATATGCACACGTACATGTGAACTTGTGATATATTATAATCTTATAATTTTTTCATACAGGAAATATCCATAGTTGTTTCATTAATGGCGAGCCCTCCTCCGTGCACTGGAGAAGTATCTCAGGATCCGGTACACTTTTGTTTGATATATTACATTAATTGTTTTTAACCTACAATACTTATCATTATATTAATTGTATTTAATCTTTGATCATTTTTTGTATAGGTAATAGTGACAATTTCTCCATCAATGATGAGCCATCCTCAGTCCATTGAAGAAGCATCTCACGCACGGGTACGCCATTATTCTCTATATCATAGCTTTTAAGTGTTTTTGATATATTTATATTAGTATATTGTATTAATTGTACATTTAATCTACAATAGACCCCTTCACAGTACGTCCATAACATGGATCCTTTTAAGTATGTCTTAAAGAAAACTCCTAAGAGTGACAAGGAGAGGAGAGCAAAGACATTAGCTCCTAGATCAATCGATGAGGTAATCTACATTTTGATTGCAAAGGAATTATAGTTAAATACATAGTTATGTTGTTAATTGTGAACTATTTTCTACAAAAGAATTCTAACTTGGCTTTTGAATTTTGGTTTTGCAACCATCTACAGAGCCGCATACTGCATTGAAGAGGCTTGAATTTGATGATCCACCACAAGTTTAGG
This sequence comes from Cryptomeria japonica, assembly GCF_030272615.1. NCBI lineage: Eukaryota > Viridiplantae > Streptophyta > Pinopsida > Cupressales > Cupressaceae > Cryptomeria > Cryptomeria japonica. Next base: position 455,364,145 of record NC_081412.1, read on the forward strand.
ATCATATAGTGTTAGTTTTGGTCATAGAATGACCAATACATGTAGATATATTCTACATTTTTATTGTATATCAATTTGGACATGGCATATGCCACATTTTTGTAATTGTATTGACTTGGCAGACATGCCTTTTATATATATATATAAATGTTGATATTCGATCCAATAAATGTGTACTGAGTTCATTATTTTGTATTCATTGTATTTTGTGGTTGTTGTTTAACCCAACAATAGGAATAATAACTCTAATTGAAGTCTCAACCCGAAGTTTGGACATTCACTCTGTGAAGTTACTATCTTCATAATTGGTGTTCATTTGATTGTCAACCCATGGACTTAATACTTGAAATGGGTCTGCAGTATATATGCACTAAGCTCCTGCGATAGCTACCCTGCATTACTGCAACAACTAACATCTATGCGAGAAGGGTAAGCAAGAATTGAAACAATTCAAAGGCTACAAGAAAACTTCTGCATTAACATAAATTCATTCAAGAAATACTAGCTAAGTTCAATGCTGCCAAACAGGAATTACTCTGTTTTGGTTTGGCTGCAGGAACAATCAATGGATCTGTTTCCAATGGCTGTAAGAACAGTCAATGCAAGAACATCTACTACAGCTAAAGAAGAAAACTAATTTTAACAAAGGCACAAGAACACTCACCAAGTGGGCCCCCTTGGATGAGTGCTTCCTAGGCTTCCAACACAATTCTAAGTGCTCAGAATAACATACCTTTATTTATTGTTCATCAAAAGTCATTACATGATTCTGAATCAAAATAAACTCAAAACACTTGCAACTTTATTTCTAAAATCCTCTGCTTTGTTTCTTCTCCTTTCTTTCTAACCTATGAAAAATAGATAAAGACCCTTATTTAAAATAAAACAACTACTTCCTACAACATAGATCACACCGATGAGAAGAGGCGGATAATTATTCAAGAAAGGAAACAACCAAAGTTAAGTCACTGATAATGTGGATCTAAACCGAACCAATCATAACATATCGTGGCGGTGTTTACAACACTAATTCCCACTTGAGTAAGATATCAATAAGTATTGCACGCCTAATTTTCCTCTGTCATTCCTTACGCTCATCAACATTTCGGCTGATTTGATCTTTCAGTCACCTCCTTGAATATCTTATTCTGCAATTGGCGTGACAGGAGAGCTTTCACAACAACATTATTTTATTCCTGCAATTCAAAAAGAAAAAACATAAAAGAACATACACATCTATTTTAATTAATCAAAACATCTATTAATTTCAGACATGATATTCCCTAAGACAATCCACATGGCAACAAGAATGAATAACATGGCTGCAGGAACAAACTGGCAAAGACAAAACATGTTTTAATAGGTTCAGGCTAATATCTGAAATGCATATAGTCAACTTTTGATACATCATTACTATCATGTAAATCAAAATATGAGAAAAACTTAAGAGTTCTGGGGATAAAAATATGCTAATGTCTCAACTCATCATGCCCCCCAACTTAAGGTCTTGCTGATCCTCCAGCAAGAGGAAAATCCCTAATTTAGGCACTAACCCTTAAGTCACCAATGGTTCCTTGACCTGTTCCTCGTAAAGCTAAATTCCAATAAAACCCCATCATCTTTTCTAGCCTGGACCATCTAGCCTCTTCTGTAACTGCTTCATAGGGCATATATGTAACCTTACATCCCAACAATGGCCACATAAGGATAGGGGCTGAAAGATCAAAGGTAACCAGTTATGGTTTTTCATCTTGCCCAGTTGGATATATTTAGGGGCTCTTTGCATAGCTGCATGAAAATTTAGCAGTGAATGAGGTTCTCCTTGTTTCAGTTCCTCTGGCAAATTGTTCCAGCATTGAGTTAGGTAGTCAATTGCAGCTACAATTTCATTCCAAATTAAATGTTCATATGCTTGGAATATTTCTTTCCTCATTGGCAACACTTGATTCCTTACGTCTGACCTTGCCAATAGCTTCTGCCATTCATAATAAAGAACTCTTGTCTCTTTTGCTTCCTTTCTCAGTGGTAATGGACAATCAAATTCAATATTCTTATGTGTTCTAGCCTGTGCTCCCATGTTGATCTCATTCTGAATCCATGACATTAAGGCTTTTATGTGGATATCACCAATGTATAGCAAGGGATTCCACCCACTGTCAGAAGTTACAACATAATTATGCAAGTAAAATTCACACAATAAATTTTTCACAGCTGCTGGGAAAGTCTAATAGGCATCATAAAATTCCTCAGGGGTTTCTAAAGAAGTCCTAAGGTCTCTGATAATGCGGTTTAATTTAAAATTTAAATAACGCTCCTTCAAATGCCGAGCATAAACTCTTGGCGGTGCCCTACACTGCATTAACTCGGGGACCATACTAGTGATTGTATCAACTTTAGCTTATAATTCTTCAATTTTTTTATCTCTTTTTTCTATTTCCCTCTATTTCTTGTCAATAATCCCCTGTAATCTAGCCCTCTATCTCCCATTGCCTATAGAATGTTAATGCAATAGATAAACTTGTGAGAGATGATGGAAGTATAATAGCTGTTACCTTAGGATGTGGGATTTCTTCAACTGATTCCTCAAGTTGTTCCACCACATATGCTAGTCTTGAAAGTCTGTCAACATCATCTTCTTTCTGAATTTCAACCTCTGCTGGGCACTCTTCTTCTGATGCTTCCACTAAAATAACCTCCATTGCATCACTTGTTGGATGGACTTTTTGGGTACTACTCCAAGTTCTTCTTGCATAAACCTTTGGAGTGGCTACATGAATGGTTTCTACCTTCGGCTTTTCTACAGGGGTATTTCTCTTCGGCCTACGCCTCTTGGCTGTTGGGGAAACTTGAGTTGCCTCCAGCTGAACCATAGGTTCCTCATCTACATTAATTAATTCTAATTCTTTTCCTTTTCTTTTAAAAGATGCTGCTTCTCTTTGAGAAGAAGTGGAGGGTTGCTCAATGTTTGTTTCAACCATCTCTTCCTCCGTAATGGTCAAAGCTTCTTCGGGGATAAGAGATTCATTCCCTACAAAAATTATAGGAGAAGAGGGTTCTCCCATATCCTCCTTTTTAATCGCTAACTCATCTACAACAAGAGCATCATCAGCCCTTAACTGCAGTATGTCTTCAAATACCTCCCATTCCATCTGTGAAACATCCCTAAGAGAACGTTTTACCAACAATTTTATCAGACCATGATGACTGACAGAACGATTTCCATTCTTTCGTGTTTCTTTGGCACTTGTCGAAATGAGGTGGTATAAAAAATTTGGAATATTCACCCTCCGACCATGCCGTAAATGACTAAGCAATTTGAAGTGGGCTGAATGTAAATTTGAAAACCTCCCATCAGAGGTAATATACTTCATTATATACAAGGCCACCTGGGGCCATTCTGCTGGAAGGGACACCCTTCTGGTTCCTTGCTTGTTCACTATTATAGGTCCATCTGTGGGGTGTGTAAATTCTGCTCTGGCGCTTTTAGCATCCTTTGATTCAGGAAATAATTCTCCCTCCTACAGCAAGCCCGTAACCTCAGCTATTCACTTCTCTGTAGCAATAACCCTTAATCCTTTAACAATAGCCTCCCCTTGGTTGAATGAATGCATAAACTCAGAGGCAATTTCCTCATTATAATTTGTTATTTTCAGAAAGTAGACAATCCAACCATGCAGTCAAAAATAATGCTTAAAAAGAGCATCCTATAGCAACACATCATGGATTATTGGTTCATGGTGGATAGGATCTCCGCCCATGTCTCACTCTATTGATGTAACAATTTCTGCAGCTAAGAATGAACAACTAAAATACTGTATAGACTGAAAATGTTTGATTGAAACTTCCTTACCCACTTTCATTTTTGGTGGCAAAATTCATTACTTTCTTATGCCAAAGAATATCTCATTAAAAGAATGATGGAAAGCAATAAAATCAAGGTACCGAAAAGGATGAATAATTACTAATTTTGGAAATCGAACCATAAAACACCCCCAACTTATTTTGGCACGTGTCCACACATACTGAAGGGATTTAGGGAAGTGTACATAGATTTAGCAAAGGCAATAATCATAATGAAATCATAAATGCCTAATTAAAAATAAATAAATATGTACATACCTATAGTCATGTGAAAAGAATGGCAGAATGAAATGATTTGACATGAATGAAATGACATATAAAGAAATGAGATGGGATGACGTGGATGGAAATTTTCATTTTTTTAATGGAGAATAATATTTCCATAAGACATGAAAATATTGTTATGAAATGACGCTTGGAGAATTATGAAGTGGTAGGGATGTTCTCTGCAGAGGTTGCAGGAATCGTACCCCAAATACTTTCTTCTATTGCAGTAGGAACTTGCCCAGTTACTGTAAGAACCTGTGTTTGATCTTTCTTGGCTAATTGCTGCAGGAACTCCTCTTTGGTGGTAGGATTATGATAAAGATGCAATCTGTGACCATTTGCTAAAAGCTTAAACCGAACTAGGTCAATTATGGTCAAACGAATAACTCCATTGTTGAAAAATTCATCTATCTCATATGGGCCTAACCATTTGGTTTGTAGCTTTCCCATAGTATCTTTATATTTTGAGTCATATAATAGTGCCCAGTCACCTGCTTTGAACTTTTTCTCCTTGATGTATTTATCATGCCACTTGGCTCTCTGATTTTGAATCAGTTCTATTTGTTGGACAACCATTTTTCTCCACTCATCCAAAGCATTGAATTTGAATACAGTCTCTTTGTGCTTTAGAAAGTGTCATATTTAATTGCAAAGCGGTTCTTAGAGTTTTATGCTCAAACTCAATAGGCATCATTGCTGCTTTTCAATACACCATCTCAAAAGGTGTAAAACCAATTGGTGTCTTCCAAGTTGTTCTATATGCCCAAATTGCTTTTGAAAGTCTACGAGACCAGTCTTTTTTATGAACAACCACCGTCTTGGTAAGAATAGCCTCCAACTCCCTATTTGTGACCTCTACTTGTCCATTGGCTTGTGGATGATGGGTAGATTTTCTGTGTCTTATATTGTATTCATTGACTAAGGCTGCAATCAATGTAGAAGTAAATTGTGGTCCTTGGTCTGATACAATTTCTCTTGGTACTCCATATCTTGTAAATATCTCCTCATAAAGGAACTCAACCACCTTATTATCTCTTGCATGTGTCATGGCTTGAGCTTCCACCCATTTGGTTACATAATCAGTACAACCAAAATGTAAGATTTTCCATTAGAAGGAGGATCAATTGGACCAACAAAATCTAATCCCCATTTATCAAATGGTGCAGCTAATATTTGTGGGTATAATGGCATCTCATCAGATTTAGTAGGTCTCCCTATGCCCTGGCATCTATCACATTTCCTTGTATACTGTGTTGCATCCTTATATAATGTTGGCCAATAATATCCCGTGTTCAGTATTTTGAGTGTTGTTCTCTTAGCAACAAAATGTCCTCCACATGACTCATCATGACATGCATGCAGGATATCATACGCTTCATATTATCTTACACTTGTTCTCATGACTTGGTCAGGTCCAGTATAAAACAAACAATCAACAATCCATGAGAAGTTAAAGCTTTTCTCAACTAGCAACCTTCTTTCTTTAGGAGAGAAATGAACTAGCATTTTAGCAATAGCTAAATAATTGGCATTATCAACATACCAGGGAGTGTGGGCTTTTATAAGGAATAAATGTTCATTCAGAAAAGAATCATCTATGGCTGTAGGATCTTCCTGCAACTGAAGCCTTGAAAGATAATCTGCAACCACATTGGACTTTCCTGGTTTATCAATAACTGTGATATCAAATTCCTACATCAACAGTAACTAGTGAGCTAATCTACCAGTAATTGAAGACTTATTCATGAGATATCTGATTGCACTATGATCAGTGTGCACAAATATGGGATATCCTATTATATAGTGCCTGAATTTGTTGAGTGCATATATAACTGCTAACATTTCTTTTTCAGTGACTGTGTAATTTAACTCAGGCCCCTGCAAGTTCTTGCTAATATTATATATTGCACTCTCCAAGTTATCAACCTTCTGTCCTAAGACTGCTCCTATTGCATAATCAGATGCATCCGTATGAATTTGAAATGGCAAGGATCAGTTCAAACCTTTAAGAACTGGTGCTTGGGTCAAAGCTTGCTTGAGCTTTAAGAAAGCTTCATTGCATGAAGAAGCCCATTTAAATTCCATATCCTTGGTTAGAAGAGAATATAAGGAACTTGAAATTTTGTTGAAATCTTTGATAAACCTTCTATAATATCCAGCATGACCAAGAAAACTTTTGAAATCTTTTTGCTTTACCGGTGCATTGATATTTTGAATAACTTCAATTTTTGCTGGGTCGACCTGTATTCCTTTTATAGAGATATGATGACCAAGGACTATACCTTCCTGCATCATCATGAAGCACTTCTCACTATTCAATGACAAATTATATTCTTCACACCATTGCAAAATTTTCTTCAGGTTCTCTAATGCTTCTTCAAATTTTGAACCCTAAGTTGTAAAATCATCCATACAAATTTCCATGTTGTCTTGGGAAATGTCTGAAAATATGCTTATCACTGCTCTTTGAAAAGCAGCTGGAGCATTACATAATCCAAAAGGAAGAACATAATATGCATATTTTCTCCAAGGACAAGTAAATGTAGTCTTTTCTTGATCCTCTGGGGCGATTTGAATTTGGTTGTAGCCACTGAATCCATCAAGAAATGAGAAGTATTTCTTGCCAGCCAAAGAATCTAATACATAATCCACAAATGGCAATGGAAAATGATCTTTTTTGGTTGCTAAGTTCAAGGCTCTATAATTAACACATACCCTCCTTTTTCCTCCTTTCTTAGGAACTATTACCAAAGGTGATACCCATTGACTATTAGGAATAGGGTAGATAAATCCAACATTCAACAACTTCTGCAATTCCTCAACTATTTCTCTTAATGCAGGATTGATTCTTCTTTATGGCTGTCTAAGTGGTCTACAGTCTTCTTTTATGTAGATACGGTGGGTACAAACTATTGTATCAATTCCATGCATATCCTTGTAATCCCATGCAAAATCATATTTATGACATTTGAGCAAATCCACAAGTGCCACTCTTTGAGCTTCCACAAGATTATTGTTGACATTCAAATATTTATTTAAATCAACTTCTATTTTGACAGTAAGATCAATCAGGAATATATCAAAAAAATGAGAAGTATAGACTTCTTGCGACAACAGAGTATGCAATATATCAGTGGTTGCAGGAAAGTCTGAGTCTGCAATATTTGATACTAACTCCTGCAATTGCTGCTCTTGTCTTAACTCATTTGTCAAAATTTTATAAAGAATTGAGTCTTCATCATGAAATTGCATGAATGGTCCTCTATTAATCATCATAAGGTTATTGATAGAGTCAAATCCTTCAAATTCTTCTCCCAAATTAGGCCAAATGGCCCGTTGTTGATCAAATTGGGGCTAAGCAGGAGAATACAAAGCTAATGTTTTGGTAGAGTTCCCATCTGAAATAGTCATATCCCCTGATCTACATCCAATCTATGTATCAGTCGTAGCAAGCCAAGGTCTTCCCAAAATCACCGGATATCCTCCCAATGTGGCCTTTGGAGAATGGGTCATAAAATCTGTAGGGTATTCCCAAGAATCCAAAGCAACAACCACATCTTCAATCATACCATCAAGTCGAACTGTAGAACTGTCAGCAAGCTGTAGGATTGTAGGTGTAGGGCTGATACTAGTAATTTCAAGCTGCTGCATTATTTTCCTTGTCATAACATTAATGGCTACCCCTAAATCGACCAAAACATTCTTTAGCGGAGTGCCATTAATGACTATATTCACAACAAGACTACCAGGATCAACATACTTAGGAATTGAAACTTTTCCTAGCATGATATCTGCCAGTTGACCCATTACATGCATTATTTGTGGATCTTTCTTCTTTCTGCCAGACTTTTTTAGACATACTTCCCTAAGTGCCTTACTGTATATAGGAACATACTTTATTGCTTGTAACAATGGGATTTTAACACATATGTGTTTCAGTTGATCTATAATATCAAAACTTTGCTCCTGTTCTGTAAGAACCTTTTTTTCTTGCAACCTCTGGGGAAATGGGGGTAGTTGCTATTTTTGAGGTATTGTGACTATTGGACTAGAGTTTTCTTGTTCTTTGGGTATTTCAGTTATAACTGGAGGGGATGGATTAGGCAGAGTTGTCCTAGATATGAGGTGAATATCACTTATAGATAAAAAAATAGGTTGGGTATTGATTAGGATCAGCCGAATAAACTTGTTGTTGTTGCTAAGATTTACTATTAGGATTCGACATTGGTTGAGTGGGCAATTGTGTAGGTTTAGGTGGAATAGTAGTGGCTGCTGGGGGAGACATTATTGCGGGCGGTTGTAGCTGTTGAATAGGTTGTTGATATCCAAAAGACTGATTAGTCCATAGTTGACTCCCCCTCCATTGAGGAGCAGGTTGCCAATTTCCTTGTGGCTGCTGCCACTGTGGAGTTTGAGTAGCAAAATGCTGGCCTTGGCCTTGAGGACCAGACCAGTTTGGATAACTACCAAAATTTTGAGCATATGGAAATTGCCATTGATTATTTGGTGCATAAGAATTCCCATTATAACCAAAAAAAGAAAGTGGATCTAGAGGCATACCTTGTCTTTGAAAATTTGGCCTTCTTTGAAAAACATAGAAAACTTGTTCATCATCACCTTGTATTGACTTGAAGTCAGGAACCTCAAGATTTGCAACCATTTTACATATGTAGTCCCTTTTCCTTTGTCTACGATGAGGGCATAATTCTGCAAGAACCGCATCAACTTCCTCATGCTTCTTCTTAGCTGAGAGTGTATCCAATTGAGTATCCATATTTTTTATGATATCCTCCTTAAAGTCCTTCAACAAATGGCTAAGTTCCATTCTAGAAACTCTAGTACTAGATGTTGATGAAGAAACTCCTAGCTTGAAATGCCTTTTTTTTAGAAGCAGATCTAGAATACTTTTTACAAATTTGTCCTATGTTATTCCATGTAGATTATGTAATGTCACCTCCTCCCATAAGATCCAAAGCATCAGTGCATTCATCACCGATTCCCCTTAAAAATATCATCTTGAGGGAATCTTCATTTAGAGTGCTATGCTTAGACTTTTTGACACTAAACAGAAGCCTTGCCAGATAATCTTCAAGACTCTCATCTTCTTTCTGTGTCATTCTAAAAATGTCATCCCCATGGCGATCAATGCCTCTACAATAGTCCTTGTACTTTGCAAGAAACAATCATTTCATCTCTTCCCATGTTGTAAATTATGCTACTCCCCAAGCTCATAAACCATCTTAATGATGATTCTTTCAAAGTCATAGGAAATATTTTGAGTCTATGGGCATCTGTAGTATAATCAAAACTCCTATAGAGAACATCAAACTCAAACAAGAATGTGTCTGGATTCTCTGTCACTAATCCATAGAATTTAGGGAGGGAAGAAGCCAGAATGTTCTTGAGATTAGCATTATCATGTTGATCAGAGATAGGAAACTCAAATGCTAGATCCAAAGGTGGGGGTGGATTATTTCCACTAGGAGGTAGATTTCCTTGCATTGGACTTGTAGGGGGATTACTAGATGAAATTCTTCTTCTGGAGGTCCAAAAGTGAAATGAAGGTTGTTCTCAAGAAATTCAGATTTAGGGTGGTTCAAATTCTTTGGCATTTGATAAAGTTCAGCAAAATGATTTATATCTGGGGAATCAATTTCTGCCCGATTAGGATGACTAGGTAGAAATCTACCTAGAACATCTCTTCTTCACTTATGCATGCAGGTTCATAATTTTTTTCAAACAATCAGGTCTATCAAAAAGAATAATTAACTAAAAACTAAAGAGATAATAACCATAACAGGTTCTTAGTTTGACACCATCCCTGACAACGACGCCAAAAATATTTAACCCAACAATAGGAATAATAACTCTAATTGAAGTCTCAACCCGAAGTTTGGACATTCACTTTATGAAGTTACTATCTTCATAATTGGCATTCATTTGATTATCAACCCAGGGACATAATACTTGAAATGGGTCTGCACTATATATGCACTAAGTTCCTGCGATAGCTACCCTACATTACTGTAGCAACTAACATCTATGGGGGAAGGGTAAGCAAGAATTGAAACAATTCAAAGGCTACAGGAAAACTTCTGCATTAACATAAATTCATTCAAGAAATACTGGCTAAGTTCAATGTTGCCAAACAAGAATTACTCTGCTTTGTTTTGCCTGCAGGAACATTCAATGGATCTGTTTCCAATGGCTACAAGAATAGTCAATGCAAGAACGTCTACTGTAGCTAAAGAAGAAAACTAATTTTAACAAAGGCACAAGAACACTCACCAAGTGGGCCCCCTTGGATGAGTGCTTCCTAGGCTTCCAACACAATTCTAAGTGCTCTGAATAACATACCTTTATTCATTGTTCATCAAAAGTCATTACATGATTCAAAATCAAAAGAAACTCAAAACACTTGTAACTTTATTTCTAAAATCCTCTGCTCTGTTTCTTCTCCTTTCTTTCTAACCTATGAAAAATAGATAAAGACCCTTATTTAAAATAAAACAACTACTTCCTACAACATAGATCACACCGATGAGAAGAGGCAGATAATTATTCAAGAAAGGAAACAACCGAAGTTAAGTCACTGATAATGTGGATCTAAACTGAACCAATCATAACATATCGTGGCGGTGTTTACAACACTAATTCCCACTTGAGTAAGATATCAATAAGTATTGCACGCCTAATTTTCCTCTGTCATTCCTTATGCTCATCAACATTTTGGCTGATTTGATCTTTCAGTCACCTCCTTGAATATCTTATTCTGCAATTGGCGTGACAGGAGAGCTTTCACAACAACATTATTTTATTCATGCAATTCAAAAAGAAAAAACATAAAAGAACATACACATCTTAATTAATTAATCAAAACATCTATTAATTTCAGACATGATATTGCCTAAGACAATCCACATGGCAACAAGAATGAATAACATGGCTGCAGGAATAAATTTGCAAAGACAAAACTTGTTTTAATAGGTTCAGGCTAACATCTGAAATGCATATAGTCAACTTTTGATACATCATTACTATCATGTAAATCAAAATATGAGAAAAACTTAAGAGTTCTAGGGATAAAAATATGCTAATGTCTCAACTCATCAACTATCCTTTTATAAAGTTAATTGATCATTTGCCTATGTAATCAACAATATGAATATAAACAACAAAAATACATGATATAAAACATTGCAATCATGGAATATGATTTGATAAAATTTCTAAAATGTTGAATTAACCCTACAAAAATCCTTGTATTCAGTTCATTATTGTGTATTCGTTGTATTTGGTGGCTTCCCTTTTATAAATTTAAATGAATATTTGCCTATGTAATCAACAATATGAATATAAATAACAAAAATCGACAATATGAATCTAAACAACAATACCCTCACGCTCACAATGGTCAAATTTTGGTTGTCGTGTGCACAAACTGACATTACGAGTGCGTCTAGGTGGGTAGGTTTATGCTAGGCATGCTCCTCTTGTGCATCCCAAAGCGTTAGAACGTCGAGAGCCATACCCTATCGGTCTGAACTCTCACGTGCCCCGAGTCCAAAAAATTGTCAAACTTTGACAGACCGTTTCTTCAAATCGAGGACACATATGATCAAGCCATTTGAACCTGTGGGGTCACGTGAGGCTCCTCTATAATGGCCTATCTCGGATTTTGACGACTCAGAGCCATTTTCAATTGGTAGCATTTTTTTGTTTGTTGAAAATACCGTCAGTTGCATGTAATGCAAAGTTGCAGGATTGGCTATAGTTGATTCGATTCATTGTGTGCACAAACTGACACTATGAGTGCATCTGGGTGGGCAGGTTTACGCTAGGCATGCTCCTCTCATGCATCCCAAAGTGCTGGAATGTCAAGAGTCATACACTACCGACGCGATCTCTCAAGTGCCCTAAGTCCAAAAAATTGTCAAACTTTGACGGTTTGTTTCTTCCAATCTAGGACACATATGATCAATCCATTTTAACCCATGGGGTCGCATGAGGCTCCTCTACATGGCCTATCTCAGTTTTTGAAGACTCAAAGCCATTTTCAATTGGTAGCATTTTTTCGCTTGCTACAAAAACTGTCAGTTGCCTACAATGTAAAGTTGCAGGATTATCTAAAATTGATTCAGTTCGTCGTGTGCACAAACCAATGTCACGAGCGCATCTGGGTGGGTAGGTTTATGCTAGGAATGCTCCTCTTATGCATCCTAAAGTGCCAAAACGTCGAGAGTCATACACTACCGACATGATCTCTCAAGTGCCCCGAGTCCAAAAAATTGTCAAACTTCGACGAACTGTTTCTTCCAATCTAGGACACATATGATCGATCTGTTTGAACCTGTGGGGTCGCGTGAGGCTCCTCTACAATTTCCTATCTTGGTTTTTGATGAGTTAGAGCCATTTTCAATTGGTAGCATTTTTTCACATGCTGCAAAAATCGTCAGTTGCATGCAATGCAAAGTTGCAGGATTGGATATAATTGATTCGGTTCGTCGTTTACACAAACCAATGTCATGAGTGCATCTGGGTGGATAGGTTTACGCTAAGCATACCCCTCTTGTTCATCCCAAAGTGCCAAAACGTCGAGAGTCATACCCTACCGATGCGATGTACAAGTTGCTTGACAACTTTTTTGACAACTTTTTTAACAATAATGACATTTTTTGCTCAAATTGTATCTAGACTCAATCTATGACCCCTATGACCCGATAATGGCTCAAATAATTCTCCATGATTATACAAGAATCAAGAATGCTCATGATTGACCTTATCACATCACATAAACTCAAAACATAGTCACAAAACATAGACACAAAAAATAGTCACAAAACATTCAAAAATTTGCCTCTAAATATGGTCAAATCAGCTCTTAGCTATTTGAAAATACAAAAAAATGTCTTACAAATCATCTCATGGGCTTTTATACAAAATTTGGTATTACAATATGTGCGATTCAACTCATCGCCATTTTAATATATAAAATTTGACATCTACATATGTACAAATCAACTCATTGCCATTTAAATATACAAAATTATGCCCCTAAACATGTAAAAATCAGCTCATGGGCATTTATATATACAAAAAATGAATATAGAACAATTCGTCGATGATATATACAAAATTCTCAAAATCATTCTACTCTGAACCGTAGAATCAATCAAGTGAGCCTTCAGGATCAACTCTAACCTGTATTGTGTCAATCATTGCCTTGTGGTAAGATTCATGAACTTTCCATAAAATCTTATTATGAGATCTACCACGATACTTCATCATATGAATATTTGTTGCAACAACAAGGTTAGAGAAATGAAGAATATGTTTGTGTATTTCAAAGTCCTTGAACAACCAAACATTAGAATTCTTGATAGGGTATCTCCTAAGCCATGTTCCTACCCTATTGGGTACTCAATACCCTCTTCGTCAATGATTGTGGTTGTCAATTTTCTTTTTGGCTCAACACAATGACACAAAGAGTAATATGTTCCTTCTTCATTGTTCTCTTCTGCAACAACTGCATACACATGACCTGCATTTTATAAAGTGTTAATTAATACCAAAAATAAAGTCTGATGTACAATAAAATGAACCAAAAAGAATACTTGCAAAAAAATTAACTAAAAAAATCGTCTGATTATACTAGGTCGGATAAATGGTCAAAATCCACTGATGTCTCCATTTGGCTCAATTGTAGTGCTTTGAGAATTTGATATGTATCAATGGGAACCAATAGTCTACAAGACCATTTGTTAACCCACTCTTGTGATCCACATTCGTCCCACAAACAATACATGCATGAAGAGAAAAAACATACCACCTGTCTCATATAAATTACTAGTGAAGTTGAATTTGAACTCATAAATGGGTGCATGTCACTCGATCCTGCAACTGTACAACAATCTAGATAGTTTTCAATGTTAGATTCAGTGATCAACCAAAAATATCTATGAACCATTGACATACCTGGATTACCTGGCCCATTGTAAACTTACACCATCACACAATTGTTTCTGCATCTATCAACTCAACACCACCTTTGTACTTCAATTCTTCTCTAGCTAGGGCTCTTTTTACACATGCTCCTGCACCATCGTGGTCTCCCTTACCATGTCCAACCTCAGTGAAATTCCAAAAATGTTGTACACCACTTGTCATATGCATCCTTGTCAACCAATAAAATATCCTTGCATTCTTGAATTGTACGGTGCAATTATTTGACCATATTAAGTGTCGATTGTATCGTATGCTCCTTTCCCTTAAAATATCATAGAAAAATTTAAAGCATCCTTGTACAAACTCCGATGAATGAGTACAATCATCACTTATGTAGAAGTGATACTCTCTTACAACCTTTTTATCCTCCTCTGTGTTATCATCTGCATGCATGAATGCTATGTACAAAAATAGAAACTTGTGTAGAATGATAATACATAGATTGCACTTCATTTTGAGGTTGTAGTGTATAGTTTTCAGCAAATCAACGATAGAGACAATGGTGCCAAGAGGAAATGTGTCCTTACATAACTTGAGTTTCTCATCTAACCATTGAGCTCTATGTGTATGCATTATGTACTCATAAACTAGTTGTAGACACCTAAAATTGTCCTATCTAATTAAATAAATATTTTTATTTATTTAATCATTTAAGCTTAATTCTTATATTAATTAAATAAATCTTTATTTATTTAATTAATTCATTTTATCCTTTTCTAGCCTTTTTCCTTATTTAAATAAATATATTTATTTATTTAAATTGTCCTTTTCCTAAATTAAATAAATACTTTTATTTATTTAATTGATCCCACTTCTTCTATTAATTGAATAAATCTTTATTTATTTAATTAATTCATTAGCCTTTTCTACCTATGACACATGCCATTCATCTCTTAATTCCTACACTACCTCCCCTCTTATTATTTTCTTATTTCTTTTACCTACCCTCTAATCCTAGCCGACCACCTATGTTTTACACCTCTCAATCTTATCCCTCCATTTATTATAGTGTCTTCTATATAAGGAGATGCTTCTTTCATTATCAAACCCTCTCTCAACTATGCTTTTGAACTTTCATATGCGATCAAGCCTACTTGCAACCACATTTTCGTTCTTTGTTGAGCTCTTGTGCACACATAAAATGTGAGAGCAAATATATCAAGAAAGATCAACGAAGATATGAAGCATGGCGATTCAAACACTAGTGGACATGTGATGGTATAATTTTTGTGATTTTGTTGATTTGCATTGTCTTAGGTAATCTTCATAAGTTATGGTGGATCTTTGTTGTTGTTAGGCTAGGGTTTTGTGTTAGAATTCATTTAGTCTTCCAATATTATTGTTTCCATTATCCACTTTCACCATAAATATTTTGGAACACTCGGTGGGACATGGAATTTTGTTAGATCTATGTTTTTTTGCAGGTTTTTCTAACCCTATATTGTTGTTTTGTAAAAGTGATCAGAAGAAAATTTGAATTATATTATTTTTTTTACTTTAGTTTGTCTATATGTTAGTATTTCACATTTTTAAGGTCTTAAGGGCATTTTAAGCCCCTGCAACTGGAGAAAGAGCATAGCTAGCGTACGCTCTTTCAAATTTGTGTCTACAACTCTTGGAGAACTTTCCAACGAGATCAACGGCTCCTAATTTCGAGTCACGAGCAGAAAGTTATGTCTAGTTGAAGTTAGGATAAAATTTGATATAGTTTTTTGAAAATTTCGTAGTTTTTAGATTTTATTATGTAATGAACAAATGTGACTGTTGGACTTTGATTCTCAAGAGGTTTTTTGTGACTCTTGGAATCTCATGAACTTCTATATGTTGGGTTTTCGAATGAAATAGATTACTTTTTGGCTTGCTTCAATTCTATGATTTCTGGTTCTTGTAACAAAATTTACAACACCGCAGGTTCTCACTCGGGTGTTGTCATCCGATTCCATAATTTAGATAAAAAACAAATTGGAAAATAACCTTATGCAGCTAGGGTTTTGGATACAAGATCAAGATCTTGGAGAGATTTGATCTGATATCACAAACAACTTGTAATTTTTGCACCAAATTGTTTTGGCAGGTTAAAGACAGTAGCCAGAGCTCTCAATCCAAAATTCAGAATTTTTGGAGCATATTTGCATTTTCTATGATTTTTTTATGAATTTTCATAAAAAAAATAATTTTGAGAGAAAATGAGAGAAGTTTTTAGATTTTCTTATATTTTTGGATATTTCTCAAATTTATACACATGATCTACTCTTTGTGATTTTAATTTTGATGCAAAATATTTCCTCAAAAATCAAATCTTTAAAAATTAGGGGTTTTCATTATTTTGATCAGATCTCCCAAACGACTTGCAATTATTTCATAATTTTTTTTTGGTAGGTTAAGAGCAGTATCAAACACACTCAATAAAAAAATCAGATTTTTTGGAGCATATTTGATTTTTCTATGAATTTTGTATGCATTTTCATAAAAAACTAATTTTGAGAGCAAATGAGCGATTTTTTTGGATTTTGTTACAGTTTTGGAAATCTCTCAGAATTATACACAGGATCCATTCTTTGTTATTTTAATTGTGATACAAAATATTTCTTCAAAAGTTGGATCTTTAAAAATTAGGGTTTTGCATTAGTTTTATCATATCTCACAAACTGCTTGTAATTTTTGCAGGATTTTTTTTATGAAGGTTTGGAAGGTTATCAAGAGTTTCTGGTAAAAAATTCAATTTTTTGGATCAATTTTGCATTTTATATGAATTTTTTATGATTTTTCATAAAATATTAATTTTTGGAATAAATTAGTATTTTTTGGGGATTTTCTTACATTTCTGAAAATTTCTTGAAATTTTATAGGTGCTTTATTTTTTATGATGCAAAAGAACCGATGGAAAATCAGATATTTGAATCTATCAAAAAAACGTCTTGTTGAAGGCCCCAATTTCACAGTCTTTTGGATTTAAAATTTACCTAACTTGTGTGCTTGCAGGAGGGCTATTATTGCAAAACTACTAAAAAATATTTGTTGCAGGATCTTGGCAAGGGTTTTCTTTTTATTTTCATTGTGTGCCTTGTTTTCATAGATTAGCAAACATTACCTCCCTTTTATTATTTTCTTATTTCTTTTACCTACCCTCTAATCCTAGCCGACCATCTATCTTTTACACCTCTCAATCTTATCCCTCCATTTCTTATAGTGTCTTCTATATAAGGAGATGCTTGTTTCATTATTGAACCAGTGTCTTGAGCAATAGGCTCTTTTGTGTTTCATCTTTAGAGGGCTTGCCTCCTCGTGTGGTCACTGGGACTACTAGTGAGGAGGGAACGACCCAAGTGGTAGCGAGGAAAACCCACCTCTTTTGAACCACTATAAATAATTGTATCCATGGTGAAAGCCATGGGTAACATGTACTGATTAGTTCATACCGACACTATGTCTCCCCATAAACCCGTTTGATAAAATTTATTTGATCAATAGTAAGTTCGCCATGGGGAGTTTTCAAGGGGACTGGTACTTGGCTACCCTGGAGAAGTGAGTGCCGAGGGTGGAGCCAATGGGGTCAAGCATCTAAGTATCCACTTTGAATAGCATAGCCTCAAGGTAAACCCCATGTGGGATCAACAACTATTGGGCTGGCCAACCATAAGAATTGTGTTTGTCTTCTTTTAAACATTCAAACATTCAAGAGCAAACATCAAAACATTGTGTCTTTTGTGTCTTCAAGTGTATGCAAAATATTTTTACATCAAACAAAACACTTTCTTTTGAGTCATTTTGAGTCTAAAAACTTGAAAACATTGAGTCCTCATGAACATTGTATCCTCTTGTCATGAAAAATAGTTAAAAATTTAGATTTGGTCACAACAAACAACTTCACAAATAGGAAAAAAATGCACTCAGATTCTGGAAATTCGTTTGTGTTCTCTAACTGCGTCCGTGTAGGATAGAAACATGTCTATGTTATCATAAGAAAATTGCATTCACAAAATTCTCAGAAACGCGTCTATGTAGTGTTTAATCACGTCTATGTTGGGCAGCCACTTCTGTGAAGTACACAGGCACGTCTGTGTTCAGTATTGGAAAAAATCACAATCCAGCAAACAAGAGCAATTAGTTTCAGAATTCTTGAGCTTCCTAAGTTACTTCTCCAGATTTTCATCTAGAATTCAACCTATCTTTGGGTTTCACATAGTTCATCATTGCTTTACATCTTGCATTACATTCACATTTGTCTAAACTTGAGTCAAAAGGTCACTTGCTTGTCCTCATCTTGCTTTGTCAACACACTACATACAACAACATTTTGCTAAGTGGTCCCTCAACAAGGTCTATCACCTTTGGGTCTAATTTGGTCTTACGTAGAGTCAAGGTCAACTTACCTCATCAAGAGAATCTATCATCTCTTTGGAAGTCACACCTACTCTACTACATACATACTTGGTTTTACACTCTGGACATTGCAAGTACACCCCAGATTCATTTACATTTCCATCCAATTCTTTGTCTTCCATACTCTTTCCATCTTCATCTAGTTTCACACATCTTGGTCAAGACCCAGTTCAAGGTTGAAACCCGTTCCCAAAAATCTAGGAGAGAAGCTAAAGAGGCTCAAGAGTCTGCAAACATGAGTGGTTATGAGTACGACAATGATATCTTTTTCAATTCTGATCATACCACATTACCTGACATGGAAATCTATAGAAACATTTAGAATGTTGAGAACATGGATGATACAAACAATGATGATATAGATAATAACAATGCAGACAACATTTCAGTACATTTAGCAGAAGTAGAAGACTCTATTATGGATCTCTATTTTAATAGATTGGTAGAAGAAATCATGAAAAGAGATAGACAATATTTCCTACAAGTGATGGCACAAAGTGGAGCCAAGATACCTCATGATTTTGACATGTCTCAAATAATGGAAAATCGACCTATGCAAGAAAGTCAACTCAACATGGAACAAAGGAGACCTACTAGTGGAGGTACTAGAGGACCACGTTTCATGCCTGAGTCACCAACATCCTTGTTTCAAAAGCCTGAGGAACCAAATACACATGATCAAGCTTATGATACTCATCTACGTAGACCCTTATGAAAGTCTTATGCAGACAAATACACTCAATTGCATACCAATGCTAAGGACCAACCTCCAAAACAATTGGATATCCAGAGGCATGCTCAAAATTTAGACACTAGAAAATCTCGTGTCAAATTTAGGGGCACTACACAAGAACAAACTCATGACATGCCTATAGAGTATGATATGCATGGACAAAGCAGATATTCCATTCCTCATTATGACTCTATACTAGGTGGTCCCTACATGTAGTATCATTATAGACCTCCTCCATATGAGAATGTTTATGATCAATACCATCCATATATGCAATATCCTCCTCCTCCACTTGGTGGCTTAGGCATGGGATATGGTCCAAGACGTCGGTCTCCACCAAGAACAATTTGGAACAACAGATAAAGGAAGTTTACAAAAGAAAATGGAGGACATTAATACACCAAATCTAGCTTACACAATGAGAGACTTATATCCCCATCCATTTGACAAAATCATTCCAATGCCTCCTTTTCCTACACATTTCATGACACCAAAGTTTGATAAATACACAGGCAAAGGAGACCCTAAGTCACATATAAGACAATTTTTCACAACTTGCATTGAGGTAGCAGCAAAAGAAACCTATTTGATAAGATTGTTTCCACAAATCTTAGGTGAACAAGCTATGGAATGGTTCTCCCAACTTCCACTTGGAATTAAGTCATGGGGTGATTTAGTAGAGGCATTTATCCAACATTTCTCATATAACATAGAGACAGATATATTAGTTACCACTTTGTGCAACACCAAACAAAAGGGCAGGAAGTCTTTTTCATCATTCTTACAAAGATGGAGGAATTTAGCCAGTAGGTGGTCTTGTGAAATTCCACAAAAATAAATGGTAGAGATGTTTACACAAAATGTCAAAAAAGAAATTGGTTATGACTTGAGGAAAGCTTGTTTGTACACTTTCAAGGATGTCATTGAGAAAGGCTTAGCGATAGAGAAGGTCCTAATTGAGCAAGGCATCATCAAAATACTTAAAGAAAATAAAGAGGACTTTAAAGGAAAAGACAAGCCACAATTTTGGAACAAGAACAAGAATATAATAAATGATGGCGTTGTCGATGCTAACACAGTGAGACCCAAAATCATTCTTTCTAGATAAAGTTCTACAAACAACCAAGTAAACACTCAAGCAACTTCAAAACCATGAAAGGAGTATACCCCATTGGGAGAACCACTTGAGTCAAGCTTCAAAAAGTTAGTGGCAAACAAGATAATAAAAATTCCAGACAATCCTCCATATGAACCAAAAGTCAAACCAAATTGGTGGAATGATGATGAGTACTGTGAATATCAAAAGAGCAAGGGACATAAAATAGGAAATTGTTATTGTTTGAAAAACATCATACAAGATCTTATTGATAGAGGTGACATTGAGATCGAAGGACATACATCTAATCAAGAGCATGAGATGTTTAAGGAAACATCCCTAAACATGAAAAGGGAAAAGCCAAAGCCACAGATGAGAAAGCCAACTTTACCAAAGCATCCTATAACTATGATTCAACTGTTAATCACATTTCGATGGACAACTATGCTTCTACTTGTGTAGGAGAAAAAGTGACACTAAGCAAACAAGCCCTAATCTCACTTTCAACCACACACTTGTGGAATACGAAAGAGCCTAGAGGTATCACACAATTGGCTACTTCTTTTTGTGGAAGAGAGAGCCACGAGCTACCTATTAGGATTTCTATTCCTTTGTTGCAAATGATAGATAGAATGATGCAAGTTCAATCCCTAACCCCAAAGTGCAAGTATGAACTAATGACAAGATTACAGAATTGAACTTAAATGATGGAAAGCTGTAAAAACAAGGACAAGACAAGAATGCAAATGTGTACCTAGAGTTAAAATCTAAGTGAAAATGTTTGGGACGGGGGCGCGGGCGCCACTGTCCTGATTCTGCCCCTGAAATTGCTTCGGAAACTACTGTTTTGCAACCTGGAAAGCTGTCAAAAATGCTGAAAACTGCTGTCTGTCAGGAGGACCAGGGCGCCCAGCGCCCCTGTCCCAGGGACCAGGGCACCCAGCGCCCCTGTCCTGGCAGGACCAGGGCACCCCACGCCCCTGTCCTAGCTTTCTGGGCTGGAATTTGGTGTGTTGTTCAGTCTCCGTCTGCTTCTTTCGGATCTGCAACTTATGGCGTCGTCTGAATCCCAAAATTTGCACTTATATCTGAAAAGGTGTTTTGGGCGGCTATATAGGGTTTTGCCTTAGTCAAACCCCCACTTCGGTGATTTCCACCTCCACGAATAGCCAATTTGTATTGTAAAATGTATTGTGTGTGCAGACCTAGTGTGTGTGCAAGGTCCTTAAATGCAAGAAAGCAAACTAGAGCAACCTAGAAAGTAAACCCTAATTGCTTGTAAATGATAATGTAAATGCTCTAAATCAAGATGCAAAGTGATCTAAAGCATGAATAAAGGATATATTGAAGCTTATGCAAAGACATGAAAACAACATGAAATCATACCCAACCCTCAAGGGAGGAGTACAAGCCAATCTTCAGTCGGTAATCTCCTATTGTTCTTCAATGTCTTCCAAGCCCTAAATGGATGAATGAAATTGATAAATTCTTGATAGAAGGATGTTGAATGTTGTTGAAGTCTTCAAAGATCTGCTCTTTCGCTGCCTAGAAGGTCCTTGAAAGCCAAAATTCGGATCCTTTCAAATGAAGAAAGAGAGCTCTTATATATGAAACCCTAGGTCTTAATTTCATCTTTTGGCTGACCTAGAGATTGAATATCCCGCCAATTTCTTGGGGTTAAGCTTTATTTTATGATTGGATCGCGCTCCTAAAATTTCGGGAAAAATGTCCGGGACCATGTTGCACTCCGGGCGCCATGGTCCCGACAACTTTTCACCAAATTTTCAGGACTGTCGGATATGATGATTTTAGAGAGAATCCCGAAGTTATAGGTGATTTCGAGATGTTTTGACCCCCGAAATCAAGCCCCCAAGTTCAAAATAGGACCTAATTAGGGTTTTTGATTAAATGATGTATTGGAAGAATAAAATGAAAGGGGCACACTTTAATGAAAAGGGCCCAATTTTATGATATAGGAGATGATAAAATAGAACCTTAGACCTAATTAATTTAATTAATTAAGTGCTAAAGGGGAAATGTAATGCAAAATGTAAAATGTGCCAAGGCGGGTGCTAAACTAGGTGTGAAATTGTACCACCCTAGCAAGTGCGTACAATTTACGATGCTACATTTAGCCCCCACTTTAGAGGTCATATGAACACTACGTGCATATGCAAGCTAAAGTACAGAAAAGTAAACATTATTTGAAAAAGGATATATCCATAAGTCTGTCGAACGAAGCCCCCAGCGGTATCTGCAGTACACAGTTAGGAACTGCACCCTACAAAACACACGTTAGATCACAAAATCACCTAATGCTTACTAAGGAAGGTGATGAAAATTCGAGGGTAGCTATATGCCCCCCCCTGTTTCGACTTGCTAATTTTAGTGAGTTGAAACAGGGTATCATGTTTACCACTTCGAATTGTTAAAGAAAATTGATGACAAATGCTCACAAGAAGATTTGATATGAGATCAAAAACTAATGGAGAATCATTTGGTAAGAAAGAGGACTAAATCTCAATTCCAACACAACAAAGAGTGTGAGGATTTGAGAGTTCTCTAACACGAGATGAAGGATGTAAATGGAAACAAAATGCAAAGAGAAGAAAAGAAAGGAAAAAAAGCATGAATACACACATTGGTGATCCATGAGAAGAATAGTGAGAGAGAAAACATGGACTTCTTGCCCCTAGATCTTGTCTAGGTGATCCATGGGAAAAAGGACATGGAAAACTAGCCCCTAGAGTCTGTCTAGGTGATCCATGTAAGGGAGGAGATTGAGAAAGTCTAGCCTTATGCCGCTAGTTCCACTCAACCTCGTGCATGTGTGTGTAAGGGAGGTTAGAAGCACATCATAGGAGTCTATGCCCGAGTATGCTACAACCTGTATATGTATAGTACAAAAGCGTGACATCTCGCTCTAAGAGTCTGTGCTCTGGTTTCGAGAATAATCACCTTGCATAAAAGGAAAATGGAGACATCTCGCTCTAAGAGTCTATGCTCTGGTTCCGAGAATGACCCATTGCTCAAAAAGTGTAATGTTTATGTCATAAGCAAAGTAGAACAAGGATACCTACCTTCATCACAAAAGAAGATACCCCAAAAATGAAACAATGTCATAGATCCAAGCAAGAGAGTTTTGCACTCTTTAAGCAAGGATAAGATAGTTGGAAAGGGATATCTTGTAGTATGTGTAAAGGAGATCCTTAGAGGAGAAGAGATATTTGTACAAAAGACACCTGTCCTTGAGAGGAATTGTTTTAGACAAATATAACATCTTCTAGAATAAGACAAAGAAGAGAATAAGAATGCAATACTTTCTTTTGTGAGGTGAAAGTGATTCTTAATGAAGGATGACGCTCTTTTTAACCCAATTGGGAGAGTGAATACATCATGTAGTCAAGGACTTACACCTCTTGTAAGAGAGAATCCTTGAACAAACAACAACAAATGCGTACAAGGCATAACATCAAGTAATAAAGTCCACACCATCCACAAAATAGGAAAAAGTGGATCCTTAGATAAAAATAAGGAAAGATCATTGCCTCCCAAGGATAAGGACAATGAGAAGGACTTACACAATCTTCTAGGGAGAGATTTGGACATAAGCAAAAGAAGAGATGTATGAAATCACTCTTGTCCCCATAGGAACAAGAAAATTAGGCTATTATGTTGCTTCAAAAAATATGATTGCACTTGAAATTGTACCATCATGAATGACAACGAGCCCCCAGTAAATGAGCTACCAATGTCACATAATGATGAGCAACATAATAGCCACTAATGTTATTTAAAGACATGATAGACTGAATGAGGTATTTGAATATGACATGCTAAATGCTCAACTATAAGTGAGATAAAAAACATGTATAAAATGATAAAAATTGAAGAAGAAAAGTCACAAGAAATCTTAGAAGAGGGATGAGTGTAATTTATTAGAGCCTTATCCCTGGAGGAAAGGACTTTATGATGAATAGGAGATAAAGATTCATAATTGGATTTAGAAATTTGAGGGGAGTCATAAAGAGATTTGTTCATCACCAAGATTTCCTTATGAGGGGAATGAGAATTGATAGAAGTAGAAGATGATTTAGTTGAAGTGAGATCATCATCACTACTAAATATAGCATTCACATTGAGAGATGGTCTTTTAGATGCTTTGGTGGGCTTAGAAAGATTATATCCAAGTCCAAATGAATATTCGTGCATGTTATGTTCTAAAGGAACTTTAATTCCTTGTTCATGAGTGCCACAACCATTTCCATGATACCCATGCTTAGCACAAATGCGAAAACCACGACCATAACGATCAGCCATTTCAGGAAGAGAAGGTGGTTTTTCATAAGACAAAGAATCAAACTCTTCATAATTAGAGGTGTGAGGAGAAGAAGTTTGAGAAGCGGCCACAAAATTATTGCTCATAGGTTCAAGTAAGACTGATTGATCTCTAGTTTCTTCCTTCTTTTTACCTTTAAGATCTCTAGGAGGAACCCTATACTCACCTACAAAGGTGGGATTAAAATCAAGAGATCCCCAATCGTCTTCTGCGAGAACCTTCTCAGGATCAAAAGCCTTTTCATGTGTAGACTCAAGTCGAGAAGGATCTTCTTCAGGAGCTTTAGACTCATCCAAAGAATTTTGATTATTAGAGGGTGATGATTCGTTCATAGGTATCTTGTTTAAAGAGTCATCACTAGAAGAGGAAGGTTTAGAAGAACTCCCTTTGGAAGTAGATGTTTGCAAACAAGCCTGAAGATTAGTATCACCTATCAAGGTATATGTCTTATTGTTATAAATAAATTTAACCTGTCTATGCAATGTAGAGGGGACAGCTTGCATGCTATGAATCCAAGGTCTCCCTAATAACAAGTTGTATGTTAGATTTCCTGACATAACATGGATAGGAGTAGGCAAAGTAACAGGTCCCACTGTGATGGGTAAGGTGATAATACCTAATGAAGACTTAGCAACATTATCAAAGCCTCGAATGGGACGAGAGTCAGGCTCAATAAGGGATGTATCCACATTCATCTTATGCAATAGATTAATGCTACACACATTAAGGCCAAAACCATTATCTACCAGTGTTCGTCTTATAGCAGTGTCATTTATGATAACCACAATCATCAAGGGATCATATTGATGTTGAATTTCACTAGTAGGCAACTCATCTTGGGTAAACACAATTTGAGCTTTAGGATTCATCACAGAGTTAACCAAAGATGCTATATTACTAGATGTATTCGGTGGAGGAACATTCAAATCTTTCAAGGCATCTTGTAACATTCCATGATGAGCGGAAGAAGTTTGAATCAAATCCCAAAGGGATATCTTAGCAGGGGTAGCTTTAAGTTGTTCTATGAGATCATATTCCTTACTGAGAACTTGTGAAATACGTGGAGCTTGCGGAAGAATTGGTTGGGAAGGAGGAAGTGAAGTTGGAATAACTGGAGGAGGATTAGGTTGCCTATTGTTTCTTGTGTTATAGGTATGAGCAACCACATGATAACTCTCTCTAGTTAATTGCTTAGCATACTCATAAGGGCTCTTAGTAGAATAACCTCCTTGCACAGTAATAATAGGTTTCTTAGGAGTGCAAAAAGAATCATTAGCATAACCACCTTGAACCACTAAGATAGGCTTATTTAAAGGTTGAGAATTTTGAGAAGAACAAGCACCTTGGACAGTAAAAAGAGGTTTGTTAGGTGTCTCATTCACATGTATCAAATTGATTGAGGATAGTTTAGAGGAATGAACAAAAGTGTTGGAAGAATTATTGATAGTCTTCTCTTGCACTAAAATCTTATCACAGATTAGATCAATTTTAGGAGAGAGACAAGGGATAGGCATTGATGTTCTAGTAGGGAGAGTAATACTAGGAAAGGTCACATCATCCTTTATCATCAAAGGATCTACATGGGGAATAAACTCTCTAGGAGAAGGATCAACATTACTCTCTAAAGTCTCACTTTTGAGAGGGAGATCTTTGAAAGAAATGTTAACCATCTTGCTTTGAACTAGGGTATCCTTATGAGTAGAACCAAGTTGAGGAGAGGGAGATGCTTTATTTTTAGAGGGAGAATAATTGAGATTCAAGGAAGGTGAGAAATTATCAAGGGAGAGAGAATAATCTACACCTTCTTCTAATGGTTCATCCCAAATAGTGAGGTTGTTGAAAGGAATGTTTGAAGTATTGTCAATTTCGGGAGAGGAGATAACATTGTTTATTAATTCCTCATCCTTAGGAGGGAGAGCATCAATAGATGTGTTAAACTCATCCTCTTTCCTCAAAATATGTTCAATATGATCTTTAGGGGAGAGAGAATTAAGGAAATTGCTTATTATTTCATCTTCTTTCTCTAAGGGATGCTTATGGGTAAGACAAACTTTAGGAGAAGGGTAAGCATTTATCATTAATTCATCATCTCTAGTGGGAATTTTGTTGGAAAAGGAAATACCATCACTAGGAAATGTAGGGATCATGTCATCTTATTGCACAAAAGGATCCTCATGAAGGGAGTGTTTTTTAGGAGGAACATGAACAGAATTCTCCAAAGATTCATGCTTAGGAAGGAGATCTTTGAAAGAAGTGTTCATAACCTCTTGTTGCACTAACATGCCCCCATTGGAAGGACCACCTTTAGGAGAAAATAAGTCAATGTCCATCAATACCTTTTCACTTAGAGAGGCATCATGTAGGGAAGGTGAAGTAACATTAAGAAAGGTGTTTATGATATCATTCTCTTCTTCTAGGATAGCTAGATAGGAAGGGCACATTTTAGGAGAGTTGTCAAGATCACTCTTAAAGTCTTCATCCTTAGAGCATGGGAGAGTCTCAAAGGGATTGGTAGCAACTCTTTTAGGCACTAAAATGTTGTTATAGATGAGGGGAGGTTCTTTAGGAGAAGGAAAAATTGAAGCAAAGGAAGCTAACCCATTATCACATCTATGAAATGAATGCATCATGACAACAATTTTCCTCTTTCAAATGATAACACATGCAAAATAGAAGGAAATGTTTAATTTTAACCAATGCAAGCACTTAGAATGTAGATTTAGAAAATGAAATTTATGATTCAAATGAGTTCCTAAATCAGATTTGAAATTAGTGATTCCAATTAAGCTATCCACAAGTTCAACTTTGAATTGAAAAATTAGGGTTTTAGCAAAAATTTCCTATAAATTTTTGAATCTTGCAAGAAATTGAGACTTGTAAATACAATTTTGAATTTGAAATAGCATAAACACTCAAATTTGAAAACATAAATCAGAATTAGAGAAGATTGGAGTTCACGTCGGGTTCACCAAAATGTGTAGGAGAAAAAGTGACACTAAGCAAACAGGCCCTAATCTCACTTTCAACCACACACTTGTGGAATACGAAAGAGCCTAGAGGTATCACACAATTGGATACTTCTTTTTGTGGAAGAGAGAGCCATGGGCTACCTATTAGGATTTCTATTCCTTTGTTGCAAATGATAGATAGAATGATGCAAGTTCAATCCCTAACCCCAAAGTGCAAGTATGAACTAATGACAAGATTACAGAATTGAACTTAAATGATGGAAAGCTGTAAACACAAGGACAAGACAAGAATGCAAATGCGTATCCGGAGTTAAAATCTAAGTGAAAATGTTTGGGACGGGGGCGCGGGCGCCACTGTCCTGATTCTGCCCCTGAAATTGCTCCGGAAACTGCTGTTTTGCAACCTGGAAAGCTGTCAAAAATGCTGAAAACTGCTGTCTGTCAGGAGGACCAGGGCGCCCAGCGCCCCTGTCCTAGGGACCAGGGCACCCAGCGCCCCTGTCTTGGCAGGACCAGGGCGCCCCACGCCCCTGTCCTAGCTTTCTGGGCTGGAATTTGGTGTGTTGTTCAGTCTCCGTCTGCTTCTTTCGGATCTGCAACTTACGACGTTGTTTGAATCCCGAAATCTGCACTTATATCTAAAAAGGTCTTTTGGGTGGCTATATAGGGTTTTGCCTTAGTCAAACCCCCACTTCAGTGATTTCCACCTCCATGAATAGCCAATTTGTATTGTAAAATGTATTGTGTGTGCAGACCTAGTGTGTGTGCAAGGTCCTTAAATGCAAGAAAGCAAACTAGAGCAACCTAGAAAGTAAACCCTAATTGCTTGTAAATGATAATGTAAATGCTCTAAATCAAGATGCAAAGTGATCTAAAGCATGAATAAAGGATATATTGAAGCTTATGCAAAGACATGAAAACAACATGAAATCATACCCAACCCTCAAGGGAGGAGTACAAGCCAATCTTCAGTTGGTAATCTCCCATTGTTCTTCAATGTCTTCCAAGCCCTAAATGGATGAATGAAATTGATAAATGATTGATAGAAGGATGTTGAATGTTGTTGAAGTCTTCAAAGATCTGCTCTTTCACTGCCTAGAAGGTCCTTGAAAGCCAAAATTCGGATCCTTTCAAATGAAGAAAGAGAGCTCTTATATATGAAACCCTAGGTCTTAATTTCATCTGTTGGCCGACCTAGAGATTGAATATCCCGCCAATTTCTTGGGGTTAAGCTTTATTTTATGATTGGATCGCGCTCCTAAAATTTTGAGAAAAATGTCCGGGACCATGTTGCACTCCG
Source organism: Cryptomeria japonica (assembly GCF_030272615.1). Taxonomy (NCBI): domain Eukaryota; kingdom Viridiplantae; phylum Streptophyta; class Pinopsida; order Cupressales; family Cupressaceae; genus Cryptomeria; species Cryptomeria japonica. The sequence goes on from NC_081412.1 coordinate 455,393,098, forward strand.
GGCGCCATGGTCCCGACAACTTTTCACCAAATTTTCAGGACTGTCGGATATGATGATTTTAGAGAGAATCCCGAAGTTACAGGTGATTTCGAGATGTTTTGACCCCCGAAATCAAGCCCCCAAGTTCAAAATAGGACCTAATTAGGGTTTTTGATTAAATGATGTATTGGAAGAATGACATGAAAGGGGCACACTTTAATGAAAAGGGCCCAATTTTATGATATAGGAGATGATAAAATAGAACCTTAGACCTAATTAATTTAATTAGTTAAGTGCTAAAGGGGAAATGTAATGCAAAATGTAAAATGCGCCAAGGCGGGTGCTAAACTAGGTGTGAAATTGTACCACCCTAGCAAGTGCGTACAATTTACGACGCTACACTACTATTATCATAAAGGACAAAACGCCTGAAAGTTCTACCCAAAGAGCCAAAGTTGTCCTAAAAGGCATTAGACCTTCTTTTGAATCTACCTCTGAATGTAATGTCATAACTCGACGAGGTAAGGTCACTTTGCAAGGTACTCCAGCTAAAACCACCATTTCCTCATCAGTGAAACCTGAGTATGACCTATTAGAATAGTTAGGGAAGACATCCATGCTTATCTCCATCCTTGAGCTTTTATTCATATCCCATACACATAAAGTTATCCTTGATAAATCTTTGAGAGAAACCTCTGTACCCACTGATCTGAACGTGGACTAGTTTCAAGCCATGGTGGGATACCTTTCCATTCCACATTCTCTCACATTCATCGAAGATGACAATCCCTCTGTAATCCAACCACATAATGTACCTTTACACATTGAAGCCTTCCTACACAAGCACCAAATAAAATGAGTCCTGATAGATGGAGGAGCAGGTCTAAACATTTGTACATTGAGCACTATTAAACAACTAGGATATTCTAAAAGAGCTATGAATTCTACACATGCAATCACCATTAAAGTATACAATGATGAAGAGAGATCATCCAAAGGCACAATCACCTTACCTCTCAGAGTTGGGCCAATTACTAAGGATGTGGTTTGTCAAGTCTTTGATCTAGATCTCACATACAACATATTGCTAGGATGTCCATGGATTCATGAGATGAGCGCAGTCCCATCTTATATATCATCAATGTATCAAGTTCCCACACAATGGAGTTGAAGTGACCATTAAAGTTGATCCAAACCCATTCATATGTTGCAATAATCTGTGACCTAGATCAGAAATAACAAGTCCAACCAATCGAGAAGTTGTTCCATCTTCAACATATGTTGATCCAGAATCCTTAAAAGCTTCTACATCCAAACAAGCAGAGCTCAAAGAAAAATTCAAGGTTAAAGACCTAGGATGTGGTGAGTATATAATTCATGTTGATCAAATCCCACTATCGCCTAAGGTATTCAGCCAACAGGAACAATCTATAAACAATTTGCAATATCAAGGAATTGGTTGTGAACCACCTTGTGTTGTGGCTACTAAGTTTGAATGCAAATCTCCTCTAGTGGTGCAAGCATCTCTTGATATTAATAGTCCCAAGAGTGGTTCCAACAAAGAATCTATTGAGCATATCGCTAGCCCTTTTGAGAACTCACATAGATTTACCATATCATCCTTTCATCCCATTTCCACTCATCTCCTAAACTTGGATCAACAATAATGAGAAAAGCCCTTACTCATTGGGGATGAAAAGTTAAGCTTTGAAAAGAAAAATCTAAAAGTCAAAAATAAAGAGAAGTCCTTTAGCTCAAATCAAAATCAAAAGCTATGGGACTCTGCAAAAATCAAAGTCAAAGATAAAAATCATATGAATAAAAAAGAACAAGAGTTGATCTCCCCCTAATATCAAAATAACTGGGGGCAAAAGTTATACAATTTTAAGTCAAAAAACATACATGTTGATCCTAAGTCTCCATCATGCTATCCTACTTTCACTTCTTTTCACAATCATAAGCCTTCATTCCTCATCCACTTGTTCCACACATCCTTTCCATTCTGGTGATACATCATGGACCTTTTATGGAGCTTCCTCGAGGGGCTATGTTATTAGGGATGCCCAAATTTTTTAGGTGACACGCATATAGGCCTATGTAGTCCACACATTAGTTATTCTATCTTAGTTCCTTTATCAAGGAAGATAGTCACTCGAGCTACATATCATTTAGTCAAGGAACAACACAGTTACAATCATAAGATAAAGTATCATACATCCGAGTTGGGTGACTTATTTCTCAAGGAGAATCCTAGAAATTAGCAAGATAGAGAGAAGAAGGACAAGTTTGAACCAAATTGGCTTTCTCCTTACATCATCACAACAGTCTATGGATTGGGTGCATATCAAATTTCAACTCCAAATGGAAAACCTTTAGAAGATCCTATCAACAACATGCACCTTCGTAGGTTTTACACATAGCTCTTCAACATATCCTAATTCAAAAATACAAATTTAAAAAAAAAAAAAAAATACAAAAAAAAAGAAAAAAAGTAAAGAGACATAAATTTGTCCAATGGTGAAAACCACTTCGGTGGTGTCCTGGGTAAGTACCGTGGTGAAAACCGGGTTACTGACGCCATGTGTAGAGACATTTCTCCTCCCTTCTGCAAGATTCCATCTCATTATTGCACTTTTCACACACTCACAGCCTATCCATCCATAATAAACTTACTCATTCCCATCATGGCTTGTTATTGATCTTCCTAAGATTGGTTAGTCATTCATAATAATCTTCCCTTTTCACTCCTTTCCATCCATAATAAATCAGCTCCTATCTATGGCTAAGGCAAATCCTACATTTAGTGATGGGTGTGGAACTAAGAGCATCACATGTTCCGAGGAGTACAGTTTCTTCTAGTTTTTCTTCAGTCTATCTGCGCACAATCCACAATTAAGAAACACTTGCATCACAAATCCGCAATAAAGTTTCTTCTTCTCTATAATAAAGTATCAGTTTCATGGATACAGTCAGTTTCAGATGAGACACAAATAACAACAATGGGCTTCAACAAATCAACTCTTTCAACAGACTCAGACAACATTATGGTTCAGTGCTATCTATCCTTTCGTGAACGAAAACATTGTGACCACAATCAAATAGACTTATATAAGTGACAAGAGGCACTAAAAACTTGAGGACTACAATGGATGTTGGTGTCGAGTCTTGGTTTTCTTTTGATTTTATCTTTTTGGTGACATATCTTTTAGCTTTTTTGGGATGTCTTTGACTAGAGATTTTATCTCTAGGATGTCGTTGACTAGAAAGGCGAGGATGGGGTATCATCACCTATTTTTCTTTGATATCTGCAGATTGTCTCTTAGTAATTCTATGACTTGTCCAAGGATATGAGGACACTGTGAGTCTAGTGTGAACTGGGGCATTCCTTGTTTGCGATTTTCTGATCTCCATGCAAATAGGTACAATGACTTTCTGGGTCGAACCTATATCTAGATTGTCATTACCTATTTGTCATAATAAATCTCAATGATTATAATAGCACAAGAATATCTTTCACTTCCATATCTTATATCTTCCATCCCCCTTTCTTGATTGACCTCCATCATCCTTCTCGAGTCCATATAGCCTATTATTACTTGACTGAGTATAATGACACACCAAAATATCTGCATTTCATGTAGTCTGCCCCTGCATTACCACATATTAGCATTTCATACATACATATAGAGATCACAATTGCATCACATCCTGCACACAATACATGTTAGTACATTTTACAATCTCATCAAATATTATTTGAATTATCATATTCATCTTCATTTCATACATTCACATTTATATTTTCATAACATATAAAAAACATAAAAGAAAAAAATATTGCATTTTATCATGTACATATTTGCATCCATATCATAAGCATCATATAGAAACATGCATCACATAGAACCAACATCACATATAACACATGCATATAGCTTCCGTAAGGATGAATTATCTCATATATTTATATCAAAATCATAAGTGTCATGATATAATGATGTCAAAATACATATGGCTACAAAATCACCCGAAGGTGTCTACATCATCATACAAAAATGGTACAAAAACTGATACATAGGGATCCCTCTAAGGCCATGATGAACTCCCTCCCTCGGAGCCATCTGGCCTCGACAGAGTCTGAGCCCTGGAAGGACTTGCCCCAGGATCATCTCTCCTGCCCCCTCTATCTGGTGGTGTTGGAGGACCCATGACCCCACCACTAGACGCCTATCTTTTGTCTCTCCCTCAGTGGTCATCGTAGTCCATGATGGTCTCCGGAAGCTCCTGGCCCACTGATCTGGTGGCATCGATCCATAGTATAGGTCTCTCTAGAAGCTTATCTCCTCCCCTGCCCGTAGAACATAGGCATATCCAGCCCCTGTGTCCTCTGTTTCCTGCGTGCCTACCCTAAGTGTTGTCTCAACCTCTATGTAGCGCTGAATAGCCCTTCCCTCTCCTGCTCAGTGTCCCTCAACTATCTCCTGAGCCTAGTCACATCCCTCTCCAGATCCTGGATCTCATCTGCCTGTCCCTGGTAGATCTCCCTCAAGGATAGTAACTCATCCTCCTCCTCTCCTCTCCCCTCACCTTGTCCCTATGGCTGCTCCTGTAGCTGCTCCTGTGCTTGTGCCTATGCCTATCCCTGTCCCTATACCTGTTTGGGAACCTGTACTGCTGGCACTTGTAATGACAATCCACCTCTACCCCAAACTACATGCGCTTGTCTCTCCTCTCTGCCCTCTCTCCTCTAAGCTACCCTCCTCTCCGCCACTACCCCTTTCCTCCATTATCAGCCTCTGCCTCCACCATCTCCACTATCATCTCCACCATCTCCACAATCACCCTCTATCGGATCCCTTGGATTCGTCAGCCATGGAAATGGATGCTCTGCCCAATATGTGCTATACTCCACATCCATCCCTGCATCATCCTCATCTGCCCAAATATCCCAAGGCATGGGAACTATCTCCTACATCTATGTCACTACCTGACCATAAGACAATAACAAACCCAAATGAAACTGATCTCTCACTGTTCATGCATACATCCTTGAGCCTCGTGGTATCCACTGTATCCTGTCAAACTACCTGCATATCTGTCAATCAACTGCCGCTCAATAATATACGGTGTCTTCCCTATTAGATACCTACTTCAGAATACATATGGTAGCTCCATTGCATCATCCTCCCACTCCTCACACTCTCGATAAGGCCTCCATATCACACTGTCTATCTCTTCAATAACTTGACGCCAATACTTGAGCCTCCCAATCTATGGCTGTGAAGTAATCATATCATACAGATGCACAAAATTGCGCCCATGTCCCTAGCCTCTAAAATGTATCAGTCGTGTAACTGGAAGATGCTCATAAGCCCATACTTGCAATAATGTCACTTCACACCCCAATCTTGCTAATCCGTGATACACAAACTAATGCAGCTCATAATACAAATGTGCCAATAGACACAAACCCCATGCAAACTTGGTGTGCTCAGTCACCAATGTCTCCAGTGTCCTCCCCCATCCCACAACCAACCCTCATGTTGCCCTATCTGAATAGAGGAACCCATTGATCACTCCTACTAGCACGCCGATAGCGCAAATCCTGTATCTGTCATAGTGTCCCACACAACATGTCCTGCCCTCATCTCCAGTCTTGGATCCTAGAACACTCATCTTAGTGCATCCCGATCTCCCTCTCGATCATAAGGAACCAACTCCCCATCAATTGGTATTCACAGTATCCCATATACATCCTCTAAGGTGACTGTCATCTCACCCATCGACAAATGAAAAGTGCATGTCTATGAGTGCCATCTCTCAGCTAATGTAGTCAACAATCCCATGTTTGCCCGAAACTCAGACATATACATAATGAATCACAATCTCATAGCCTCAACTATGGCTCTATCCTCAAATGTCAGCTCTACTCACAGACTCTGAGTCAAAGGGTATCTCTCCCATGACTCTAGTATAGGTAGGTCCTCCTTCAGTCAAGAAAATAAACTGTGTCAATCCCACTAGTACTCCCTGTTCATTACAAAGTGCTTCTTTTTATCCTAGTGCTTATATCTATCATATGGCACTCTATCCTAGTGGCATTCCTTGTTCATCACAAAGTGTTGCTCTTTTATCCTAGTGGTACTCCCTGTTCATCACAAAGTGATGCTTTTATCTTTTGGGGCACCTACTTGAGTGAATCCTCTTGAGTAGCTTATCCAATTGACAATGTATGTTCTATCACAAAATTGTCAATTTTAGCCTAATCCAATTGACAACGTATGTTCTATCACAAAATTGTCAATTTCTTTGGTACTCCATGTTCATCACAAAGTGCCTCACTATATCCTATCCTAGGGCCTCTACTTGAGTGTATCCTCTTGAGTAGTTTCCTGATTGGCAATATATGTTCTATCACAAAATTGCCAATCCTAGCCCTATCTATTATCCTAGTCTTCCCTAGAGGACCTGCTTGAGTGTATCCTCTCAGCAGCTTATCTAATCGACAACGTATGTTTATCACAGAATTGCCAATTCGCCCTTGAAGACATAAATGTGCATTCATGACACAAACACGCTTACATACTTCACATATGTTTCTGCCTTGCACAGACGTGCCTAAGACACACAAATGTGCCTCTGTTCTGCACAGATGTGCTTGCCTTGCATAGACCTGCCTGTACTTCACAAACATGCTCGCATTCGACATAGACACTTTTTAAATCATAGATGTGGTTACATTCTACATAGATACGCCTAACCTACCCAGACGCGTCTGGCACCAATGCAAACATGCCTTCCCATTTTTTGACCCACTTGACAAATTTCTACGACATACCTAATGCGCATTTATTACCCTACCTAACATGCATTTATGACAACAATTAATGCACCAAAGTACAAGGAGGTTTTGTGGTACTCACTAGTTCTCCTGCATCTGTTGGCCTCTGATACCAGTGAACATGATCGAATATATGCACCAATACCATTGTTGTTGACTGCTCTATGCTCTCTCTTCACTCTGATCTCTTAGGTGTGTGGATGACAATGAGGATGTTTTCCCTCATAGTCTATCTTATAGAGTACCCTAGCTCTAGTCTCTCGAGTCCGTCTTCTTTATCCCGTGACTCTGCCACTTTATCCTATCTTGTTAGTCCTTTCTAGCCTTTCTTTCTTATCAAGAGATTGTCTGTGATCTTTTCAGAAGTTTTCATCCAATCTCTTGAGGGGGCATATCATTCCCATCTTCGAGCAACTTTGTATCGGTTCATCTTATCTTCTTTGAAACAACGCGACAAGCTGCATTGTCTCAGAGAGGGGCAAAATGTAGACACCTAAAATTGTCCTATCTAATTAAATAAATATTTTTTATTTATTTAATTATTTAAACCTAATTCTTCTATTAATTAAATAAACCTTTATTTATTTAATTAATTCATTTGATCCTTTTCTAGCTTTTTTCCTCATTTAAATAAATATATTTATTTATTTAAATTGTCCTTTTCCTAAATTAAATAAATACTTTTATTTATTTAATTGATCCCACTTCTTCTATTAATTGAATAAATTTTTATTTATTTAATTAATTCATTAGCCTTTTCTACCTATGACACATGTCATTCATCTCTTAATTCCTACACTACCTCTCCTCTTATTATTTTCTTATTTCTTTTACCTACCCTCTAATCTTAGCTGACCAACTATCTTTTACACCTCTCAATATTATCCCTCCATTTCTTATAGTGTCATCTATATAAGGAGACGCTTCTTTCATTATCAACCCCTCTCTCCGTTCTTTGTTGAGCTCTTGTGCACACATAAAATATGAGAGCAAATATATCAAGCAAGATCAATGGAGATAGGAAGAATGGAGATTCAAACCCTAGTGGACATGTGATGGTAAAATCTTTGTGATTTTGTTGATTTGCATTTTCTTAGGTAATCTTCATATGTTATGGTGGATCTTTGTTGTTGTTAGGCTAGGGTTTTATGGTTGAATTCATTTAGTTTTTCAATATTTTGTTTCCATTATCCACTTTCACCATAAACACTAGTTTCTCTTGAAACATTTTCATAAATTCAGCTACACATATATCATTTTTCACTAGCTCACATCACTTCAAATATTTTCCATCTTTAACTCCATATGTGACTGTCTTGTGTTTTCCAAAAGAAACTAGTTTCCTACCAATTTCATGTGTGCTCGCCAAATGTACGTATCTTGGTAAATATTGTAAACCACCACATATAGCACAAAAACCTTTCAAACAAAGCATCTTATAATAAATGCAACCATCATGTCTATTATATAGCATACTTGAAATAATTTGTCTTATCAACTTAGGAGGTGCTTGTATATTGTATTCTTGCAAAACATCGTTAGTTTGCAAAGTAGAACAAATATGATGAAAAATATCATAGTGCACAGAAAATTCAATATGCATCCTACAACAAGTGGTGCGTACATGATTAATCTTAATATAAAAAGGTTTTTCCATTTCAAAAAATCTTTGAGAAATTCTTATTTGAGGAAACTTTTGAAGGAATCTTTCATAAAATTTAGTTTGAGTCATATCCAAATACTGTTTGGCATATGTGGCTCATGATTTGTACACCCGATTTACCTTCTAACAACATCTCTCTGGTTGGGAGAAACTCTTGTGTTGTCATGACAAATTTTTTCAATTAATGTTCTTAGTGCATCAACAACAACCTTGTCTTTGCATGGTAGTCTACCTGAGAATGCCTAAAGAGAATTATTGTTAGGTTCCTCTATTTTTTCTCGCCTCTTTAATGTTTTATTCAATGTTGTTCTACTAACTTTTAATGACTTACATGCTTTGCTTATCAAACGATCTTTTTTTATTTTCTTGCTCATTATGGTTGATGTAATGACACGTCGAGTAGCATTAGAATCTTTAGTATGTGATTTTGAACCAATAGATTGATGCATCAAATAGATTTCTCACAATAGTTCTTTCATTGTTACTTTCAGATGATCTTAGACCTATAATTTTCATTGTCTCTCTAAAATTCAAATTTTTAATCATTTGAACAATTAATTGACATCTTGCATTGTGATTTAAGTTTTCAAAATAGTTTTGCCATATTCTTTTAACCATTCTCCTACAAGTTCGTTCCTTCATTTTATCAAGCATTGGCTTCAATATATTCTCATCAATGTCAATTAGATACTTTGGTTTCCTATAAATGATTCTAGGAGGTGTTAACATCGATGCATTATGTACATTCAATTCATCAAATAGAGGTGTATGCTCATCATTTAATTGATTATTCAATGTGGTATCTCCTTCAATTGCATTAGGTTCATACGGTAAATCAAATGTTTCTTCTTCAATTGCATTAGGTGTATTATGTTCATTTGGCAAATCGAATTGAGATGTTGAGGATGACATACCTTCTTCTCCCATTGTTCTTATGTCATGTAATTTCTTCATATGCTGCCTTTGTCTTTCCTTTTCAGCCTCTCATTGTTCCATCATTCCTCACTTGTTCTTTCCCATGGTTGATATCAGTTGTCCTAAATAGAGTCATATTACATATATATGTAAACAAAAGTTCATAAACAAACAAATAACCATTAATATGCATCTTATCATTATTATTTTTAATCAAAACTATTAAACAATCACAATAATATTGACAAAACTAATAAGAACAACAATTCAATCATTTGAAATCATACAAAAACAAAAAATTCACTTACTTCTATGTATAAAATAGTGATAGAAGTGTAGACACAGTTGCAGTGGGGCCTTTAATGACCTCAAAAACCTCTTTTGAGGCTGTTGAGGCTCTTGGGCAAATAAAACTATGTTTAAATACCTCGTACGTGCTATATTAATAACCACGTGCGCGCTATTAGTCCATAAAATGTTGGCAAGCCCAATAGTATTTTTTTCACACTCTCTACTAATAAGTACCGCATATGCACTCCTATGCCTTAAAAATGTTATGGCAGGGCAGCGAACTAATAGGATCAATACCCCGTACGCTCTTACAAGTAATAAGTACCACGTACGCGCTCCTACGCCTTAAAAATGTTATGGTAGGGCAGTGAACTAATAGGTTCAGTACTCCATACATGCTATTTGTAGTAGAGAAAATGTGAAGGAAAAGAGAGGGAGAGAGAGAGGGAGAGAGAGAGAGAGGGAGAGGGGGGAGAGTAGGGGGGAGGGAGAGAGGAGGGGGGAGGGAGAGAAGAAGGGGTATGGAGAGAGAGAGAGAGAGAGAGAGAGAGAGAGAGAGAGAGAGAGAGAGAGAGAGAGAGGGAGAGAGGGAGAGAAGAGAGAGAGGAGAGAGGGAGGGAGGGAGGGAGAGAGAGGGGGAGAGAGAGAGAGGAAGGGGTATGGAGGAAGAGAGAAGGGGAGAGAATCAAGTCTCTATTTTTCACTTAAGTCTCTCTCTCTCATTATTTATCTATGAAGTCTCTTCCTCTCATCCTCTATCTCTTTATCTCTGAAGTCTCTTCCTCTCATCCCCTATCTCTCTATCTCACTCTCCCCTTCTCTCAGGTGTATCTCTCTCTCATTCTCTCCCTCTCTCCTCCCCCTCTCTCTCTCTCCCTCTCTCTCTCTCTTCACACCTCTCTCTCTCTAGTCTCTTGTACTCTCATTCCATCCCTTCCTCCTTCTCACTTAGACTCTCTCTATCTCTCACCCTCTCTCTCCTTCCCTCCCTTCACCTCTCATGTTTCTCTTTATCTACCAATCCCTCTATCCACCTCTTAGGTTTCTCTATATCTCCCCCACTCCCTATCTCTTTCTCTCTCTCTCTCTCTCTCATTCTCTTAGGTATCTCTTTCCCATTCCATCCCCCCCTCCCCCTCTCTCCCTCTCTAGGGTCATATGGATAGGGAGAGAGTGGGATAGAGATACCTAAGAGAATGAGAGAGAGAGATAGGGAGTCAGGGAGATATAGAGAGATCTAGGAGGTGGATAGAGGGATTAGGAGAGAAAGAGAGACCTAAGAGGTGGAGGGAGGGAATGATAGAGAGGGTGAGAGATAGAGAGAGTTTGCGTGAGAGGGAGGAAGGGATGGAATGAGAGTACAAGAGACTAGAGAGAGGGGTGCAAAGAGAGGGAGATAGTGAGAAAGAGAGGTAATGAGAAAGGGAGAGAGAGAGGGGGAGGAGAGAGGGAGAGAATGAGAGAGAGATGCACCTGAGAGAAGGGGAGAGTGATATAGAGAGATAGAGGATGAGAAGAAGAGACTTTAGAGATAAAGAGATAGAGGATGAGAGGATGAGATTTTAGAGATAAAGAATGAGAGAGAGAGAGAGAGAGAGAGAGAGAGAGAGAGAGAGAGAGACTTAAGTGAAAAATAGAGACTTTATTCTCTTCCCTTCTCTCTTCCTCCATAACCCTTCTTCTCTCCCTCCTTCCCTCCCTCCCCCCCTCTCTCTCTCTATTTCCCTCTCTCTCTCTCTCCATCTCTCTCTCCCCC